>NC_052959.1:11615844-11952724 GCF_013358895.1 Oreochromis aureus
TCATTTCGACGGAACTGCACCCATCTCTCTTTTTGTTTGAAAAAGTTTTCACAAACAATGTGACAGTGGATCATACATGTATTGATAGATAGATAGATAGATAGATAGATAGATAGATAGATAGATAGATAGATAGATAGATAGATAGATAGATAGATAGATAGATAGATAGATAGATAGATAGATTTTAATTTAAAAAATAAATAAATCATGTTAATATTTCATAACATGATTTATGACAGTAACCCTTGTGGTGTCCTCGGGTCAAAAATGGTCCCTAGGTGAATGGCAAACAAGTATATGGGAATCCCGAGGACACCACACGGGTATTAATAATCATATCTGTAACTGAAACCATTCCCATAAGAAAACGTGGTGAAGTTTTCAACTTCAGACAGCTTGCGTATTGACTTACTGCACCGTGGCGCCCCCTCGTGATCGTAAAGCTACACTACAGAATTTAATTAGCTAAGTGAGACTGGATTTGGTCAGGAGAAGGAAGTAATTGTTAGCATAAACCTGAACCCAAAGTTGAGCCAGACCAGTATTACAGAAATACTTTCTGTTCCAGATGTGAAATGTTTGCTTTATCTAACATGTCTGGGATTTTTATCTCTAAACTGAGAAGCAAAAACCAAACTTCACAAATAGTTTTATAGACAAACTTCAGTCACCTTTTCTTTTTCATTTTTTTGTTTTGTGATAGTTGTTCCGTGTGATTCCCAAACTCCTGAGTGTACGGGAAGTTGTATCTCTTCCTCTTTACCTTTCCTTTGCAGTGAACAAAAATAAACTGAGACTGAGTAAAAAGAGATACGGATGACTGGTGCAGTACAAAGATGACTTCGACGGAGCTCCAAACGCTTTCACGGTCAGTTTGGACAACAGGCCAATGCGCAAGAGGAATTCTGTGTGTTTCCAGTTAAATTAGATTCAAAGAAAAATGAATCAGGTGAATACAACAGCAGGCCGAGCGTCACAGGGAGAATCCACCCATCTTCAGTGTCTCATGGTTGGAAATCACTTCCTTGTAGGATTATGGTGTGCTTAGGCTGTAGTCTTGTTTGCCGAAGAGAACAGATTTAAAGAAAGGCAAACAGAAAACCCAAACACATTACTGTTTGTCTGTGATCACCATGGCTGACTGGCCGCAGAGGTTTAAAGTCAAAGACTTATATAGAGAGCACGAGGAAACAATTTCAAAATATTTAATTCAAAGGTCTAATGCTTTAAATCTGCCACAAAAATTCTGAAGCACATTTAATTTTAAATAAAAAGCTGTTTCGAACAAATATGAAAAAAATGTGAATATGTTTTAGTCAGTGTTTCACACCTTGCCTCCGTGAAGCAATCACACAAAGACAAAACAACACACCATAGTGTGATACATTCAGTCACTGTATTCAGTCACTCAGCTGAAAAAACCCCCAAACTTCATTCTGACACAGTAAGTTTTCACTTTTAGCTGTTTCAAATCAACAGTGAACTTCACGGGAGAACAAGGAAGGGTTCACATCCCCTCCCCTTATGTAAACTCATGTGTTACATCACAGGAGAAAAGATCGACCATTGTTTTCTATGAAAAAAACAAAAAACCCCAAAACAAAAACATCATAGTGTCACTGCGTGACAGGCACAGATCAGTCCCCGCTGTTCAGCTTGACTTGAGAGCTCAGTTGTTGCGCATCCTCTCACTATTAAAGCATGATTCCTCCAGGCACAAGCTGTTATTTGGCATGATGGTGTTTTTTTTCCTTTTTCACAAGCTCACAAGAAACATCCTGCGTGGATGGCAGCATGCGGAAATGAATGGAGTGCTCGTGTTTCATGGGAATTTTGGTGGCAATGAAGAAACGTGTCTGTTTCACACCTGTGTTGAATATTCATAAATTGTTTTTATTTTTATTTATTTATTTATGGGGGGTCTTGGGTTCTTATGGGTTAAAAAAAAAAGGCCATTTAGCTGCAGACAGTAAGGCGGTCAGCTTTTTGACAACTAGATGACAGAACGTCGATAACAGGGTCAAAGCGCCAACCCCTCTCTTCATTAATAAGGTTAACAGGCTGCATCTCTTCCCGGTCGGGTGATCAGCTGACTGGAGGACTGGTGGTGGCCACCTTTTGTGGTAGGTCGTGCAGCTCGCCCAGGGGAGGAGAAGGAGGAGGAGCAGGAGGAGGTGTTGATGGTGGTGCAGTAGAAGCAGCAGCAGCGGGAGGGAGGAGGACTGTATCCAACGCTCCCGGGGAGAGGACGGAGCGCAAGAATGGGCTGACTGACCGGGGATCCGCCGTGTGCTTTCGTTGTCTTCAGTGATGGATGAGCCGAATATCCTGAGACGCCGCGGTCTACAGGTAAACGGAGGCTGGCTGTCATGACAGCGCGCGGTTGTGGTCGTTTCTGGGGAAACGAGATTAGATCAAAGTGATGAGCCATTTGCCGACAATGCAAGGCATTGATGTCAGCTTGGCTTATGTGGCGTGAGCTTATTTTCCATTAAAAAAACAACTTTCACCTTTCCTCTTTAGATCTGTGCTTTATCGATTAGGTTATGTGGCATCGTTAGAAATTATTATGTGCACTGAGCATCTTCCCCATGCCCCGTGGGCATCCTTTCAGAAAAGGTGGAGTCCCACGAACCGTAGCAACGGGGACACATAATAAATTTTATAAATGTAAGGTGTGTATATCAGACCTGACCTCACTACTACTTAGCTGTGTGTTTATTTTGGAGCTCTTTCTGTGTGCTTTGGACAATCTGGTTGCCTTGGTGATCTGGAGCACAAAAGCCAATGGTTCCTGGAAGACTGTCAGAAACATCTTCTCCTGGGTGCCATGTTCATTTGAGATGTTCACGGCTAGAATAATTAAGTGTTTGTTTTTGCTCCATTCATGTCTGTATTTTCTGAATTCATTTAGTAGGCAAAGCTGCATTGTGTCCACCCAGGGTCTGATGAAGCAGTAACACTGATCATCAGTCCAAACTGGGTGTTTCCATTCCCTTGTCTCTGTTTATAGTAACTGGCCTTTTCCCACCTTGCATTCATTGAATTTCGATGAAGTGAAGCCATGCAGCTACAATGAAAATAATGGTCATGGTGGAAATGCTGTTTCAGTGCACAGTTCTCCCTTTTTAAAAACCGTCTTTATAGTCACTTTCTCAATTTTCAGACCGTTGGAGGTAATGAAAAAAGTGCAGGTAGTCTCAAATTCTGTGCACAGACTCTCTCAGTGTGACACGGTGCCACCCTGTCCTTCAAATCCTGACTGGCAAGAGCAGTTTTACAGTTTTAGCTGAAACTCACGGGCCGAGGATTTGCAATTAAATGGCTACAAGGCCCACTTGTCATTGCCAGAAACTAGGCCATTCAGCAGCTAATGATATTTGCATAGTGCCGATGAAAAAATAAATAGGAGTGACACAAAACAAGGCCACCAGGAAAAACAGCGTTATTATTAGCACCTTGTGACTGTAAGAATGAAATGTACTCCATAGCAGTGTATTCAAAATGATAGGTGTCCTCCTTGACAGGAAAAGAAGACCTTTAAGATGGTGATAACTGCATTTCAAGCCAGTGATTTCAGAGCAAAGGTGGAAGATGTCCCCACCATCACCATCACATTTTTCTCAATTCAACCTTTCCCTCTTCTCTTATAGAAAGAACTGAGTCTTCCTCGCAGGGGAAATCTGTAAGTATGTCATCTGGGCAATTCTGTGCATCTTTCCCTCTTTGTCCCCCTTTTGCACCTTTTTTTGTACCCCAAACCAGACCAGTCAGTTGTCTGTCACATGTGGGCTTTATTGTGCATGCATGCTGCTTTTCCTGACGGTAAACTTTTACTTCTTCAGATCCTGAAGTGCAGGAACTTCTTAAAGCACCTAAGAAATTTGGCTGAAAGATAGAGCAGGCTCACCGCCCAGACTGGTTTTATATAAATGTTAGGAGGGGGGAAACAGAGGAGGAGAGTGGGAGACATTGTAGGTCTCAGTGTGAGAGAATCAATTAAGCCACTTCTTCTTTTACTGAAAGAATCCAGGCTTTGAATCTGTTTTTAATTGATTTAACATCCTAGTGCCTATATCATTGTATATTATTAGCTGAACTGAGCAAGCAAGCTGAGCAAGTTCTAACAGGTAACTGCTTAGTTGTGACTGTTTATTTATTTTTTGGCAAATGTTTGACCTGCACAAAATTCATAGGTTATTACATCATCGTTACAGCTCATTTCAGACATTACGAGTAGAGCAGCAGTGACACATTGGAGTGCATGAAGGAAGTTACCTGTGAATTTGCTGCCAAACAGAAGCCGTTCTGGTTAAAAATGAATAAATAAATACATGTGACTCCAACTTGTCCAGGGACTTTCCCTGGAATGGGCTAGAGCTGAAGCCAAGATAGTTTCAATAGCTGGGAATGAAAGGAAATATCAGAATCACTGAATAATATATATTCATCCCAGCTGACAGTTTCAAAGATCTTTAGGAGCTAGATGTGTTTGTGCTGCTTACCTACACTTGTCCCACTGCCAGTATGGTGTTTTGAGACAAAGTGATGTTTTTGAAATAAAATCCTTTGTATCCCATTGTCTCTGATATCTGTTGGCCAAGTCAGGTGATTTCATTAAGGCTTTTCTGTCTTCTAATATACATCTATATGCATATATTGCTGTATTAACCTTATACAGGACAAAAATGAGCACCATATAAGTCCTGACATGGGGCAGTCTCTGTGTGTGTGTGTATAAAGAAGTTAATTTAATATATTTATCACAGGTAATACCTGTATTTTAAAACGTAAGAAAAAAGACTTAAACTCTCCGAACCATTGTTTTATATAGGCTTTGAAATCAATAAAAGTCGCGAGGGTCCCAATAATCGCTATTGAAAAAATGTTACCTTCACGACTATCGGACACTCTGAAAATAGTCTTTCTAATTTTGATATAACTTGTTGTCAAATGTTATATTTATTGTTTCTCTTAAAAAAAATTAAAGAGAAAAATTAAAAATAAAATAAAATAAAAGATTTATCGTTGAAAACGCGTAATTCCTTAGATTTTTGGACCGGATGGAATATTTGTGTCATAGCGTTTTTAAAACAGTATTTCCGACAGGACGTGAAAGCATCAGAAGTCCCTCCTCCTGCTGGCGCGCGGCGATGCGGCTGCGCGTTGCAGCAGAGACGTTGCTGTGGTTGAAAGTTTCTGTCCCCAGAATAACACTTCACGTTTTGTCGAAGCTAGTTATCGGTCGATAATGTTGCACCTCGTGGGAGACGGGCTGTCTCGGAAATTTTACTGGTGACATTGAAAAGGAGCAGCGTGACCATGGCCGTCGCAGTCGCTAGCACCACCGAGCTGCCCTGCCCGGGGTCTGGGGTCAGTCTGTATCGAAGAAGCAGAAAGGAGTTTGTGCCTTTGGAGTCGACGTACTAGCCTAACGGCGACTATAATACCAAATCGACAGGGGAGACTGTTTACCGCGATGCCCCCTCTTTAACGACAGGATACTAATTCTCATATCGGATCGGATTTAGCGGTCACCTCCAACATGTCTGATCAAAACTACTACTGGACCGTGCTGCCGAGCTACAAAACTAGTTTTGTGACCGGGGCCATGATGAAAAGATCGAAAAGGTAACAACATCTAAAGCCTGTTTTTAACTAGAAAAATCTCCTTGAATATGGAGAGGAATGTTAATTAGCCTCGACCAAACTGCTGCAAAACGTCTGGGGTTTGTGTGTTTGTCATCGGCTGTGCCGTTCAGTCTCTGAGAAACAGCAATTTGTTGAACGTCGTAATTTCGAGCTATTTGATTCAAGGCGCTTAATGGCAACCTCCACACTGTCTGCTAATATAGCCGCTTCACAGCTCAGACATCTGATCCCTCCGGAGGGTCTGTGATAGCCCCTCAGCATGGCACTGTATGTGTCGGTTCCATCCGCCCTAGTTTTTGTTTCCGACAGAGAAACGTGGCCATTGTAGACTGTTGTGTGTATGTGTGCGGGCAGGCTGCATTGTCTGCTGCCAGCTGTCGCATAAAGCGACACCAGGGCCCACTGCTGATCGGTGCACTGATGCGGTTAGTGGGACAGTAGTGTTGTAAACGTGCTCTCATCAATCAGATAAATCCAATCAGCTCTTAAGGTGTCTTAGCCCGTAATGCACTCAAGATGTCTTTGGCAGTCAGTGAGTTCATAGTGATCTTAAATTGTGGCGTCTCTACCTCTCATCTCTTTGTCATAATCTGAACACATAATTGTTGGTTTGCTGGCACAATTTGCCTTTGTTACAGTGGTGTAAACCGCAAAAGCTGCAGTTTATATTGCAGGATTTTAACATGTAAATGTACTGCTATTGAGTGAAGCTTCAGAAGACCGCCATTAGCACACTGAAAACATAGGCTGTCTGTGGAATGTCAAACTATCCTTTCATACAGCTGGGAGGTCATGCATCAATCAGTGATGTGGCCGATCCACCACAGTGTGAGCTGATGAAATTGGCTTCAGTTAACAAATGCAGCAGACATAGTTAACACGCAGCCCTGTGTTTCAGTGGCCTACATTCATCATGTTTCATGTCTTCCTGCAAGATCCCTACAAACCATTATTGTTAGTCCCAAATATCAGTCGTCTTATGACTGCTAGCTGTTGATGAAGCGCTCACGTGGTGTGCCAGTGTGATACAGTGGTGCTCTCATATTTTTTTCTGCACAGGTTCTGGAGTGTTTTTGCTTATATTTATTGTTTTTAACAGGAGCAAAATGGAGAACCTTCACAGTGTTTCTGTGGTTGGAGGTGTACTGTAGACAATTTGAAGCCCAACTCTTGGCACACGTCGACCCTCTCATCCCTCTGTTGCTGTGGCACTTTGAGTCTTTTTGGGTTGAGGGGCCATATAGTCTGTGAATCTGCCTTTGCACCGACCCAGAAACGTCAGGCTCTGTTGTCGTCTCAGCCCCTCAATTATTTTAGGTCACTGCCAGAAGGAAAGGGAGACAGGATCTACTTCACCGATATGAAACAGAAAGCATTGAGATCACAAACGGGGGGGAAAAAACCAAAGTAAACTGAAAAGAAGCCAAAACTATAATCTTAATGAAAACATGGAGTTAACACCTGCGTGCAGAAACCTGCAGGCACCAAATACAAACGTACAGGAAATGGACAAGATAACACTGGTACTCTAAAGTAATGTCATACTTGGACTGGTAAGCCAAAAAGGCATTAGGTTGTTTGCTTTACTCCAAAAGCTGCATCAAAAGAGCATTTTAAACTCTACAAATATATGCGAATTTGAAGAAAACCAACCCAATGAGCAGGAACACTGTTTGTAAATTGAAACCAAAAAACCAATCAGGACAAACAACACGGACCAGCTTCAAAAGTACCAGCAGAAGTGAAACAACACTTCACAGCTCACACAGACCGAAGTACAAACATGTGGACGGTGTGTCATGGCCTGCTCAATTATATCGGGTCACTTGGACCATTTTATTTATTTCCATCATGATAAAACAGCTTTCCAAAGTTCTTATTGTCTAATCAGGCTGTGCCAGTGGTACTGATAAGTAATATATATCCCTTATCTCACATGACAATACTCTCAGACGTCATTGGATCGTACCACACTGCTCAATCCAGACTTCACATTATTTACTGATTAGAAGTGGCTAAAAGAAAAAGAAAAAAAAAGTTTAATTCCTCTAAAAATTAGAGCAGGTAATGTGTAGTTAGCGCTAATGCATAAGGAAGAAGTTGCACTCAAGTTGCTTTGTTTATATATTTACATGCAAACATGTTTGTTGTCATGCATGCATGTGTATGTTTGTATGTATATACATAATTACAGTGGCATTACTAATGTCAGCACATCAAAAAATATAAATTCAGAGGCTGATCGAGTTTGATTTTTTTTTTTTTTTCCACAGATAAGATTGATAAACAAAGTGTGCTTGGATCATGTTTGTTACAACACTGCATAAAACAGATGTTCACTCTCTTCTGTTTGCCGCTTTCCACTCACAGTTCCCGTAACAACAAGAGAAGGAGTTTGGCGGTCGGGACCCCATCGCCCACGCTGTCACGACCGCTTTCACCTCTCCCACTCGCCACAGGTACTTGTTTCGGTTTTACCCGTTTGTCTGCTCGCCTCAGTGCGGGGTTGATTGGATTGGCTCATCAGAATTCCTGCATTTAGCCACCGCTGATTGCGTGTGAAGCAGAGAAGTTACAGAGGGTGGAGTGGTGAGGAGAGCACAGGATTGGCTGTCTTATGTAGGATCATCAGTCTCAAGTTTGTTTTGATGCTGTATGTTGTGAAGCAATCACTAGTTTACCTCTAGTGTTTTGTTTTTTTCCTTCTTTCTCATAATGTGCCCACAGTAGAGTGCAAAAGCCATACAATGCTTTTCCTTGTGATAATTTTTAATGTAGCCCCCTCTAGCTTTCCTCATCATTTGATCTCTCCACTTAAAAAGTGTCATTCCGTGTATCCCCCTTTTTTTGTGATTTGTCCTCCGGGACAATGGAAGTCCTTTAATGACCTTTTTAGCAGTATGCAATATGGTGTGATTGTACCACATACCCCCTGCTGTCTGTTGACACAATCCTTCTTTGATTAGGACAGGACAGGAAGGGCCCTAGATAACTTGTGTATATGCATCACTGTCATTAAAAGATTTGATTGTTTCACTTTGAACTTGTGAAGGAAAACCATCTGCAAAGTTGACTGTTGCACACTGATGGTGTAAAACATTAGGAAGCCAGTCCAGTTATTCTGCATTTAGTAATATGCTTAGTTTCCTTCAGCTTCCTCTCAATTTTCAAAAATTTTGTTTTGTTTTGTTTCCTCAGCTGGTAGCAGTCCTTCAGAAAGCCCCAGAAATGTCTCTGCTAGCTCTTCTGCCAACTTCCAGTTTGCCCGCAGGTAAGAATTAAATGAAATGCTTTTTAATATAGTCTTGGTTTAAACCACTCAAGCTCAGACACATCATTGCAGTAGTTTCTTTCCCATAAAAACGTCAACTGGAAAATGACTAAAACAGACATTGCAATGAAAAGTACTATAATGGACTGAAATGGCAGCAAATTAGATACAAAAATAAGATATGCATGTCAGTGGAAGTTTATTTTTATTCTTGGCCCACTTCAACTAAAAATGAAATCAGAAAAAATAACCAAGGGATCTTTGGTTTGGTGGAAACTGTGTGCACACAAAATGAACATGCCCTGGCTTGTTCCCTTTGCCCCTCAAATCGAGGCAGTGGAGAACCATGTCTGACCAGCTGAAAGCCCCAAGGGTCACTCACTTACTGGACGTGGGTCTTGGCATTTGTCAACCCAATTAGGAAGGCGATTTGGTGCGCGCACTCATTACTCAGGGCTGCTGTGATTATGGAGGAAAACTGCAGAGCTTGCCTTCTCATCACGCCTGCCGTTTATAGACTCGCTGGGATTTAGAGGAACATTAGCTGCAACCGGCTTCCTCAGTCAACAGCGGAAAATAGTGTGGTAGCCTGTCTCTAAGAAGACTTTAGTAAGGAACAGCAACATGTATACTTGAATGTAGGATTTTCAAGAACACTGTAGTTTAAATGTATGTGATGACCGAGTGTCTCAGATGTCACGAGTTAAGCTGCAGTGCAGTATGCCATATTGCACCATAGAGCTCAGGGACGCAGAGGGGAAGTCTTCTTAGAGGACTGCCTTGTGCAGCTCATCTAAATTTATTGACATTTTTAAGCTGCCAGAGTGTAGACAGATGCTGTGACTGCACTTTTGACAGCTCCACTGGGTTTATTTGTTATTCACAAAAGCTGTGTAGCTCTGCTTTTGGTGCAGTTATTTTTTCATGTGAACATGGAGTAGCCTTGAAGAGTAAGGACGACCAGCGCTCTGGTCCACTCTGATTTATTTATTTTGTTCCTTTCACAACTAAGCCATTGATTCCAGTATTGATTTGAAACCTTTGCCTTTATTAGTGGCTTCTTATAGCAACATGATACAACATGTTTTGCCACATATCAGATAGGGACTAGATGAGAAACTATACATGTAACACTGCTCGCTAACCCTCAGATCCCTTTGTTTTCGCTGTCACCTCTAATTTAGCTACATGTCCCCAAGAGCTGGTTTCTCAGAGAAACTGCATTCGACCATCTTTTGTTGCCACAGATAGACTCCTTGAAGGAAACTGGGCCACTTCCTCAGAGTGTATAGGATGGAAAACTATTGGGACAGTGGAGATTTATTTATTTATTTGGTAGAGAAAGGTTCAGGGTTTCTGCAGTGTTAATGAGTGCATTGTGTGTCTGTGTGCATAGTGAGAAACTGTCTGTAGGTCTCAATGCTGCAGTATGATAGCAGCTTGGCAGGTGTTCAGAAACAGCAAACAACCACTGGCGGGGAGTTCTGTCAGACTAACAGGACTGTGACTTTGACAGGCAGACTTAATCTGTCACTGTCATTAAACAGTGTTTATTTTCTCTCTCACTTCATGCCTCCATTCGCCCCTTCTTTCTCTCTGCATCTCTCGCCTCCATTCCCTTTTTTTGCATCTGTGTAGTCAACTGGCCCGGACTGAAAGGTAAGAAAATAACTAATTGCTGTTTCTTCTTCTTGCTAAGACTCAAACATCAAATGTTGTCTGTTGGCCTTTTTAGGCTTTGAAGATTGGAATGAGTCAACAGGATGTAAAGGTTTTCATATGAGCCTTCACTGAGCAGCTTGTTATTTGTGTGTGCTTGTTTGTGTGTGTGTTTTTTAGCAGGGCGGATGGGCGAAGGTGGTCGGTGGCATCTGTTCCCTCCTCTGGATACTGCACAAACGCACCGAGTTCATCAGTATCTGTAAGCGGAGAAGTATCTCTTACTGTCTGTCACCTCTTTCCATCATTACACATTCAACCTCTCTCTAAACCACTACCTTGGGGGCATTTAGTTCTCCACTTTACAGGACTGTGGTGTCTTGCAAACTTCCGATGCTGACTGAGCTGTAAAGCCCATCAGGTTACGCAGTGTCATAAATCTGCCTATAAATGATTGTTGATTTTACAGTAGACCAGGGATGTCAAACTCATTTTACATCATGACCTACATACACATCTAAAGCTGGCTGGACCAGTGAAACTCCCCATTCTGTTAATATAAAGAAGTTAACCTACACATTTAATCTCAGAAAATAAAAAAGGGGGCAATTTCAACTGTATTTCTCTTTTTCTACATGATAACGAAATGCTCTTGTAGTACATGAAATAAATGTGGTGGGATGACTCTTTGGCCTTAAATTGTAAGAAACAAATAGTGATTTTACATATAGTCTAAAATTACAGGGGGAAAAAAACTGTCCAGGCTATCCTGTGATTATAAAAACAAAGATTTTATAAATTCACAAAAAACGTGGACCCATTGTTTAAAATGAAAGAAATCTCTGTAGTAAATAGTGGAAAAACAAACAAAACAGTAAAATATCTGACATTTAATTGTTTGTCTGTTACTTAATTACTTTGGTGTGGTATGACACAGGGTAGGTCTTTATTGTCAGCTAAAGCTGTAAAATTTGTGAAAATAAAGTTTTAAAATTTATGCCATCCTTCACATTTTCCAAAGCCATCCTGTGGATGGGATTGGAGTTTTTGCTAGTCCACTTCTAGCCCCCCGGTCTTATGTTTGAGACCCCTGCAGTAGACCCATATAGAGAGCAAAAAAGGCCCTTTCCTAAAATGCTCCACATCTTGACCATATTTTATGATTTTGATGCAGTGTAGCACATAAAGTCATAGTTAAAATGTTTTGCAGTGGTATAAATTATGCGTCTCAGACACTTTTGCAGCTTTGGGTTTTATTTGCATTATTTTGTAGCTATTTCTTTGATATAGTGATGAACAATCATAAGTACAAGAATTGACCATACTAAAAATGTCAAAAGACCTTCCAGCAGTCCTGGAGCAATTTGGTGACAGTATGTGCATCGTTCAGCATAATGAAGCGCCATGTCACAAGGTCAAAAGTGATATCCCAAGTGTGGGAATCAGAATCCAATTAAAAATCTCTGGTCTTTAAAAAGCAGATAGACAAACAAACTGTGCTCATCTTCGTGCACTGAAGCAGGAACGGTTTGCCATCGATGAGGATTTTGGCCTAGAAGAAGATTTCTAGAACTCCACCGAAAATTGTAGAAGTTATGAAAAAGAATGGTCAACACTGTAAATATAGACTCTGTGCACACAACCCTTTTTAAAGTTATATAATACATTTATTAATTTAAATTAATTAAAAAAAGTGTATGAATAATAAAATTGGTGCAACTGCCAAAACGTTTGGCTAGGTCTGTAAAGATTTGCTCATCACTCTGTAGCTGACAGCTGGTCGCTGGACACTGCAGGCTTTGGTTATGTAGATAACGTCCTCCCCTTTTACGTCAGTGTCCTCGCTCCCACTGAATGGCACTTCAACAGTTTGTTTCAGAGTTGAGTAGTTTAAGTCTGTGGGACAGTCTGCTAACTGTCCTACTTTTGTCTTCTCCCTTATTAGGAAGGCGTCGCCACACAGCGGGTATCTCGCATGTTTGATTGGAGTTTTTATCCTGAGGCAACCACAAGGGGAATTTTTCACGGATCTTTCACGTGAAAAGCAAAAAGTGCTGTTCCACTGAACCAATCTTACCACTGCTACCTGTAATTTTTTACCTTTTTTAAAAATTTATATATTGTGGTTACTGGTCACAAAATCAGTGCTAGTCTCTCGTGAACACCACTTTAAAGCAGTAATTAGCCAAAAATATGAATATTAATAGAATTGGCTTGTTATTTATTGGCTAGTTTTGCACATACAGTATAAGGAAGGAATAATGAACAAAACTGCCACAGTGGTTGTGAGATATTTTAGAAGTAGCGTCACTATTACATAGCTCGTCAGAGTGACTTCAGTGTATCTTGTTCATAGAAAAGGAATGTTTGCTGTGTTTTAGCATTTAAAGAAAAAAAATCTTACTGACTCACAGTTTAGAACTTGAACTTCACTTTAAACTTTCACTCGGCATAAACAGCAGTAGAGAAAAGTTTTGTGGTTGTAGTCTTTGGTTGTTTTGTTTTTTTGCCATTTCCTTTGTGAGAGCTTGTCTTTCTCGGATTGAGTTGCAGTCGACATAAATCCAGACTAACTGCGATCTCCTTGGCAAGGAAGCAGACTGCCAACTTCTTACAACTAGCTTTTAAGTCTACGGGGGGTTTGGATGATTGTTTTCGTTACATCTGCAGAGCATTATTGCCGCTTTAAAGTTATTATCGCTACAAATTTATGTGACATTTTTGATTATAATTAGTTTCACTGATACAGTAAAGTGGTTGGAAAACTCCACACTTACAGCTTCGGGCACCGGTTGGTTTATAAAGCAGCTGACTGGAGATGGATGCTGGTATCCTTTTTAATGACTCAGGCAGCCATAACAGGATACGTCCAAGGATGATGAATCCCTCCATCATCGACCATGTGTAATATTTTCCACCTTGGAGAGGAAATGAGAATGAATCCTCAGATGTCTTTTTCCCAAAGTTTTCCTGGAATTATTGAAACAGTATTAAATGTGGTAAAAAGTAAACTTCTTTTTTTTTTTTAAGAGAAAAGACAAAAGTTTTCTCATAATGGTATATTTCTCTACCTCCTATTCAACAACAACAACAAAAAAAACTTGGGGAAAGGGGAAACCAAAACACAGGAGGTTGTGTGAATTATTTACCATGTGTCCATCATTAAATGAATGACGTCACACCGAGACAAACTGAATTGATCTCAGCTTGTCCTCTTTTGACTGAGGGGAAAGTACGGGAATAATAAAGCTTATCATTACAATAATACCGGTCCTGTTGAAATTTGCCGTTTCTTTTTCCTCGGTGACATCACAAACGAGCAGTGGCTGTACCACATCATTTCCCTACTCAGCTTTTCCTTTCAGGAATACCGCAAGCACACTTTGTGCTGCCCAGCTATACCTGTCAGCTGTTTGCTGATGTTTTCTATGGTGATTATTAGGATTTTATCTCGAAAGCCATCACCGAATCTGCAGTTGGCTCAAAAGGAAAACAATACCCAGCTCCTGCGTCTCTGCTGAAATTCTGTATGGCCAACCACATGGCTTTGAGACGGTGAAGTCAGCCCTCCCTGTACAATGCCTCTTTCAGGCCTGCTGTCAGTGAGGTCTTTATGCAGCTCTTAGTCGATTCTGACAAGTCTCTAGTTTCCTGCTCAGCGTAGCCCCTCCACCCCACCCCCACCTTCCTATCACTGCTCTGTCACGTCCTTGCTCTGTTGCTTTCTTTTCTTTCTTTCTTTCTTTTTTTTTTAAGTGTCTCTCACTGTCTTGCTCTGCTTTTCTTTCTTGTTGGCTCTTCTGTTTTTCCTCTGGCCAATGAGCCACTCTTCTCTCTGCTCTTCCTGGGATACACAAGATCCTAGCCAAATGGGAGTTCTCATAAATTCCAGGCAGTGTGTCACACATCCTGACTTGAAGAGGAAAAAAAACAAAGCAAAACATTCACACATGCGTGGACGCCATGGCAGTAGATGCTGCCTGTCTCCATGTGTGCTGCGTGAAAAGGGCAAAATCCTACTGAAAAATGCTTTGGGCTATCTGTAAAGTTCACTGAGTCTTTCTTTTCATGTAGGAAGGGATTCATGATGTTTTTTGCATCACAAATCAACTCGGCATGTCCATATAAGGTGGTGCATCTAATTCAGATCTGCAGTGGAACATGAAAGTCTTTAAGACTTTGGGTATTAACAGGATAAAGAGTGAGTCTGAGAGAGCAGACGTGTGACTCTTAGCAGAGGAAGCCTTTTAACACAGGATGTTATATAATCAAAGCACAGCCCCACCTACGTATGAATATTTAAATAAAAATAGATAAGCGTGATAGTGGCAGTGGTTGATTGCTTGTTTTGGTTTTTATTTCTTTAATTTAAAAAAGAATCAATAACTGTAACTTAACCATTGACCCTACTTCCCTGTTTTGTTTTTTTCCCCCCCCTTCTCCACTTTTCCTTCCCAGTCCTCTTCTTCCCAGGAGTTGTTGCACCAGTTGCCCTTTCAGCCCACGCAAGAGGATCTTCACTTCCTCTTCAAACATTTTCCAAGCCCAGAAAGTGTGGCAGATGAAGAAGGAGCCCACCCCACGCCCCCTGTCAGGGTCCGCTCACGCAGTCTCAGGTAGCTTTCCTATACTATATGCTGATGCAGCATATAGACTGTCTCTGTTACACAAACATTTCTGTCATACTTCACTGGGCCGTTTGTTTTGAAAGGGTGGAACCGAAATCCCCCCTGACTGGCTTCAGTCTCGTACAGATTTAATTATGTGCTGCAGTAGCAGTTGTATACAGCAGCTCACCACACACACCATTTAAGCACAAAGATAAAACTGTTGCGCTATTAAAGGCTTGTTATACTAACTGTACATTCTATATACCCTTACTTTTCAATTCATTAGATACACCTTAATAGTACTTCATTGGACCCTCTTTTGACTTCACAACTCCCTTAAACGTTTCATCGTTTAGAGTCAACAAGGTGCTGGAAACTGCTCAGAGAATTTGGTCCATATTGACACGACGGCATCACTCGGTTGCTGCAAAATTGTCAGCTGTGCATCCATGATACAAATCTCATATTCCACCTCATCGCGAAGGAGCTCCATTGGGTTGAGATCTGGTGATTATAGAGGCCATTTGAATACAGCGAACTCTTTATCATGTTCGCACCAGAAATCGAAACTCATCAGATCAGCATCATTTTTCATCTGCTGATGTTGAGCTTATTTGAATTGTAGCTTTAGTTTCCTGATCTTAGTTGAAAAGAGTGCCACTTGTTGTGGTCTTGTGCTGCTAAATTGTAGTTTCATCGAGGTTCCTCTTCACTGGTGTGATCATATGTGCCATATTTAAACAGTAGTACAGCGAATGTGGGAAGACTGTGCTAAGGTTTAGTTTGCACCTTAAGTAGTTGTAGTTGCTCTTTTTACAACACTGTAAACATGTATGTGAATGAGCACTGCCCTGTTTGGTAAGGCTGCCACTCCACCCCAGTCTAACAAAAGTAGGCTTAATGGTTTTTCAGGAGATATTTTGCACATGATTATAAAAAGATAAATTAAATACTGTCTGGAAAGAATATGGTGGGTTAATTATTTAATGTGGCTCTGGAAAAACCCTCTGTGCCATTTATGCGTGATCCCCTGGATTAGAATAAAACATTTCCTCATCATTTGGCATTGCTGGACCCATCCCTCTGAATAGCTGCAATGGCAGGCTGTTTTGAGGTTGCTGTAGAGTTTTTATGACAGGCTGGGGAGGATTTTGGCAGCATGTTGATGTGGTTGCTTTTTTGGTGACGTGTCCATGCCTGTGCCACATGCAGTAATTCGCACTGCATGTGTGCACTAATACTCTATAAATACATCTGGGTAACTCTCTAGCAATTACACCGAGGAGAAAACTCCCCCTTGGGTTTCACCTGACCTTTGCATAGTTGTTAATGAGGCATCTAAATCAACAGCAGCTGATATACAGGTGTCATAGTTGTTCTAAATTCGCTCTACAAGTTGTGTAAAAGGATTTCTTGCCGCCCCAAAGTAGTTCCGAGTGGTCTGAGCAGTTGCCATTACCCTGAAATAAATTCATACCGCGTGTGCAACTGTTGTGGTTACCCAGAACGAGTTCATGTCGCATATTGACATTATTGTCATTTTTAGTATGCAACGTAGTGTAAGGGAGCACCCAGGACTGTTATTTTTAACATTTGTGCTGACAGTATATTGATTTGGAAAGTGTAAGGAGGGTTTAAAAAGACCCCCACGTGTAACCGAAACCCTCTGGGTGCGACACGTGTGGCCGTGGATGGTGCACATGAGAACCTGATCTGAATTGTGTCAAACACGCTGTTTGTATGACCTAGAATGTTAGGAAACACTTTCATTATTAATGTACTCATAAAATGTTATAGCTTGTTGTGTGTATGGCTGTTCAGTAAAGCTATAAATGTTGATTTTTAATCTAATGCTTCTCATCTGTTCAGTTTGTCACTTAATTCTGTTGTTTTTCATTTTATTTTAGTTTGGTCTCCATTATTTGTTAATGGCATTTGTGCAAAAAAATAGTGACATTTGTAATATTTTTATCTGTTGTTTTTTTTTGTTTGTTTGTTTGTTTTTTTCTCCTTTGTCTGCTTCCTGTGAAGCCCTGGACGGACCTGTGGGGTGTTTGACAATGAGATTGTCATGATGAATCACGTCTACAAAGAACGTTTTCCTAAGGTAGCTCCCTTTCTGTATGAAAGTTTCATAATCAAAGTTAAAATCTTCAGCTGCTCACTAAATGGGTTAGAAATGAATGCAGTACTGGTTTAAACGAAGGCTTTCATTTTTGTTTCCCAGGCGACGGCCCAGATGGAGGGTCGGCTGCTCGACATCATTGCAGAGTGTTCCCTGGACACCGCTCTGCCCCTGGCTGATGGTGTGCTTGGATTCATTCAGCACCAGCTGGTGGAGCTCGCCAGAGACTGTCTGGACAAGTCCCAGAATGGCCTGGTGACCTCCAGGTACTTCATGGAGCTGCAGGAGAAATTGGAGAAGCTGTTGCATGAGGTGGGTGTCTCTCATCTTTAGTAAATGATTTTTCATCTTTTTCATACAGAGAATTTTTTTCCCTCTTCTTTTCTTTTTCTAAACAGTCAGGGAGTGTTGGTTCTTTCTAAGATGTTTCTAGCTGGTGTTGTTGTTGGTAGCTCAGATTGCCCTCTGGGACATTGCATGCTGTACTGTAGCAGCACGGAGGACACTGAACATTGAAATGAAAATGCCCATTTCCTTTGTTCTTATTCTGCCGATTCCACTCCATCAGTCAGTAATGTTCTGTCATTTTGTGTTATTACATAGGGGTGTGCAGTGGTCAAGTGTTCAGTTGTGTAATGATTGTGTATTCCACAGCAAAACAGTGGTGTAAATTGTTATTTTCTCATATAATACTTCTTTAATTAGTATATTCTTTGTGGCCACAGAAATTGTTTTGACCCTCCTCCACATGCTAAAATGCATATGTTGAGTTGCTTGCTAGTGTTGCTTTTTCATAAAGGTGTTTACAATCTTTTAAAATGGATTTTTCTATGTTTAGCAGGGCAAGAGTTTGTTTTAAACTGACTGCTGACTAATCGCACCTCTGACTGTTTCACCACCTCTATCATACACTTTCTGAACCTGCTGTTTGATCAAGGCAAGGCGCTGTTGGACTTAGATAAGCGAGAATGAGTGTTAAAAAGTCAAATGTTTTTCCATTATTTATAAGCCTGGCAGAGCATGCAGTGAGTATTGATGCAACATGTTGAAATACCAGCCCTTGAGCCTTTGAATCACCACCAGACAATGTAAGGGGATGAAATGGATGCTAAAAATATCAGCCGACAAGTGCAGACAGCTCCTTTGGATGAGTTGTGGTGGCTCATGGCTTGTGTCAAATGGATTAGGTCACTATAATAATCCATCACTATTTGTCCTGTTCAGGCGTATGAGCGCTCAGAGAGTGAGGAGGTGACCATCATCACCAAATTGGTCAAGAAGATTCTCATCATCATCTCCAGGCCTGCCAGGCTGTTGGAGTGTCTGGTAAGACTCAATGACAGACGCAGTAATAATCACAGGTTCACGAGTGACGTAATAACACTATGTCCATCAGCTTAGATGCATGTGTAAAAGTTGACTCATACTTGATGATGACATCTTGTAGTAGCGATTAGTTTGTGCAGTAATAATAACCCAGCTTACCATTTACTAAGCCAACACCAAGTTCACCTTGCTAGCCAGGGTCTGTTGTTAATAAGGTGCCAGTGATGCTCCAGCTTTACAGGCCAGAAAAAAAAAAAGCCCAGATTGGAGCAGAAACATTTTTCTGTCATTTTTCAGCATTTTTTATTGTATTGCAATGTTTGATTCTTCTTTTCCCGATGTAATAGTTGAAGCTTTTCTACACATTAGGTCAACAAAGTAATGTATATTTGAGTGAAACCTAAACTATGTCTTTCCTTTATTTTTATTTTTATTTAATCCAGGAGTTTGATCCAGAGGCGTTTTACCAACGTTTGGAGGCTGCAGAGGGTCAAGCCAAAGTAGGACAAGGCATCAAAACTGATATTCCCAGATACATAATCAGCCAGCTGGGTCTTACCAGAGACCCCCTGGAAGGTGCAGATTTAATTTTTTTTTTTTTTTTTTTTTTTATTAATACTTTCTACCTCATTCTTGCTTACTTCAGATAAATTGGAAAACCTTTATGCGGTTAGCTTAAATGAATCATTGTGAACTAATCTCGTAATATACAGTGACAGTTTTGTGATTTAACTTGATTCTCACTGGCATTTAATGAAGTTGGATCTGTTTTGTCTGCTGCCGTTACAGAGATGGTTCATTTGGAGCATACTAGCCCGATTCACAGATCAGCGAGCAGAGAGTCTGATGACACTGGAGAGGCAACATCTGCACAGGTATAAGCTTACATTAAACGGTTATCAAATACATACAGTGAACTCTAAAGTGACCCAGGAAGAACAGATGGCGCTCATGTCTCACCTATTTTAAAAATATTCCGCATCCTTTAGAACAGATTTATTTGCTTTAAGATTCTCTTACTAGTTTTTAAGTCACTGAGTGGCATGCTAACAGTTCGACTCTCAGGCAACCTTTGTTGATACGGTGTTGATTTCTTAGGGTTTTTTTTCCATATCTGTCACACATAAATGGCTCAATTTACCATAAATGATCATCAAACAAATTTTATTACTGAACACTTCTAAACCTACCTATCCCTGTGTGAAAAAGTAATTGCCCCCCTTAAATAACAAATTAACTGATTAACCACATTTTTTGAAAAACTGAATTTCATTTCACAAGCTACACTCAGGCCTGGTTACGGCCAGACCTGCTGAAACAAAAAATCACTTAAATAGAAGCTGTCCACCAAAATGAGACAGGCTGAAAGATCTCAAGAAGCAACACATCATGTCACGATTTAAAGAAACAGCCGAGGGGAAAAAAAAGTCACTGACATCTGCTAGTTTGGAAAGTTTGCCAAAGTGAACCACAGTGTGAGCCATTATCCACAATGGAGAAAACTTGGAACAATGGTGACTGTTCCCAGGAGTGACCTGCATTGAGGACTTATCACAAAAAAAAACTAAAACATCATCTAAAGACATGCAGGCCTCAGTTGCCTCAGTTAAGGTCAGAGGTTATGATTCAACAATAAGAAAGAGATTCTACCAGAAAATCCTGAAGGAGGATGTCCGGCCATTAGTTCATGGCCTGAACTAAAGATCACCTGGGTTATGTACCAGCACAATGATTCAAAACACCCCAGCAAGTCCACCTCTGAATGGCTCAATAAAACCAAAACAAAATAATAAACAGAGCAGATACAATAGCACCTTTGCACTTGTAGTGCTTGAACCCTAATAAAAGCTCCGGAGTGGCTTAGTCAAAGTTTGGGCTTCAATCAGATTGAGATACTTTGGTATGACCTTTAACAGGCCGTTCATTGGACGGTTCATGCTCAAACCCTCCAATCTGGCTGAAATAAAACAATTCTGCAAAGAAGAGTGGGCCAGAATTCCTCCACAGCAATGTGAAAGAGTCTTTGCCACTTATAGCAAACACTTGATTGCAGTTCTTGCTGCCAGGGGTGGCACAACCAGTTATTAGGTTAGGGAGCAAGTGCTTGGTTTTTTGTTTGTTTGTTTGTTTGGGGTTGCCTTTTTCTTTTTCTTTTTTTAAATACAGGGCCAGGCAAGTTTAGTTTAGTTAAAATAGTTTTTTTTCTTCTTAATGAATGAATGAAATCATAATTAAGAAAATTTGGGTTGTCTTTGTTTAATATTAAAGTTTGTTTGATGTGAAACATTGAAGGTGTGACGCATATGTGAAAAACCTAAGAAGTTCGGAATGGGTAAATACCTTTCCACAGCACTGGATGTATTAGCAGGTTCCCAAAATCCCAGCCTTCAGCCTTTCACTGTGTGGATTTGGCGTACTCTTTGCATCATTCTTGTTGTTGTTTTTTTGTTTTTTAAATCCCTTTTCTCTAGCACTTTAGGTTGCATGCATGCATAAAAGATGCTCCAGTTGATAAAACAGAGCTGAATTGTGTCTGTGACAGGATAAACTGTGGTGGGTGACGGACGTGAAGGCTGTGGCATATGCACCAAAGAAATGTTAAATGCCATTTGGCAGAGCATGCAGATTATTCTTGATTCAATGCTATTTAAGTGGTGAATGAAGCTCTCGTTAATACGAAAAAAAGTCCTCCAAAAGTAATGCAGCAGCTGTAATTTTTTTCCTCCCCTCCTTTCTCTTTCTCTCTCTTTGGGATTTGCGTGATTCAGAGCCGTGCAGCCTGCACCCCTCCTCGTAGGAAACCACTGGAGAGCGACTTTGAGACTATAAAGCTCATTAGCAACGGCGCCTATGGGTGAGTAAGACAGACTTTTTTGTTTGCGTTTGACTGAGTCAGTCGCACCGAGAACCACAGAGATCTAAATAAAAGCGGAAACTAAAATGTGGATGTGTTTTTGTGGTATTTTTGTGTTCAGGCTGGAATTAGTCAGGGCAGTTTCATTTCCAGTCTGAACTGATATTTACCACTATGTGATTCCCACAATTGATTTTTTATTTTTTTAAATTATCTCCCTGCTTTCTTCGTTGATGATTTCTGATTGCTGATTATTTATTCTGTCTCTCTTTGTGTTGTCATTGCCTCTCCCCTTCCTTTTGCCTCTCGTCTCTCACACAGGGCCGTATTTCTGGTGCGCCACAAAGAGACACGTCAGCGTTTTGCTATGAAGAAGATCTACAGGCAGAATCTGATCCTTAGAAATCAAATCCAACAGGTGTTCGTAGAGCGAGACATCCTCACCTTTGCTGAAAACCCATTTGTGGTTTCCATGTTCTGCTCTTTTGAGACACGGAGGCACCTGTGCATGGTTATGGAATATGTGGAAGGTACAGTTGGCTCAGACTGTAGACACATAGAGACACATGCACACCAAGCTCTTATATATCTACCATACGAGGTACACCTTTAAGTCTAAATCATCTGACCTGACAGCCTCATTTGTGTTTTTTAAGGTGGAGATTGTGCCAATCTGTTGAAGAATATCGGTGGACCTCTGCCTGTGGACATGGCCAGGATGTATTTTGCTGAGACTGTCCTGGCTTTAGAGTACCTTCACAACTATGGCATTGTACACAGAGACCTCAAACCTGACAAGTGAGTCAGGCAAACGGATGAACAAGGAGAATATTCTCATTTCTTTTTTTTCCCACCATATTTCTTATGAACGCCTTCAGGCAGCACTAAATAACTTAAAAGCTTTCATCATTTTTAAACTTGCAGTGATCTGTAGGGAGATGGAATCTTTCTGAAGATAGAGCAGAATATTCTTACACTTTGAGTCTTTGATATATTTTTTTTCTCTAAAGATGAAATTCCAGTGCTTTGAGGACGAGCATTTGATGTAACATGAAACATTTCTGTGCTTCCTTCCTTTGTAGTTTGCTGATCACCTCCATGGGACATATTAAACTGACAGACTTTGGACTTTCAAAGATTGGCCTTATGAACATGACAACCAACTTGTATGAAGGACACATTGAAAAGGATACTAGAGAATTCATTGACAAACAGGTTTGTCTCTTCTCGCTTGTCTTTTTTTTCATGCCTTCTGATTTTGAGCTTATCTAAAATCCACCTTTCCTCTTTAACTCTTTTTCTTTCTTTTTTTTTAACCTGTCTACAGGTGTGTGGTACTCCAGAATATATCGCTCCAGAGGTGATCCTGAGGCAGGGCTATGGGAAGCCTGTGGACTGGTGGGCCATGGGGATCATCCTTTATGAGTTCCTAGTGGGCTGTGTGCCTTTCTTTGGAGACACACCAGAGCAGCTCTTTGGTCAAGTGGTTAATGGTAGGAAATCTTTAAATTGAACTCATAGTTATTTATTTTTATACACATAAATCCAATCCATTTGTCTTCCTCTCGAAATTCTGCAATAGATCTCCGTATTTTGGCACATCAGTCCCCTGAGCTTTGTAGATACATTTAATCCCCTTCGTTGCATTCACTCCTGTGTTCAGATGATATTATCTGGCCGGATGGAGAGGATGCCCTGCCAGCTGATGCTCAGGACCTTATCACCAGACTTTTGAGGCAGAACCCTCTGGAGCGCCTGGGAACAGGTTGGTGACAGCATGATTGCTGATGGATGAAAAACCTTCTCTGGGGCTCGGGACGCACCATGGTGTGACTCTGAGGTGGCCAGGAAAAGGCGCAAACATGCTTTTTGTGACAGATGTGTCACCGGGTGTCTTACGAGGAGGTCATAGTCTGCACAAAGCCTCATGTGGAGGAATTTAATGTTAAGAATTTACATAAAGTTGGCACAGGAGTAAGGACTGATTTGAGGTCTTCTATGTGTTTATTTGACAGATTATTCATTAATAGAGTTTTACATTAACCAGACTTGATAAAATTGTTTCCCATAGACTTCCCATAGAGACAGAGAGGTCGACGAGTTCACAGTAATCAATAAGCTCTCCGGAGCTTTCTGACTTGAATATTTTAGACTTAGACATATTTCCTCTGTTTTGACTTCTTTACACTTTACACTTTGTTTGTGTTTAGGTCGCTGTATGGGTTAGCACCTCTTTACTTTTCAGGCCTTTTAATTATGCACACTTTCAAAAGATCATTAAGGTCACCTGACCAGATGCTTTTGGTTGTACCAGGAAGCTAGTTAAAGCACAGATCAGGCCTTTGCTGTAACTGCAGCTAAACTTTGAAGCAGTCCGCTACACTTCAGTTATTTGACAACTCATTTTTACTCTTGACATTTAATGTCTTATTGCATCCCATGTTGCACACCACTACAGCACTAAATGCTTGTTTTTAAATTTTCGTATTAATTAACTTGAATTAATGGAAAATAGCAGCAAAATAGTTTTACAATAAGCTTAAACCCAGAGACCAGGAGAATGAAATGAAATTCAGTTCAGTTTTATTTATATAGCACCAAATCATGACAACAGATGCCTCAAGGCGCCTCAGTGCAACAAAGAGTCTGGCTGGGGATCAGACAAGCTCAGACTCAAGTCTGGGGACCTCGATGCCCATATTTGAGTTTTATAACTTCTTTCTCCAGGTGGGGCCACTGAGGTAAAGATGCACAATTTCTTCCTTGGCCTGGACTGGAACGGTCTCCTGAGGCAGAAAGCTGAATTCATCCCGCAACTAGAGAGCGAGGAGGACACCAGCTACTTTGACAGTATGTGGATTTACTGACTGTGAGCCTTTTATGAAGTAGACGCACTGCATTGTTAAAAACCTGTGAGGAGACGCTCATTTGGAAATGAGCTCTCAGAAAATGGATGCTTTTATGAGCTAAATTTGTAGCAATGCTGCATGGTGGTACTTTTAATTTGGATAGGAAACTGCTCCCAGTTTGTGATCATTTATTGCATGCCACCATGTTTCCCTCCAGCCCGATCAGAGCGCTACTGTCATCTGGGCTCAGATGACGATGAAACCAATGATGATGAATCATCTCTGGAGCTACGACAGTTCTCCTCTGTAGCCCACCGCTTCAGCAAGGTACTCATTACTACTCATGAGTTATAATCAATATTAATACCTGGTTCATGGAACAAAGCGAGACTCTTTGTTTTGGTGTTGTCCTTTGCTTAATGAAATGGCTCTGGTTGTTTGTAGGATAAAAAAAAATCCCCTCTTCTTTAATCCATGCCACATTTTTCCTCTTAAACTCCAGGTATACAGCAGCACAGAGCACCTGTCCACCTCCACTCCATCCAACCTGAGCCTGTCGTCATCAGACCGAAGCCACAGCGAGGAGAAGGAGGACCGATGGGAGGGCAGGGGAGTCCTTTCCCCTGGCGACGGACACAAACATTTGGCGAGTGGAGACAAGAGGGCAGATGGACACAGGGGGAGGTGAGAGCATGGAACGAGGGAGAGTGATGTCCTTATTATGAGAACAAAACTATCACAGCCCTCTCGGTATTCACAAAATGTAATATTCTCTCATATTGGGTTGAAGAGTTTCCTATTTCAAAAGGGCAATTTTTATAGACGTCTTTTCAGTCGTTTTGTATTAAACCAATGAGCCATTCTAAAGTTCCCCCAGTTGGATGTTTCCTTGCATGCATGTCAGATGGAGGCCTTTACATTGCCCACGGGTGTGAACGCAAGTGATATATCCATTCAGCGTGTACTGAAGCCTCCCTGTGTGGTGCTGAGTGGAGCGAACCATTAAACTATAAAAGAGAGACAGGATATCTAAGAAGAAAATTGATAAAAACCCACAAAATACCAAATAAGCTCATTTTGCTGCAGTTTTCGAATAAAACATTTAGGGCTGCAGCTATTGATTATTTTATTAATTTATTAATTTAGTAATCTATCAATTATTCACAAAAGCTTTGACATAAGAACACCCCATGCCCCCCTTTAGATTTGCCGATGTTTACTGCTTCCATATAAAAAGGACAGCACGAGTCACCCTTCAGCAAGCTGTATAGTTTAAACATGCTATCAGTTAAGTTATCAGTTCATCTGCCTATTTTAATGTAGCTTTACTTCTGTAGCTTTTCTGCAGCAGATTTTTTGCTGTGTAAAATAAATGGTGGTGGATGAAGCGGCCTTTCTTAATGTCTGAGTTTGTTGATCAGGTGCTTCGATGAAGGACTCTCGCTAGCTGTTTCCCAGTAATGGTTTTAGTGGTGATTACAGGAACAGAGCTGCTGTTTTGGACACTAGAAACACTTTTGTCTTTCACTAAACCTGAGCTCAACATCTCGGTATCAGCCTGTTAAACTGAGTCAGCATCATCATCACTATTGTTGTTGTGTTATCAGTCTTTTTGTTGAAAAACTGCGCCCCGTGTTGGCTTAATGTTAAACGCTTTTGTTAAATGTTAAATCATTTACCACAGAGCCGTGTGCATCGAAGCAAAGATAGTGCATCGAGGATTTATTTTTTTTTTTTTTTTTTTTTTTTAAATAATCGAGTCATTCACATTACTCAGTGACTCGTTGCAGCATTAAAAGTAATGCACTTTTTTTTAAAATAGTGGCAGTTCTTCTTGTTTTTATTGTTGAAAGACATTTATTGTGCAGGAAGTGTCAGGAAGAAACTGTTGCTTACTGCCCAATTTCTAAAAGAGAAACTTAACTAAAATCTGCATTTTTATTGGACCTGCATTTTACCTTTACCTTTCTCAGTCTCCGTCCACGTGCGTCATCCAGCTCCTCACAGTCAGAACGCAGCACCAGCCCACTGGTAATGAACAACACCCAGAGCTTTGACATCATGCCTCGAGTTGCCATCCCTGCTGATGAGGAGGGTAAGAGTATAATAGAGTATAATAAATGCAGAAACTACCTTGTCTACTTTTTTTTTTTTTTTGCTGTTGTGAAACACCAGTACTCACACACTGTACCCACTATTGTAGATGGAATGGTTTCCAACCTGCGCCGCATCCGTCTCCGGAGCAACAGCACAGGTACGAGGCCGTCCTTCAGGAGGGGGGCATCTCGACGCATCGCACATCAGTTAGAGACCCCAGAGAAACCCAGGTCCCCCTCTGGAAAAGTCCCCAAGTCTGCGTCAGTCTCCGGCCTCTCACTCATCATTACCCCAGGTATCTTTACATGATGAATGCATTATAGAAAGTGCTTGGAATTAAAACAAAATGGTGACAAGAAACGAGTGTTCATGTGTTCACAGTGCCCTCTACAGCCTAATATTGTGTAATTTACACACACACAAAAAGCCAAACATTATTTATATTGAAGTCAAGATTAGAACAGTGTTTGTTTGGTTTTAAGTACTGGATTTTAAAAACGGTAGTCCTTACACTTTATAAAGACTCAGCTTCTTCCTGCTTCTCTTTTGCTCCTCAACTAGATGACTCAGGAGGTCCTCCTACGAGCCCCAAATCTTCTTTGTCCCTATCATCCAACCCCTCGTCCAGAGACTCGTCTCCCAGCCGCGATCTGTCCGTCAATGTCAGCTGCCTCAGGCCTCCGGTGGTTATCCACAGCTCTGGGAAAAGGTTTGGGTTTGCGCTGCGAGCCATCAGAGTCTACATGGGAGACAGTGACGTCTACACCGTTCATCACATGGTCTGGGTATGTGATCTTATCTGGTACTGACTAGATTTAGACTATATTGGGAATCAAAAGCATAGATGTTTAAATAACTTTATGGCCTGGTCCTAAAAGTGAGTGAAATCAGCATCACCAAACTCTGCAACATGCAAACACTGAGAGACTGTTTACTAGTTTTTAGGTATGCTTAGGTATTATTTAAAACCAAATGACTGAAAATAGTTTCCAGCACATGGCAAAGAAATTGTGCCATCTGCTGGTTTCCTGTTGGAATATGTCAAACTTTGCTTTTTTCTTTCACTGAACTGAGGTTTTAAACAAAGCTTATGCAATTTGGTATGATTCGTTTTACATTTTTGTGATTTGACAAATGCAACAGCTGCTTCACTCAACCAGAAAGCCAATAGTCAGACTCATAGAACCCAAAAAATTGACCCTCCTCACCCTTTTTAAAAAAAGCCTTTTTAAAAGCCTCTTCATAGCCTTTCACTTTATAGGAAAATGTGTACTCGCTGGTCATAATTTGATGGACATGGGCAACAACAATACTCAGACAGGCTGCTGCATGTAAATGATGCTTAGTCTGTACTAAGAGGCCCAAGCAGCCAAAAAAATATTCCCCACACCATTACACCACACTGAACCATTATTACAAGGCATGATGGATCCATGCTTTGTTGCGGCCATATTCTGACCCTACCATCTGAACGTTGCAGCAGAAATTGAGACTCATCACCCAACATTTTTCCAATCTTCTGTTGTCCAGTTTTGGTAAACCTGTGTGAATTGTAGCTTCAGTTTTCTGTTCAGGAATAGGAGTGGCACCCACTGTGGTCTGCTTCAAGGTTCAGAGATGCTCTAATTAGTTTCATATGAGTCTGTATATACCTTAACACTCACAAATGCTTGACTCTCATCTGGTCCTGAGGTGGGGTTGAAAATTGTAGGTGCATTCACTGTCAGAGCTCTGAAGCTGTAGGACAAGCTGCCTGATGAAATCAAGTCAGCAGAGTCAGCGACCTCTCTTAAATTTCTTCAAGAAGCATACCTTTATTCATGAAACCTTTATGCTGCCGTGATACTTTGTTGCTATACGTGGCATTTTTTTCACACAACAAGTTTAAACTAAGTAAACCAAAAACACTAGTTTTACTAATTGCATAGGTGAAACACAGCAACAGCCATTTAGATTGTTGCTTTACCAGTAATTGTGAGGTTGTGTGTGTTTGGGTCTAGTGCGTTGAGGAGGGCAGTCCTGCACACGAGGCAGGATTGAGGGCAGGTGACCTCATCACTCACGTCAACGGAGAGTCGGTCCAGGGTCTCGTTCACACTGAGGTGGTGGAACTTTTGCTTAAGGTATGTGGATAACTTGATACTTTGATAATCTTTCCGTGCATATGTTGCTTTTTTAAAATGATCATTATAATGTGTGGAAGATTAAAACTGTCAAATTAAAGAAAGAATTTAAATAGAAATTTCAATTTTTTATTTTATTTTATTTTTCTGTGACAGAGTGGCAACAAGGTGACCCTTCAAACCACTGCTCTGGAGAACACGTCTATCAAGGTTGGACCTGCTAGAAAAGCGAGCTACAAGGCCAAGATGGCCCGGCGGAGCAAAAAGAGCAAGAGAAAGGACGGACAAGACAGGTACACGAGGCGAGAATGAAATCATACTGAAGAATGTTTTACTCCTGCTTGAAGCCTCGTGCTAGATCTCAGATAAATAACAGAGTTCCTATTTGCTGATTTTGCAATTATAAAGTCGGCAAATGGAAAAAAATTTGAGATTTTTTTCATTCTGCAAGTCTGATTCTTGCATTAAAAACCTTAAAGCCTCCGAAAAGCTTTTTGTAAGACAGACAGAGTGATGCTCCTAGAGAAGCTTTGTTTAGCATTACAGTAACACTAGTTGGCTCCTGTCTCAGATTTAAATGATGTAAATTTGCTTTTTTGGGGTTTTTTTTATTAATTTACTTTTGTAGCAGACGACGCAGCATCTTGAAGAAGCTGTCTAAGCATACACCGCCTCCACCCATGCAGAGCAGTCGCAGCTTCTCTTCGGGGTTCCACCAGTCATCTAGTGACAGCCTCTCTGGCTCACCAACACAAAGCCTCTCTCCTGGGCCTTCAACACCTTGTCGCTCCCCAGCCCCTGACCACTCTGGAGGTGAGAGAAGAGGATGATAGTTCTTGTAGTGATGTAGTTGTCTCTTTCTGGAGAAAGTGTATCCACTAAATCTAAACTCTTTTTTTCTGTTAGATTCAAGTTCTTCTCCTTGCTCCAGCTCTCCAAACTCGCCCGTACCGCAGGCTCGTCCCAGTTCTCTTCACGTCTTGGGTCGCTACACAAAAGCTGGTCGTTGCAAGTCCACCAGCAGCATCCCTCCTTCGCCTCTGGCCTGTATCCCACCACCCCAATCTCTTTCTCCCCAATGCTCGCCATCTAGCCTCCCAAGTCACCCCAAGTCCCTGCACAGTTTTCACGGCAAGACTTTGTCACCTCCTACAATCGCTCGTCATTCTGTGCGTCCTCGCAGCGCAGAACCGCCTCGCTCACCGCTGCTCAAGAGAGTTCAGTCAGCAGAGAAACTGACTGGTGACAAGATGACTGGGGGTTACCACGGAGATAGGAAGGCTTACAGCACCCGACGTCACACTATGGAGGTGCCCTTGTCTGAGGGAGAGGGGCTGGAGGACCTAGACGGTGACACCGCTACAGGGTTTGTTTGCGTAGGCGAGCACGGCCGCCAGGGCCTGCACATTGGAGGGCAGAGAGGCCACCAGGACACAGCCAGCGGAGGCATCGATCACCACCGCTCTGCTGCCTTGCCACAACACCGCAGCACCAACAACCATTCAAAAGAGATGGTGGTGATGAGGAAGCTGGCTCTATCAGAGCGCAGAGACTCCTTCAAGAAACAGGAGGCGGTCCAGGAAGTGAACTTTGACGACTTGGAGGAGGCGGCTCTAAGCCCCACGCTTCCTGTCACACAGTCAAAGGCGTTCAAGGCATCCTGGATCAACTCGTCACAGTCGGAACCCAGCGGCAAGCTGGGATCACAGGGTACCACACCGCAGAAAACCAAGTCAAAAGACAAAGAAGGGCGTTAGTTGTTCTGTTTTATTTTGCAGGGATCGCAGGTCAGAGAAGATGAGGCTTTGACCTGCTATCGTACTTGCATTTAAAGGCCTTGCATGTGTCCAGAAAACTGTGACCAAGTCCCACATCATCACAGAAACAAAGAACAGTCTGCATTTCTCAGTACTACACGCATCCTCCAACACTGTTAACAGATTAATGACTGCCAAACGATGTTTACTTCAGAGTTGCTCGATTTCTCTCTCGGTTCTCAAATCACTGTGGCGCCTCTAACGGATGTAATTGTAAATATTTGTTGTTTTAAATGAAGAAACTTATTTATGACTTTTTAATGATTATTTGTTTTTGTTTTGTTGTTTTTTAGTTTGTTTGTTTTTTGGGTTTTTTTAAGTTGCTAAAAATGCCTCGGACGCTTCAGCTGTTCTAATTTTAGGAAGTGCACAGGAGAAAAGCCAGGCAACAACTTCTCAGTGTGGTCTTAGTAGGTGGGGAGGGAAAACAAAGATAATATTAGTCAATATTGCAATATTCATATGATTCATTTTTTTTATACTGTTGTGCGTGTGTGCGTGTATGTGTGTAACGGGGTGTTGTTTCATATACAGACTGTAGTGTTCATCCTGCACTGTATATGGTAAAAAGTTCCATAACACGTTTTTTGCTGCCTCTCTGAAGAAATCTATCATGCGGATTGTGATCGTGACGATTCGGAGTCATTGTTCCCAAATGCAGGGCATGTACAAATCGGGACAAAAGACAAAAAAAAGAAAAATGACAACATTGCAGCAGTTGTCAGCTAAGCTGTGGCGCCAAAGCATGGTTTAGCTTAATAATAGGTACTGTAGTTGTACGTAAGAAGCCTCATGTATGCATGGGCTCTACCGCCACTGGCTGTCCTGTTTTTTTGTTTTGTTTTTGTATCAGTGCTGCCACCCATCTGTAAGTTGTTTAAATTATAACCTGATCAACATGCAGGTGTGTAGATAAAGCTTTGTGGCTACCTTCCCGGCTGCTGCATCCGACCTCCGATACCTTTGTGAATCTAACCTCCGTCCAGCTCCTTACAAGCGTAGTCTAGCAGAAGTGTTTGCACAAGTCGTAGCTGCCGTGTAACAGTGAGAGTACATTTATCTTTCAGGGTGATCTCTTTCTCTGTGGGATTCAGAAATTGTACAGTGGATGCAACAAACAAATCTGGGTCACTTGGCTGTTGTTTTTTTGTTTTTTATGTGTTTTATGGATGAATGTTTACATTTCAATGCAAATATCTGCGTGGACTTGAGTGGAATCTGTTAAATTATTGTATGGGGGGAAAAAAGAGAGGGAAGGTGCGGGAGAGGCAGACCTGAGGCCCTGGGTGGATGAAGGAATGAGTCAGTGGTAATCTCCTTTTTGTATATTTTGATATGGAAACAGTCTTGTTGCAGTACTAATTACCTATGCTGTTGTATATCATATAAACAATGGTGGACCTTATAACAGCTATCAGTGAAATGTAAGGGTGGATGGACTCGTGTAAGATGTGAGTTAAGTGGCATGGCTTTAATCCCAAGTTGCGATTGACTTTAAAGAGCTGTGCGTCTTTTACATCCCATTAAATCTCCACGGTTTTACTCTAGATTTTGAGAGCTTGGAAGTTTTGTTGGATAGGCCTTGAATTCTTGAGTTTGAGGCTTTCAGCTTTAAAACTTGTTTTTTATGGTGAGATATAAACAAATGGTATTTGGTTTTCCATTATGTACTCTTTAACTAGTTTTTACTTTAAAAAACATCTAATCCTGTTCCTGTTTTTGTTTTTTTATTAGTAGTATTGTTTTACTCCAAGAGCTGTTTGGATTAGCAACTAAAAAAAATCAAACGGAGTGGTTAGAGAAAAGGAATTTGTTGATTGTTCCTCTTTTTGTGAAGGCTCACATCTATGTTTTGCAGTCAAGGGAGATTTAAATAAGGGATTTCTCAAAGAATTTCAGCATATTGAACCTTGAATAAAGGTTATGAGGTGTGAATGAAAACGTAGACCTTTTTTCACTGTACTTTAGGGAGAAATGCGTGTGTATGTGGGTTTCACTAAATTTCTGATGCAATATACATTTTAATATGTTCTTAGTGTTGAATCGTTTTATTTTTCATTGTAGTATCCCATGATGTTTGTTGGGTCACCCTGTTAAACTTTTATAAATCAGGCGCAGGTCTCAGCAGCAGCCCATCTTGCATCAAATGAAGCATCAGAGTGAACTCCTTGTCTCTGATCAGCTTGTGTGTTCATGTGTATGACAAATTCACTGTAACAGCCCCCACCCTTCACATTTTTCACTTGTGTTTTTGTATTGGTGTGCCCCACCACCATCACCACTCAACCCCCTTGTCTCTACGTGGCAAACTGCCCTTTGTGAAATGCCTACCATGTGGGTATCTGGTTCAGACTGGTGTGACATTGTCTGTTGTTCTCTTGTCTCAACAGTGCTTGAAATAAATGAATTTCCAGAGGACTGGAAAGTCCAAGACTACAAGACGTTGCACTTGTCATTTGTCCTCATATAATAATATTTGCACATTTACAGTACTGTATCAAAAAAAATTTTCTTACTTCGTGCACACATTTCTTTATTATTTGCTTCCAAGGAGACAAACTTTCTTGTAATTCTTTAAGTGCTCTGGAGCAATAGTTCTCCTGGATTTCTGAAGGTCTTTTCAATGTTTTTCTTTGGGCGTTGGCTCCTTTTTACTTTTTAAAAAAAATCATTTTCAGTCCAGTCCTTGTACCCGACCATTTTAAAAAGATTTTTTTCTTTTTCCAGTAAAAAAAAAAGACATCTAACCAGTGTTGTGAAGCTAAAAACTTCGTACATCTCAGCAGGTCCTTATAACATTTGAGGAAACTGGAAAGTGGGAGACAAAATAAGAAGCAGCAAATCTAAAAACTACACTAGATGAACCTGAAAATCATGTCCTTAAAAATGGGAAAAAGTTCCTCAAGGCCTGACACAGGACTCAGATACCTCTATCCCTATCCCACTTCCCTTTTAGTTGATCCATCAACTGTTCACTGAAACCTCATCAGAGGCCAGCGAGTTGAGTTGAATCCCCTTGATTAACACAAATCTATAAAGACTCCTCCACAGTCATGGCAGCATGTTGGCAATCTGTCTGTATTTATAAATTAGAAGTTTTTTGCAAACCTCCAACAACCTTCCTTTAGTGATTGCAGTCTGTCCAAGACAGACTGCAACTGTTTGCGGAAAGGTTGCCTCCTATAAGGTGAGATGAGCCCTCTTGTTCATAGTATTCCCAGAGTATTTTCATTTATTTAATAAAATAGCAATATTTGGTGTTCCTGTATGCAAGTTGTTGCGATACCATACTGTACAGATTTTTCCTCCACCCCTACTGCCAATGCAAAGTGAAAGTATCCCTGGGAAGAAAAGCTAACAGTGGAACACTATCAGTCATGGATCGGGCTCCCCAGAGCCCGGACCTCAACATTATTGAAGCAGTGTGGGATAATCTAGACAGCCAACATCCAAAGAAGAGCTCTGAATCCCGGAGAACTATTCCTAAAGACTACTTCAAGAATTTACAAGAAAGCAGCTCAAGAGAGTCAATGCTGTGCTGAGGAATAATTTATATTTGATGATGGTCAAGTATTACAGCACTTCTATAACGCAGTATTTTCTGCAGCAGTAGGCACGATTGATTGGACTCATTTTTGGCCCTGAATTCAATATAAACTAGTCACAAAGCTACAAATGTTTAAGCAAGCAGATGAGTTGAAAAGGAAAGCTTTGAGAAAAAGTGAGATGTGGTTTGCAAAAACAGGGGGAATATGTCCCTATTTAATCCCCCGTGGGATTAGACATGGATTTAGCGCGTGGTTCACCGCTTTCTTTTTTCACATGAACACATTTCTTTAGTATAATACGGCTCAAAACACACGATTTGGACACTGTCTGCTTCAAATTTCCGGGTTTTTTTGTTTCTTTTTTTCGTCTCCGAGCGTGTTCGGTGACCCCCTCACTGATGGTTCGGACGTTTCCGCTCACGTTCGTCACTTTCCGCGCACTCTTATATAGTTCCCACGCGCCCTCCTTCCCTGCACCGTACTGAGCTGGAAAATGGCTGTGTGTTGGAGCAGGGAGTTATGAACGGGAAAAGAAAGAAAGAGCGAAAAGAAAGACGCCGAATTAAGAAGTGAACCAAAGGCTTGCTGGAAGTTTAGAGCTCACCGAGAAGCCGTCGTCTGCAGACAAGCCACCACTCGGACTCTTGTGTGCGACTTTTGCTCCGAAGCCAAAAGTGCGAAGAGTCAAGAAATATCCGCGGTGAGTTTTTCCAAGTTATTGCACATTTCCAGTACGGCAGCCACTGTACTGGAAAATGGTGGAAGCGCTGCAAGTGTGCTCCGCGCACGCAGCTCCACGTTGGTGACTTGTGTCCTACTTTAAAGTTTAAAGGAGGCTTACTTTTTTTTGTCGCGCTCGTGTGCGTTTCTGTGCTCTTTGCGGTGAAATGTTAACTTTAATTCGCCCTCGCGCCGCGCTGCTCGGTGCTCGCGCTCGCTGACGTACAAATGCCGAGCAAGTTTTTTAAGCTGCTTCAAAGTTTAAACTGTTTTTCCTGGTTTATTTGTTGACGTGAAAACGATTGAAAATGACTTTAAAGTTGTCAAGTTTGCCAGAATTGGTGCTAAAATTTTCTCTAATGTCAGTGGCTCATTAGTACTGTTTAGTTGTATTTCAACGCTACTAAAAAGACCCATTTGCAGTATATTTGCAGTGTACTCCCTGTGTATACCATTGCTAGTATGTGTTACTAGTGTCTTTACCTTGGCTGCAGACTATGGGAGGCCTAAAGTAGCTGAAGGCCTGACTAGATGCGTCTCTTACATCCCTGGTTTAAGGATTTGGCATCCATCGAGGAGTTAATGGAAATTGTGCCACTTGCATAATGAGACAAGCCACTCAACTGTGCTGAGACCCCGCACCCCCCTGTCTTGTAATTATGAATTGAGCATTATGCAACCAAATGTCAGTCCTCCATTTTATGCTTTATCGGTGTGATGCATGACTTGTGGCAAAGCTTTCATTCTTCTCTCAAATGTCTTGAAATGCTCTGAGTGACTGGCAGGGCTGTTGTATTTAAATGCCCCCCCCACCCACACACACACACACACACACACACACACACACACACACACACACACACACACACACACACACACACACACACAAAATAAAAAGAGAGAGGAAAAAGTGGAGCTTCTTGAAATGCCAAGTGACACCTCTCAGAGGGGGTGAAGAAAACCTAAACTAACCTCAAGTTCCAGCAGAGGCACTAAAGCTGTGGTTATATTTGTTTGATGTCGAAGTTAAACTGAAATGGTCCTGTTTGATCAAAATAGCAGCAGAGTTCGTCTTTAAGGACAGTTTAGTCATGCCTCGCCTGGAAATACTGCATATTCTGTGCCTTGCAGGGTTGTGATTTTTTTTTTTCTAACTTCCCAGAGACATTCATGAGTCTACTTTAAGTCCTAATCTATCACCCTCCCGACCACAACACACCGGACGCAAATCTTATTGGTCACTTGCAATTATCTGGGACTTATCTTGTGCTTTCTCCTGCAATCCAGGAATAACTTGCATTATCAAAACTTCTTTATTGTATCAGATTAAACAATGATAGTCGAATAACTGCACTCCCTCACCGCAAAGTCAATTTGCTAAAGGTGGAGTTTGGCGAGTTATTGCATCAGCAACCAAATAAAAGTGGCTCCTTTTAGAATTTGATTAGATTTGTTGTCATAAATGTATTATAAATGTAGGCTGCAGTATGCTACCTGCATATTACCAATTTTCGATCAAATGGAGTTGGTTATGAAAGGGTTTGGGAGCTTCTTTTTTTTTTTCTTTGAGGAGTAATTCATGTAGGTGAAAGGCACGCATTATCTTGTTTGTGTCTGGTGTTTTCAAGTGATGCAGACTTTGCAGGTTTATCAGATTTGATTTCTTTGGTGAAGTGGAAATGTTTAAATCCATAATCTTGACCAGATGGATTGAAGTTATCGCTTCTGATAAATAGACCGAGTCCTCTTTAACTGTGGAGCCTTGCAGCATAGTTGACTTCCCTGAACAGTGCAGTCTTGGTGCTAAATAATCTAGCAGATGTTTCTATTTAGCAAAGTGAGCTTTTCGGCTTCATTTGCGACAGATAGAATTCAGGTGAACGAAACTGGAATCATAAAATTCGTAAGAACCAATTTTAGTCTGAAAAGTTAGTCCTCGCAGGCTCCAGTGTTGTTGGCCCGTCCTATCTGCCTGTGGCGCAGCAGATTTTTCAGATCCATGTGGACAGATGGCCTGCGGCCAGACTGCATGCATGGTGGTTCTGTAGTCAGTACTTCCCCAGCAGGGCCATGAATTGCCAAAACATGCATACACAAATACACTGTTTGTGCCCACATAAATGTCTGAACTTTTGGTTGCACTGTTGTGATTATAAAAGTTTTAAAGAGAAGAAATGATAGTAATGCTTATGAATAAAAAAAATCCCAGAATTTTGTCTGTGGAACAGGGAGCGATCTGTAATGTGACGTGTTAATCAATTGTTTTGTTTTTTTAAGCTTAGGGTGCATTCTTAAAATCCTAAACTCCTCACCTGTTTTTAAAGAATAATTATTTGGTCAGATGGGTTTCCCTTGCCACTCTCAGATGCGGTAGTAACTACTTTCTTTCTGGCCTACATGGATGTAATCAGTGTTTCCTTATTTTGGTGACATGGAGATGTGAGGGATCTTGCCAATTAGCAATCTCTCTAGTAGTTTTAGATGGTTGTCACCTTTTGAGGAGCTTTTATTGCACTGCTCATTAAATTTCCTTTTTGTTTTCATTCTCTCAAGAAGATTAATACTACAAAAAATCATAATCAGCACACTGCAGGTGAAACTAAATGCAACATGGTGTTATACATTCGGTGGAACAGCTTAAAATGTCACACTGCACGTCTGTTTGAGGGGGACTAAACCAGCTAAAGGACATGGACATGTGCACATCCAGTATAAAAGCACTGTGTCCACCGTGGAAGTGTTTAAATGTTCAAAAAGATGCACCTTCTAAAAGTAAAGCTTCTTGAATGTAATACACTTTCTCAGACATGACCACTGAGCTGTTCAGGTGAAAGTAGTAAACTAAAAATGGCATATGGCAATGTTAGCCTGATGTGTCTGTTATTTACCACAACTGAAATAACCTGATTACCTATTACATACATTTATTTACTGTGTTAAATAAAAAAGTTCTTAATCATCATGAAATCATCATTCGCTATGACTGAAGTGATCAAAATTTGCATTTTGAGTGTAAAGAAGCTCCCCAGCATCTAGATCTACATGGAAACTAATCTACCAGTTACAAACAGTGTAATTACTAATAATCTAACAATTATTATATATATTTAAATCACCATCATGGATTGGTCCTAAGGAAAAGTTGGCTACAGTGATGCTCTACATGAACATTTCTATTCTAAATGTCATCCTCAAAAACACTATATGGGCAAAGGTGCTGGGCCAGCTACACATTACATCTACAGGAGCTACTCAGCCTGGAAATCCTTCCCATGAAGCTCGCGGCGCACAGTTTCTGTGCTGATATTAACAGTAGAGGAGGTTTGGAGTTCTGATGATTTATTTTATACATGTGTGGTAATGGGACTAATAAAAACCTGAATCCAAAGATTGGATGTGGCCCAACACTTTTAGTCCTTGTGTTGTGTATTGACAAGTCGCGGCTGTACTCTCCTCTGTCTCTCACTCTCTCTGAGTGGAAGTTGTAAACAAAGGGGTTGGGATGTAAACAGATGACAGCAGATGATGATGCTCACACTGTTCTGCAGTACTTGGATTTCGGGTAAAAAAAAAATAAAAGGGGGCAGCTTTGTCAGATTAAACTGGAATATAACCAAACAGCGAAGCAATGTGTGACCACAATCTTCGCTGGGAGGTGAACCCTAGCAAGGAAGAAACGAGGGCTACTGATGGTTGGGTCACCTAAACTCTTCAAATTGATCTGATATTGACTGTGTTTGCAGTTTCAGACATGTGTAAAGTGCTGCACATTTAAAGAATCGTTTCATTAATGAGCAATCGATTGACGATTTCATATGGCGCCTAAAATATGCCCGAAATATTTGTTTAACTTTGCCTGTTCAAAGTGCGCACCGTTTATACAATTATCTGAAGACTTTCTTTAGTTAGACTAGTCAACTAGTCAATTTTCTTTCGCTTTATTGGCAAATTAGTCATCATGAACATCAAGTTTGTTTACTTTTGTTAAAACCGATGACCAAAAAACCCCAAAACAATGATAATAACATGAAAAAAATAAATATTTGTTCACATTTGAGTTTTAGCACATGCCTCTGTACTTGTATATAAACATTAGAAAAATTAGAAAAAACAACCAGTAAATAAATAAAAGATTACATCTGTTTAAAATCCACTGATTCGGTTACACAAACCAATTTTACAAGTAATGGTGATGTAAGGATGTGTGGCATTTTGATCCTCGAGCAGTATCAGTGATGCCTTTAATAGCTTATTTGGCATTTTATATACGCGTGCTGGTGCAATAAACAGGTCAGCACTGTGCTGGCTGACTAAACACATCATTTGATTTCTTTAGAAAGCAGACTTCAGTTTGTAGGTCTCGATTTAATCACACCAAGAATAAATACAATATATAAAACGTCAGTTACTGTTAAAAAAAAAAAAAAAAAAAAAAACACACAGTGAAAGACTAATAAATTATTAGTGATTTGTTTTTAGTAAGTATTTTGTATTATTTATTATATTCTTTTTCACTGTATCCCTCTCCCTGTGAACTCAGAAAAACAAACATCATCTCCTTTCATCCCATTGCACAACTTCACTGTGACTCACAGAGTTTTCTCCAATCACACTTAGCCTTGAGTTTTTCCATGTTTTCTTTTACATCTTTCTCCCAGGGTAGCTGCGCTTGATTTAAATCATCACTTCAATAAATATTACAAACAGTCATCACAGTTGCAAAAATGAAAAAAGTCAAAGGTGCTAGAAAAGGTGGAGTTGTTTAGGTCAGATGTTTTATCACTGCCTAGATACATTTTCTAATATTAGAACATTTCCTTGATTTGCCCGGTTTCTCTGGTGACTGGGGAGCACATGGCCAGAGCAGCAGCCAATCAGAGGCCGGGATTAGCTTTCCCTCTCTCTAGCAACAGTGAGTTACTTGCTGCCTATTCATTAATTATTTTCCTGTGGTCTCCCTCAGCCGTTTGGACTCTGCTGATAGCAAACTGCTCCGTCTCTCACTCTCTTTTCTCGCTGCTTTTTGCCGCTGTCTGCTCAGACTGAACGCAGAGTCTTAAAAAACAAATGGATCCACAGACACTGAGCTTTCCAGCCGCTGCTGCTGTGCTGAACTGTGAGCTACTACAACACTGCCAGAGTAGGACGGGAACAGAGATGACTCCTCTCTCACCTTGTGCGACTTTTTCTTCTCTGGAACTAAATACTAAAAGAGGACTGGTGAATAAGAGTGCTCTGCCTTTTCCTCTACCTCCTTTTCTTCTTGTTTTTGCCGCTTTACTGCAGCCGCACTCGGACTATAAAGAACTAAAACATTATAGCAACTGGAAAAACGGCTGGACTTTTTCGCTGGCTGAGGATCGGGAGGGGGGGGTCAGTTGGAGGCAGGACTCTTGTGTGTTTGGGGGGGAGTGGAGAGCAGGTGGAGAGAAGAGGGAGGGAGTTTAGGGTTTGGGGGGGGGGGGTAATGGTGGTGTGAGGATTGCGGGCTGTGGTTGGGTATGCCAGTGCCACGTGTCTAGCCTGGCACCTCTTGCTTCTCGACTCGAAGGATGTTGGACCGAGAGTCTGGCTGAGCCTGTCCGGCTTCCCTCTGAACCTAAAGTGGGGTGAGTTTTGCACTGTGCAGTGTTCTGTTATCACAGTAACTCTTGAACCTTTTTTATTAAAAAGACAATGTCCTTATTCACAAAGCTTTGCAGCGAATGTGCGTTCGCTTTCGGAATGTCGAGGGGGGGTGGAGAGGATAATCTAGACTAAGGTTCAAAAGCATGCACTTTGGCATTCAAGGCTGCAAACTGGACGTTTCGGTGAATTTTTTATGCTTTTACCCAACTGTATTTAAGCGTCTGCAGTGCATTACTCAAAATACTGTCCATTTATGGACATTTATGAAACGCTGGTATAACATCGGGCCTCGCAAACCAGGCCTGTGGTTATTGAGATTTGGACGTTTTGGAAAATTCCCCCAAATGCCTTGTTACTGCCATACCACGATGAAACTTCCATCAGTCGTTGTGCCACTTTCACCTTCACTCTCCACCTGCTTCTTTTCCTCTTTGACATCACGTCCAGGGAGGTTAGTAGGACCATTGTCCTTGATTGGTCCACAGACCACAGATGTCGTACTTGATCTGGAAAACATAATCTCTTTCTCGCCCGCCCCGTCTCATCTCCCAGCATAGTTGCAGTTTAGCATTTAGCATTTTTAAATTTCAGCCGCTCGAAACTCGGCCAAAATTGCCCATTAATTTTTCCACGATTTACTGTGGATTTTATAATCAAGTGTTTCCAACGTTTACTCCCAAAAAATGTAGATTTTTTTTTTAAATTTTTGGTTGATTGGCCGACAGATTTCATTTATTTACTTTAATCAAACCTTTAATACTGATAATATTTAGCATTTTAAGACTGTTGTGTCGCTTTTATAGGATATATATTGCGCACTTGCGCTTGGCATTTAATTGGGCCTTGCAATCGGCTTTATCAGAGGACGTTCGTTACATTTCCATGGACTGACCTTTTTGCTATATGTGGAAGCTATGAGATAAGTGACTTTAAGGGGTGTAATATGAATTGTGATGGTTCACTGTGGTTTCTCAGTTGGCTGTCCATTCAACGTTCCCATCTGAAGCAGGCTTGGTACAGTAGATTTGACAGAAGTCGAAATATTTCTTAGGCAACACAGAGCTACCTTTTTTCTCTCTGATGGAGAGTGAACTGTTGCAGAGGGTTCTGCACGTTTTAGAAAATTCCGGTCGCCCTACAGTCGAGGTGCAGTCCTTATTTTCCTTTGCATGTCAGTTCAGCTAAAACCCCTTTTTTGGGGTTCTGTTAATCGTACGTGCTGTTGTGTGAGTTGAAGGGACGTTTATTTCACAGGAAAACTTATTGTTCCTGTGGAAACTGTGACGAGTCAGTTAAGGCTGTGAGTGTGTGAATGTAGAGTGGAGGGAATGGAGGCTCCTGTCCAGGGACCCAGTCTGCTGTTGGTTATGACGCAGCAGCATCATCCGAGCTCTCTGTCCTAACCGAAGACTGCACAAATGCATGGAGCTGTCGCAGTTCGCCATTTTCATGCACCGCTTTAGGCTTCGTTTCACATAGATATAAGCCGCTTTAATTATCGCCATTTATCGAATAGATTTGACCTTTAATCCCATTTTTGAATAGTTTTTTTGAAATAATTTTATTTACTTGAATTTTTTTCGAAGTCTTTTTCCTAATTTTTTTCTTAATTTTTGTGCTTTTTATTTCCTACAGGTCGGTCATTATTCCTGCCCCCAAACATGTGGGATATCTGAAAGAGCGAGAGAGGATTAGAGACCTTCCCACCCTGGCACTCGTCCGCCAATCAGGCCACTTGATTTGACCGTGGAGAGCCAACGACACGGGGCCCGTCACTGGGAAAACCCTTTTCCAGGCTGTTCCAGTAGCACCCAGCCAGCAGGTTTTTGCTGCTTGAAAAAGCATGTTGCCAACGATCTCCCTCTGCTCCATCATCTGGCTCAACCGGGGTATCAAGCTGAGGAAAGTGCACCAGTCCACCAACACCGGTCAGGTGTAAAGCCGCTGCCACTGCAGACACAAAAGCAGCAGAGCTCCTCGTTATTAACTTTTAAAAATGCTGCTGAGCTTCGGCTGACTTCCCCTCCTTTCATCCCCCCGACCCTCTAAGCCACTGTACCAACACCAGACTTTAGTAACTCAGCCACAATTTTGGTTTCGGAGGTGGATTTCTGTCTAGCCTAACCCTGTTGTTACAGCGGGACTCAGGCCGATCCTAAATCCTCGAAGCGGTGGCCATTTTACTTTTTGCCTCTGTCACAAAATGGCGGCGGAAGGTTTCCAGTATCGTGCCCTCTACACGTTCACCAAGGACCAGGACGAGGACTTGGATCTGCAGCCTGGAGACCTCCTTACAGTTAGCAAGGCCTCTCTGATGTCCATGGAGAACTACCAGGAGGGCTGCGTGGAGCACCCCGAGCGTCTGGGCTGGCTCCTCGGGTACAACGAGCGCACTAAGCAGAGAGGCGACTTCCCAGGGACGTATGTTGAGTATGTGGGCCCCATCAAGATGGCACTCCCATCGAGTCAGCCAAGGTCCCAGCGACCCCTGCCTGCAGCTCCCAGATCAGAGTCGACTCAAGGTAGGGGGCACTATTTAGATCATTTTCTTTTTTTTGTTTTTTTTCTTTTTTGTTTGTTTTTAGCAGCCAGTGGTGAGACGCTCACGGCACATCACTACTGTAAACTAAAGGTGGCCTTTAAAGTGAAAAAGATAATATAATAACAATGAGAAAAGAGTGAGACGTCATTAAATTTTACTTTGTGGCATTTTTTAAATATCAGAATAATTTAACTTGCAGTTAGGGGGATGTGAGCGACTAGTCGGGTAGGCGTTTAATCATTGATCCCCTTACTCGTGAGTGCCAGACATGCTAGCTGATTAATAAAATAAGAATAATTTATTTAATGTACAAAAGAAACTGTTTCAGAGATGTTACAATGCTGCTGACCCTGACACACAGTTACTGCTGCATCCTGCGCAGTTGTGAACGAGTAAAGGTGGAACGTAAACAGATGATGCTAACGAGCGCTGTTCTGCAGTAGTTTGATGTAAAAACCAGTGGCTGTATTTTGGGCGCACAATTTGGCGACATTTAAAATATGATTTAATTAATGAGGAAATGATAAATGGTTTCATTAAGCGCCTAAAATATAGAACAATTTTTTTGGCCTTTGTTTAAATGTGTCCATTTAAAGTAGTTTTAAGTGTTTCCTGAGGGTTTTCTGCCTCTTAGTCAGCTAGTCTCATTTTTTTCTCGTTTAAATGTCTAGCCAATTAGTTGACAAAATATTCAGTGTTAGTTTGTTAGTTGGCCTTAAATGTGCAGAAAATATTGATGCAGGAATTTGCAAAATAATAGTTTGTTTATTTTGCTTGCTGTTACCTTTTAAGACATGTTTGGTAATTTTGAGCTTTCTGCATTTGTTTTTGTTTTTTGAGGTGGGAGCTTTTTGGTCTTTGTTTGATAAGACAGTGGGGAGAAGACAGGGAAACTGGGAGAAAGACCAGGGGGAGACGCATAAACCTGGTGCTCCTTCATTAGCCTTACAGTGTAGAGATTTCTTGATTATTTTTTTTATTTTTTTTACGTCTAACATTTAAAATCGCTTTTTTTTTTTTTCCTCACAAAGTTTTAAAAGAAAAACACAACTTCTCGCATGCCCAGCTGTTAACAGCGGCTAGTTTGGTGTACTTGATGTTTTGATAAGGCTCTCACATTTGGCAGTGACCGCCAGTTGACCCTTTAATCTATACTAAGTAAGCTTTACCTCTTTGTAAGCGTAGCCAACTTAAGTCTGCGTTGAATAATAAAGGGCTAATCCATCGACTGACAAGACTCTGTCAGACTCTACTGGTCTGGTATTGATTGTGTCTGTCTTTGCGGCTCTTGACGCAGGAAAACTTGTCTCTGCAGTGCACAAAAATGCATGCCTCTCTTTTGCTGTGACCCCTCCAAGTGTAATCACAAAGGCTGGAGGGCCTGTTGATGCTGTTTTCAACTGGACGTGCCTGGGTTAAGGATACTGGGAGGATTTTTGGCACTTTGGACAAACTGATGTTTTTATAGGTGTGTTTTTAGTTTGTACAAATGAGGAGTTATTCAACAGTAAAAGGAATACAATAGCCTTTTTTTACTCAGGGATAATGCTCTGCTCTGTCACACTCCTCTTCATTCCCATGGCTTTTATTAAAATGCTGACATTTATTAATAATGCTAAGAATCTGCTCTGAGCTGCAGCAGCTTCCAAGTCAAACATTGACTTGGCATGCACTGGTCTACCTTAGCAAGCTCAAGTTCAAGTAAAACTTTGATTTGTGACCAAAGTTCCTCCACACTCCCAAGATTTCCATCAATTTCTTCTAATTTGCACTTCATTGCTTTTGGCTTCAGCTGGTTAATTTATTGCTTCCTTGCATGGGACGCCAGAGAGAAAGGTGTACACAGCCAAAATAGATAAATAAAAATTTTATATCATTCTCCACATAAAACCACACATTCCTCTCCTTATTCTCTGTAATTCCTTTTTGCTCTTTTTTTTATGACAGATGTGCTAGTACCACTCTGAGCACGTAGGCTGTGAACTCTGAATTACCTCTGGTGTATCCAATTGGCTGATCATGGTGTATGGCAAAATACACAGGGCGTCATTCAACTAGTCTGATTTTATTTCTCATTTTTCCTGAAAATGTTTTTAAAAATTATATCATAGCTATAGCACAAATGTCTGCAGAATTATCAAATTAGATTTTTTCATGCAGATAGTTAAATAAAAGCCGAGTGAAGGACATGAATTAGGGAATAAGCAGGTAAGGACATACTGTAAGTATCCCCGTGCTTTGACTGACAGTGAGACAAACCAGTTGGGCAGCTGGCGCTTGTGTCTGTGATTTGGAGAGACAGGGGCAGAAGAAGCAAGTGAAATAGGGGGAGAGAAAGGGGGGAGGTGTGGGTGAGAGGGAGGCAGGGCAGTGACTGAAGGAATGGTACTTTGGCTCAGCACCAAAAGTGCATTGTACATTAGAAATGGCCAACTTTACAAATATCATCTTCATTTCCCTGAAAGAACAGAGGCCCTAGAGTTGCTGTGAATAGAGCTATTGTTGCTGTGGCACCATTTGCTATTCACAGAGATGGTAACATTACCAGTACCAGGCCTGGTGGTTAGGGGAGTTGACTGTTTTACAGGCCTGAATGCAACTAAGAACAATTCAACCTCACTACAAGCCGTTAAACTATAATTTATTTGTGTAGAGCACAACAAGAGAGGTCATGGCTTAAGTGAAAATTATTATATGCGATACACTCACCTCTTCTCTGTAATCCCTACTTTTACAGCTGTTTACTTACTATAGTGGCTAGCTAGTCATTTTTGAGCATAATTTTAGACTATAAAACAGGGGTGTCAAACTTAAGGCCCGGGGCCAGAATCGGCACGGCAAAGACTCCAGTCCAGCTCACTGGATGTTTTTGGAAAATGTTAACAAGGGCATAAATTAATGGACTTTAAATTGTGTTTTCATAAGTTTTCCAACTTATCCTACTAATAAAGACCTCCCCCACGGTCATTCGTGCTACATCGAGGAAATAAATAATAGGTAAGCAAATAATTTAGTGAAAAAACAGGAACTTTTATCTATCTAGTATAGAATGCATGTTTTCACAATGTATCCACACTAAAATAAATAAGATTTTTTGACTGGGAAATTTCTGTGAATTAACAAAAGCTTTCTGCTTTTTAATTAAAGGGCAGTAATTTTACACATTTATTTCTTACAAATTAAGCCCAAAGATTCATGCTGTTGATGTCTTTCATTTACTACATCATCATTTGTTTATGGTGTAGAAAACCTGAGATGTGCTGTTGCAATTGCTCTACTATTTCCTGTATTATAAATGGGATTAAATATGCAGTTAAACTATGTTACCGCGACAGAAAGGAGATTTTTCACTGGTCTGGCTCACTTAAGATCAAATTGGCCTGTATGTGATCCACAATATAAAGTGAGTTTGGCTCCCCTGCTCTAAAAGCTATGTTTGTATTTATATGCATTTATTTTTTTAGGACTAAGTCTGTAATATGTGTCCCTTGCTCTCCTCATGTGTGTACAAAGTGGTTCATTTACACTTGTATGGTATTTTTTTGTTTGGTTTTATTCAGATATTTGGATTTAATTAATTTGAACACTGCACACAGCAGCTGGAGAGGAAATGTTTCAGCCTCATGCAAAAGCTTGTAAAATTCTCAGAACCCAAGTGTATTTCTTTTATCAGAAGTCCTCCTGTTAACCATTATTTTCATCTCCATCTGGTGAAGGAAACCAGGTTACGCATTTGCATTCGAGAAACTGGGTTACCGTAGAATGTCGACAACAACTTGGCTTAAGTACATGCAAAAACTGCGTCATTGTTTTTCAGCAGTAACGAGTGAAATGCAAAACGGAGATTTCTTGCTGGCTAAAATATGCAAACAGCTTTTCTGCTTTTTAAAGTGACATTGCGAGGGTAGGCTTAGCAGATGGTGTCATACAGAGTGCAAGCATTTTGTACCCAAAAAGAAACAGGGGGACTTCGATAGACTAACTGACTCACACTCCAGATGTTCTGCTCTGCATTTTGTTGTTGAGTTTATAGAAATTAAATGTAAACAGAGAAAAAATGGACTCAAGATATTTCTCAACCTGCGACGGTAATGAGTCTGAAAAAAGATTTTTTTTCCGCCTCTTTGCCTTGCTTCTCTCCTCTCCCTGGCCTCACTTTAACTGCCTGCTGAAGTGAACCATGGCTTGGCATTTTTGCAAACTCCTCCCTTGTTCTTTTACTCGCACCCCCACCCCTCTCTCCTCCCTCGTCCTCCTTCCATTTCTGCAGCCCTGATTCACATACTCGTCTGATAGTGTCTCTGGGCGGCTATAAACCATGTTCACGAAGCCAGTTCTCTGAAAGGAGAGGCCTCTCCTCCTCACTTTCTCTGCGCCTTACCAGGAAAACACTTTCAAAGAACCCACACGAGAAGGGTGGGAGGGGGGTTGAGACAGTAGAAAAAGACAATGGGAAAGTTATGAAGAGGCTGGAAAGGGAGGGAGGCACGGGTTATAGGGTAAGCCAAGGCCACCCTATCCAACTGCAGATATAGAAAACCAGCTGTACTTTCTTTTCTTTGCCGATCGTTGTGGTATCCTGCAGCTAGAGAAATTGTTACTGCCGTACAGGAAAACTCATTTAGGTGTGAAATTGTGTTATTGACAGATTAATAGCTTCAGTGGCTTCAGTAAACCAGAAACAAAGTTGGTAACTGTAGGAAAGAGTAAAAGAATTTCACACCGTTTATTTTACAAGAACTCAACAAAAGCATCCACAGTTTACTTTGTGGGGATTTTATTTCTTTTTTAACAAACATTAATCGTATTCATTTGAATGAAAAAGGAATTAAATGTTCATTTAATTATTCAGTGCAGGGCCTCCGTGTATTTTGTAGCATGTATTGATTGACCTTGTTGACTGGTGAAAGCACAGAAAGATACTAAAGTCGTTCGAATTGGGGTAATGTGTTTGTAAATGACTGAAAAAGTCACTCAAGATGCTGTGGGAAAAATAAAAAACGGAAAAGGGAAAAGAGAACCTGACAAGCTGTGCCCACTCTCCACATCGATGGTGGCTGCAAATGGATTGACATAGAAAGTTAAAAAAAATTCTGCGTATTTGTAGTCGATTCTAGCAGTTTTTTTTAATTTGTTAATGGTGATAAATGATTTGGTATCTTTGATCTGTTTGATTGTATCTTTAGGAATTAACAGCCATACAATAATAAATGATCTTGCAAAAGCATTAAATATAATTTTCAGTTTTAGAAACTGTAGCAGTGTGCACTTACGAGAAATTTGACGTTACCCGATAATAGTGTCTCTTTTCTCTTAGTACATGATGATGTACTCTGTTTGACCACGTTCTCCAAAACTGACTCAGTCCTCAGACTCCCATTTTCAAATGTCCAACTTTAGAGCATTAAAAATCGTGTTTACAGCCTGGTGCAAGACATGGTCTTAGAAAGTTTCCCTCTTTTATAAAAACTCTGGATGAAGATTTGTTTTGTAAATAAATTAGCCTCTTGCTTACTGTTTGAGGCGTTGCCAATTGGATTTACAGGTATCATGATACAAGCAGCACATCAGTTTTTCATTTTTGAGTTTTTCATTTTTGAGCATTTTATCATAATTATTATTATTATTTCAGTATTTTAGTCCTAAATTACTGATATCTGTGCCCAAGGCTGCGTGATTATGGCCAAAGTAATAATCATGATTATTATATTTGAGATTAAGATCAGTTATTTCCAATGATTATACATTGAGTGACATGGATATGAATAAATTACATACCACGAAGTATTTCACAGCTGTGAGACCTCTGTTTTTTTCCCACTGCGACATTTTGTGTGCAGTGCAGGTGACCCCCCTTTGGAAAAATACTTGGGTAAGGTGATAAGAATTTTTTTTTTTTTTTTTTTTTTTGTCCAATAAGTTGAAGATTTCCCTGAAACATTCGTTACACACCGTGTTTAGTGGGCACGCATATTTAGCCAAATTGAGTGTGAGTGGTTGGTGATTTCGGTGCGTCTTTGTGAGCTGGATGGATACAGCTTTTTATGGTCATCTGAGTCAAACTTAGCGTTGCATTGCTTTTCTTGGCCTTCGTGCATTAATTATACTGCAGTTTGTGGTGTGTTTCATGTGCTTGATTAAGTTAGTTATGTTCCTTTGCGGCACAGACACACAGCACTCTTTAAATATGATTTTTCTTGATTAAACTTACTTGCCCAGTACTAACATTACTACCAAGCTCTTTACCTTCTGCTGTGCCAGACGTTTGAATATTGTTGTACATTTGTCTTTTGCGGTAGTGTCAGACTACAAACATCAAGCTGTCCTGTAGCTTGCTCAGCATGCATTGTAAATATTGCACAGTCATGCTCATTTAGTTGTGAAAAAACAAAATTGTGATTGAGATTAAAATTTGAATAACTGTGCAGGCCTATCTGCTGTTGCAGTACACCTGTAAAGGTTATAAGCAGCTTGCTAACAAATCTAGCTGGTGTTAGCTGATAACTTAGAACTCCATCCTCTTATCTAAATATGGTAACGTCTAGCTCCAAATGAACATTGTGGTCCTAACATTGAAGCTACAACGTGCATCACATCCAAGATTATTAAGTGGTGAGAAGGTGGCTGTGTTCATCTTTTATGCTATTTGTGTTGCACGAAACAACTCCCAGTCAGCCTACTCTTACGAGTTTCACAGAAAGTGTCTTTAGTGCCATTTGTGCTTCTTCCCAGTATTTCCTGGAGGCCAGTAAAACCAGACTGAGCACTGAGAACAGATCACCTTCATTTGTTGAGTTTTCAGGGGCTCACTACTACACGTGTAGCTTTGAAATATGTTGTGACAGAGGAGTGGATGGTGTGCCCAGTCATGATGCATTGCCTGTCAACATAGTTGGAGTGCAGTGAAGACATGTAGCGGTGAAACCCGACCAGCAACTTACACAGTGTTACCCACCATCTGTGAGCCAGACGCCAAATGGCCCTGTCACCACTGCACATAATATACGCATTCATGGTATCACTGCCATGGTTCAAAATGCGAGCAAAAGTCTATCCCAAAGTTGTTGTTTTTTCCATTTTAGCCTCAAATATTAAGTCCATTTGGAGGCCAATCAAACCTTTTATAGGAATGGAAACATTTAAGTTAGGCTTCGATACCGACCAAAGGCAAGTGTTTATCTGGGGTTTGAAGTTTACTAATGTTGGGAAACTCAGACGGGCAGAGTTAGTCTTTCGACGGCTAATTGAAACCAGCAGTTTTACTTTATTGAAACCAATAAGCAAGGATGACGCAGTTCAACCTTTTTTTTTTTTTTTTTACTTGCAGGTTGATAGCGATAGTAGGTGTAGTTGCAAAGTCAACAACGCTCTTCTGGCTCAATGACTGCAGAGCTCCAAATCTCCTCTGGCATTAAGATCAGCACAAGAGCTGTGCAATGGGAACTTCGCAGTCGTGTGGGTGGCCCAGTGCTTTTGTCCATTTTAGGTTTAATGTAAATAAATTAGGCTCTCTGATGAATTTAAAAGTGAACTTACAGTATGAATAAAATATATTTAGTTTAGCTCTACGTTTCAAAAGCACATTTACTCTTCATCATTTTGGTTGTGGTATTATAAAATGACATTTGTTTTAAAAAAAAAAATAATGAATGCTTTTCTCTTTCTTTTTTTCTTGTGAAGCTTATCACATATTATTGTTGCTGTTGCACTTGAAAGCCACACCCTAACTTAAGCACTGTTCAAGAAGACATTAACCTGAAACCAGCATGAAGTGTTTTGCATGAGTGTTAGGCTAAAGCGAGGAAATTCCAGAGGTTTAATTCGACCTGGGAATTCATGCTGTACACGGAGAAATCTCAGCTTCTGACACTCAGCTCTGAGAGGAAGAACGCAGCACAGCCAGCTACATATTACATAAGCACACTGATCGAGAAGATATCAAGCAAATATTATGCTTCACATAGCTTTGCCTTTCTCCAGCCCACTCTTGCCTGTCTTAGGCTTACCTCGGACTGAGCGAGCGAGTCAGTGCAAACATCCAAATACAGGATTTGCAACACTGATCTGACCTTCAAATTGTCAGCTTTGTGTATAGAAAGGTGGTTACATTACACACAACACTGTTTTTGTTTTTTTTCTTACTTGCACACATCTAAACCCTACTGCAAGGCAGATAAAAAAAGAGCGAGCTTGATGAGGGGGGAACAAGGCTGCAATCCAAAATGGCCAACAAGTATAAAGAAGACGAAGAGCTGTCGGTGCCTGCGAGAGAGCTGGAGACACCGCTAGGCAGAGTTTCCACATTTAAGCCGACATGGTGGCACAGAGCGCGAAAGAAACGGCGAGAAAGAAAAAACAAGAAAGAGAAAAGTCAAATAAAAAGTTAACTTAAAGAGGCCTAAAGGGGGTTAAAAGAAAAAGGAGTAAGAGGAAAAAAATCCACTAAGAGGAAGAATCTTAGGAGAGCAAATGAGAGAGAGCGAGTGAGACCAAGAGACATTGTGGAGCGGGAGAGAGAGCAAGGAATGTGCTGACGCGGCGTTTCTTGTCTGAACTCCCCAAATTAATAATCAGCAGCGGTTTAGCCGAGCCGTGCCAGGAACAGGAGACTACTGCCAAGCCCCAGCCAGGCCAGGCCCTCCCTGCTCCCAGACCCCCCTCCACTACCCCTCCTTAAAAAAAAAGGAAGAAAGAGAAGGGGGAGAAAAAAGAGAGACCCAGCTCACAGGCCTGTTCTGGGGCCAAATAAGAGGCGCTGCCTGCCTGTTCTAGCTGGGCCGAGCCTGGCACACTGCCACAGGGCTTTTGCTTGTTCAGGAGTTTTGATTAAATCCTTTATTGTGCTCCACTCACGCAAAGAGCTAAGGCGAAACACTGAGCAGGACGGAGTGAAGGGGAGGAGAGAGAACGAGAGCGGGGAAAAGAAAAGGGAGAAAAAAGAGGGGGAGGGAGGGAAATGGGATCTCCCTTTTTTTTTTTTTTTCTCCCTCTAGCTTTCTCCTTTCCTCTTTCTCTCCAACTGAAAAGATGTTTGATTTAGTCTGTGGGGAATTGTAAAGTAGATAAAGTTTTTTTGTTTTTGTTTTTTCTCGCTGCCTCTTTTTTTTTTTCTGGTGACCCCTTTTACTTTCACTCCTGCATGAAATCCCCTTTCTTCCTTTAGTACAGTCAGTAAATTGTTCTGGAGTTATTGTCATATCTCATCATTCAGATTTGAGGAGGACAATGTGTCCCAGCCTTTGACATTTCTGTCCATTTTTAATTATTTATAAGAAGTGTTTTATTTCGTTTATTAAATACTGTGCAAACAAATGCAAGATAAATAAATCCCACGGGGCTTTTGAAAATGGCTGAGCTTGTGAAATAAATACCCAGTGTAAACTCCCATTATGTTTTATTGTGTTCCTCATAAGTTTTGTATATATTATGAGCATATTTCGTGCTCTGCTTCTCTAAGCGCTCGTACTTAACAGCGGGGTTTGTCACTGTAGCAGTGTGACTGAGATTTGTGTTGTTTCAGCTGTTCCCGTGCCGGACCTGAGCGAGCAGTTCACACCACCAGAGACGGCTCCCCCGGCCCTCGTCGGCCTCATACAAGCCATAGAAAAGAGAGGTATATTCATACAAACCAGCCAAGATATTCATCTGTTGTCTGTCACGCTGCCTCTGCTGTCTTTTCATCTACGTGCGACTGTCTCCCTCTCGCCATCTGCTTCTTGCTTTCATGCCAGCGTTTGCACATGTGCAGACATGCAGACAGTCGCACAGAGGTACAAGTGCTCTCACAAGCTCATGCGCATTCACATTCAGTACATATAAGTTCAGTGTGGTTTAACTGAAAGCAGACCCGCTAAGAGTCCTGCACAGTGGGTTTGATTCACACCGTGTTATTAACAAATAGAGCTCGGTGGGACTCCATTCACAGTTTTGCCTTTTTTTCTCTCCCTTCCTTCTAACTTTCTGTGTCATTCACACCAATTCATAAACTCTTTCATGTACAGAATGTTAAAAAGTTGTGAAAAAACTTACGGCTTTTTGTTGTCCAAGATGAGCCGTTTACCCTCATGTAAGACAAAGAAAAGCAAAATTGTAACGGCGGAGGTGCAGGAACAAATCAGACATTTTGTCTGTGAATTGAGTTACATAGTGTTGGATAACCAGACAGCTGCATTTAATTTACTCAACATTTACGTGTATGCTTGGAAAAAAATCCAGCATACTGGTTATAATAATATAATAAGTAGACCGAAATACATAATATACAATTTTATGCAGAAATACTGGGACTTGAGAGCGAAATGGCTAATTAAAAGTCAAACAAATTATTTTATTTACTTGGCTAGATAAATAAAATAAAACATACTAGTCTCACATGTAATTTTAGACAATGTATCAATACACACAATACAGTCAGTACTAAGCTTCGTTGTATCATATTTACTCTTATCAGCGGGCTTGTTGTTCTGTTTTTAAAAAGTATCAGAGTATAGAGAAGAGTATATTTTATACCTAGTCTAATATGTTTAGAATTGGGATATATCCTTTGCGAGTTATTATCACTAACGAAAAATATAAATTTAATTTTTTTTTCATCATCAGAGCAAGAAAACCGCAAAATCCTGGGGGAGAGCACGATTTTCTGCTCACAGGGCACTACAATAAGCTGTTTGTCCAAAAAGAAATTTTATTTTGGCAAAAATGAGTTGAACTGAAACGTGATGATTAGTGCTGAGAGTGAAATAGATGAGATGACCACAGTTTGGAAAGAAAAAAAGTCCCTGAATCCCCAAAATTAAGAAAGCAATGGATAACTTGAAAAGTTAAGTCCACCACTACAAACATGTGAGCCCTTCTTCGGTCTTTAAGATGTTGCTTTTGAACTTTGTGGGCCGGTCACATTCTCTGTTGTTGGATACAGTACTGAACTGTCACGTATTTACAGACATTCAGCTAGTAATGACACACATTATCATTATTATTTTTAATTGTTGTTCTTGTTGTTGTTACTTCTAGATTTCATAGTTACATTGCGCTGCCTTTTCCTTCTTTTTCCATTTCCAGCTTGTTGCACTGCGTTAAATTATCTAGTGCAAGTCCACAGCCATACAGTCAGAAAACTATCTGTTACTACTTCTCTGTTTTCCGTCTAAATGTGTCCTCTTTGCTTCTTTGTTCCTTCTGAACACATCTACTAAAATTGCTCTTTCTGTCTGTCTCAGGTCTGGATTGCAAGACATTGTACAGGACACCTAGCTCCTCGGGTTCAGATAGTCCGGTGTACAGCCTGTGCTCTGGTGAGTTACATTTGTCATTTATCTGTTTTAGTCATTATTTGATCCTTTTCTTTAACAGAACTTGGGTATATTTGGGATGGTTTCTCAGCCTGCATGCTCTTCAGCAGGTCCAATTCAGTGATTTAAATAAGAAAATCCACTCCAGAAAATAACTGAAACAACACAAAAAGTCAGAACAAAATAAAAATAAAAGATAATTGGAAAACACCAAACTAATATAACTTTTTACCTCTAAAAAAAATCCTTTTGTTGGTCTCCAGAAAATACAGTTGGTGTTAGGCTTCGGGGCTCGTTTCATAACGGAGAAGTGGAAAAAACACCAAACACTGACATGATATGTTCGCTCTTGTGTACTTTCCTTGATTAAACTGCCTTTTTATTCCTTAAACTTCTCCCCGATGCTTGGTTGAGTTTTTTATTCTAACAAACTGCACCTTTTGGTCTTTTGCTTTATGTATTGATCATCCAGAGAGTGACGTGGTTCAGAGGGATCTAGGTTTCCTGTCTGAGGGCGTCCTGCAGTACCTGAGAGACCTTCCATCACCTGTCATCCCTGTCTGTATCTACCCTCACCTACAAACTGCTCTCATGCAGCAGCAGGTCCTACAGCAGTCAGCAGGTACATCAAATCACAGATCGAAAATGTATTGACTGAGCATGTAGTTTTTCCAACAGGGACAGCGTGTCCTCTTTTGTGCATTTTTTTTTCTTTTTACAATAATGTTAACAGTACAAATTAAATATTGTGCAGCTGCCTGCTAAGGGGAGTGAAGTGTATGCAGGTGCAGTATGAAAAGCAACCCTAGGACCCGTTTGAAACAGTCACTGGTGTCTGCGTGATGAATTAGGCGTTTCAAGAGAAAGTCAAGTTTGCACAAGTTGACGTTCAAACATTGACAGCATGACTTAAAATGAGTGTTGCCTTAAGCTTTAAAAAATGAATCTAAAATCCCGGAGTATTCACCGGAAAATCTGCAGCACACACAGTTTGCACTTAATGGGCTTAAACGTGAACAAAAGAGCTGCATTCAGGACCTTATTGTGCCAAATCTCTTTCTATTATCAGCGAAAGAACATAATTAATAAAAGGTGAAACCATCTCACACTGGGGTATATTCTTGTTTGTTTTATTGAAATGGGCTTACATATAACTATAGGAAAAACATACGCAGAATGACTGATTAAGATGGAGATTTTAATGGGTGTAGACAAAATGGCAGTACAGTGTTACAGAACAGCACACGCACAAATGAGCTGCTGCTGCCGTTGTTTTTGTGGACAGAAAGGCACCTTTCAGTGCTTCAGTGACTATAATTTAAGCGAAAGAATTGCACAAGGACTAAACTCAGCCTTGTGCGCTGCTGTTTGAGTTCAATCTGATGTCAGCATTGAGAGAATGGAAGCAGGAGGGCAAGCTCCCTGAGGCATGTTAGATATGCTTCAGCTGATTCTCCTCCGCACAAAGGACTCTCTGATTTCATTTTTGATATATATATTTGTCCTGTTTTCAGAGACATGCACTAACCACATGCATTTTAACTACCAAATACAATCAAATGCACTTCTTATATTCTCCTTATTCAGTCAGCTGTAATAAAGATACACAACTGAAGCCTGCACAGTTATTCACGACGTTCATGCCTCTCAGATGGTGCGGTAGCTGGAAGCCACAACAGAGAAGTCAGCCTGGTCCTTGAGAACTCTACCACCGTCCCTCTCCATCACCGTCTCACCCTGCAGTACCTCCTCACACACCTGGCTAAGGTCACTCAGGCACAGGCCAGCAATGGCCTGGATACAAACACGCTGGGAAAGATCTTTGGCCCCCTGCTTATCTGGACCAGCCCCTCTACTGCTTGGTAAGTAGGGTTTTTTTTTAACTTTCACGAAACAAATGTGTAACACACATGTAAAGGTGAAATGATGATAAAGAGTTAGCAAATCTAAATCTACATGTTGGAAATTTGAACTGTTGAATGGCAGGTTTCCAATGGATGAGGAGTTCCCCGCCTTGGTGGTGGAGAAACTGCTGATAGAGAGAACTACAGGTCAAGACCTCACTCCTCCAGGTAAGTCATGTTGTTTTAAGACTGCTTGGATCCATTCCTTTATTATAAAATACTGCTGAAGGAGGTCCGGGTTTCTGATGTGTTTGTGTCTGTTTGCAGTTCTCCCAGCGAAGCCTGTGAAGTCAAAAATGACACCATCAGCCATGACAGACACGAGCAGCCTGCTGAATGATGCCGAGTGGTACTGGGGCGAAATATCCAGGCAAGTTCTGGGCTCATAATATTGATTTTGTTTGATGTATTATTTAAAGAAATGTCTGATTAAATGGACACTTGTGACAGATCCATAAAGATTTCGATGTTATTGAAAATACTTAAAATTAGTGAAATCATGTTAGTATTTTGCTCTTAAATAAGAGGCAAGGCCTCTTTTCTTAAAAAGCAACACACATTTAATGTTTCAAACGTTTTTACATACATCTAAAAACTTAGCACAAACAGTAAGTTAATTTGTGTTTGGTCTGTTATTGCTTTGTTGTAATGATGCTTCTGGGCAATAAATATTACACCATTGGAAACTTATTTATTTTCCCTTAAATGGTGCCACATTTTTAATGAAAAATTATTTGTGGGTCGAGCAGCAGAGTTGAGCATGTGGCAAACTTGCTTAATCTTCTCTGCCATTTGCAAACAGCTTATTCTGCTACTGCCTCTTGTTTGAGGTTGTCTAGAAAAAACTGGTGAAGAAACATATTAGTAATTCAAGAATTTATTGGTTTAACAAACAGGGTCCTCAGTATCATGTTGAACACCCATACACAGCCACAGCTGCCTGGTACCCCCTCCTCTGGCTGGTCACCAGGTTGGTCACACACTGCTGCAGGATGACATCGCACAGCAGTCGTGGCTTTGTGTAATTAGTATTGTTACAACAAAGAAATAGTCGACCATAGACAAATTTGTCAGTTTATGTACAGTCTGCAGCAGCTCCTATAAGCTTATAGTGAAAAGTAACTAGTGAAAGTGTCAGCTGCTGATGTGTCTGCTAATGGTCTTTCATTTCAGTAACAAAGTATCTGTCTTTTTTCCCCTAACCTTATGTTCTTTGTGACTTTGTGTGATATTCTTAGCTGAGGGAGAATATTTAGCAAAAAAGCCAGACTCACCTTCTACAAGCTTCACTCATAGGCTTCCAGACTTTGTTATACCTTTTCTATTCTTTGCAGTAGTTGCTTAACCTGTACTTTTGATGATAACAGTATTTAAAGTATTTGTTCTGCAGTGTTAACTTTCAAAAACTAGAGTCAATCAAAATGCTGAAAAAAGTGGGACATCTGATCAGCCTAGAAAATAGTATGACCACTGGGGGGTGCTGCAACACACAGAACCCAGTTCTTGCTTGGCCTCCTCGTTGCCTCTTGCAGCTATCTTGATATGCTGCTGTATTTGCAGAGAGGAGGTGAATGAGAAAATGCGAGACACTCCAGACGGCACCTTTCTGGTCCGAGATGCTTCAAGTAAACTGGAGGGCGAGTACACTCTTACACTCAGGTAAAGTAACAGCTGTTCTTTAATACTGACTTCAGATTCAGTATAGCAATAAGAAAGTGATATATAGTAGAAACAAACCAGGCCTTTGCTACTTGACAGACAACATGTATTAGTATATGTCGTCTTATTTACTACCCCATTCTCTTGGCTCCTGTCTCCGTCTGCAGGAAGGGGGGGAACAACAAGCTTATAAAGATTTATCACAGAGACGGGCGGTACGGTTTCTCAGAGCCTCTGACCTTCCTGTCTGTAGTGGAGCTCATCAATCACTACCGCCACGAGTCACTGGCCCAGTACAACGCCAAGTTGGACACAAAGCTTCTGTATCCCATCTCCAAATACCAGCAGGTGGGTGAAGCTGCACATTACAATAAAATAAATCAGCTGTCATCACAAGATGTGGATCATCCAGCTCATAATTTTCCCTCATTCCATTTACAAGTCGAGAAAGATATTAATTAATAACACGCAAATGTAGTTGGTCTGAATCGTCAGTAAGTGGTGATCTTGCTGTCATCTGTTTTTCATGTGGTACAAAATCAGCTGGTGAAGGAGAACAGCATAGAGGAGGTGGGGGAGCAACTGAAGATCTATCATGAGCAGTACCAGGAGAAGAGTCGCGAGTACGACTCTCTGTACGAGGAGTACACACGCACCTCGCAGGTTTGAATAGCACACATACTGACACAAACAAGGGATGTGTTTCAGAGTATTATAAATGCTAAACTAGCATAGTGTTTGTTGATGTTATCAGTAACAATATGCAGTTTATCCTGAAGATAAAATCGAACTGGATTGAAACGTCTCTCTCTGTCTCAGGAGCTGCAGATGAAGCGCACAGCCATTGAAGCCTTCAACGAGACCATCAAGATCTTTGAAGAGCAGTTTGAGACTCAGGAGCGGTACAGCAAAGAGTCTTTGGAGAGATTCCAGCGTGAGGGCAACGAAAAGGAAATACAAAAGTACGTTTGTATGCGTAATCCTATTTCTAGCGTGGCACAGATGCAAACAAAGCTTATATATTTAAACAACATTTTGGTGATTTGAAGGTATAATGTCGTGATTCTTGCTAATTAGAATCCAGAGCAACTCGGAGCGTTTGCAGTCTCGTGTGAAGGAGATCCACGACAGCAAGCGTAAGCTGGAGCAGGACCTGAGAGAGCAGGTGTCTGATAACAGAGAGATTGACAAGAAGATGAATAGCCTCAAGCCAGATCTCATGCAGCTTCGCAAGATCAGGGACCAGTACTTAATGTAAGTAAACTTTTATCCATGCATGAAATTGAACTTTACACATTCATATATTTATTCTGTATACAGTTGTGAGAACCTTAATGTTGTGCACAGGAAGTAACCTGTAGGTCAGCATTAATTCTGTTGTCCTCTGGTTTTTCAGATGGTTGATGCAGAAGGGGACGAGGCAGAAGAAGATCAATGAATGGCTGGGCATAAAGAACGATGCTGATGAGTAAGTGACGGCTCGGCAGCTTGTGCTGTCATGAATGGAGGCAGCTGCACCTCTGAGAGTAATGAAGGCAGTAGTTAAGCTTATTGTTCTGTCCGGAGTTTCTTTCCTGCTTGATAGTTTTTGTTCATTGCATCTTTAGGTCCTTCTCACTGGAAGAAGATGAGGGCTCACCCCACCATGACGAGTGTACCTGGTACGTGGGCGACATCAAGCGCACCCAGGCTGAGGAAATGCTGCGAGGCAAATGCGATGGAACCTTTCTCATCCGTGAGAGCCAGTCACAGAAGGGCTCTTACGCCTGCTCCGTAGTGTAAGTTTGTGTTTAACTCTGTGAGGTCTAAAGGGCTTTTTCACACGTGTACTTTGTTTATGCTGGTCCGAATCATTCAAGTTTGTAAACTTGTAGCCTTTCCCCGTGATTTGGTTTGTTTTCACACAGAGAAGAATACAAGTGAACCAAAATGCGTCACTACCAACTACGTGAGAATGTTCAGTCTGCTCATTTTTTAAGCTCAAACCTGCATCATACACCTGGTATAGTTCGAATAGAGGTCAGATCACATTCACACCATAAACAAAGCGCTCTGGAGTTCATTTGAAACCGCACCGATATCAGCTCCTCCGAAGGGTCTCAGTGTTGTTTTGATTCTCCCCCAAGTGCTTTTACTGTGATCTTATCTGCACAAACGAGCAGCACAGAGGGGGAAAATGATCCAGAGTTTGATTTAAATGGACTAAACAGCACAGGTGTGAAAACATGCAGTTAAAACATTTTTATTTATAATTGAAAATGTTTGGTTGTACCAAAAAATGTGGCTGGAAATCACTTCTTCTTCTTCACACTTCTTTTCGCCACATGGTCAGGAAATTATGTGAGAATAATTATTCTGTCCCTATTGCAAATACAGGGCTAAATTCACTAGTGTAGCTCTTTCTGAAGTTAAGAGAATAAGTTAAGAGCAGTACCTCTAAAGGTGAATTATTAAGAAATTTGAATTCATACACAACCCAAAGTGTTTTAAGGTAAGAAAAATCTATTTTAAGATTAATCCAATCTCATAAAACCGAAATGCAGAAATTCAATTCAAATACAGTAAGTTATAAAATAAAATTTAAAAGGAGGAATAACTCAAGTAAATTTTCTACAGACACTGAAGTTAACAGTTACATTACTGTTGGGTTTATGAAAGACTTTTGAGACTAAGATCACCTCTAAAATGATCTCTGTTCTTGTTTCTAGTGTGGACGGTGACTCCAAACACTGCGTCATCTACAAGACAGCCACGGGGTATGGATTCGCTGAGCCCTACAATCTGTATTCGTCCCTCAAAGACCTGGTGCTCCACTACAAAAATGTCTCCTTGGTCCAACACAACGACCAGCTGAATGTAAATCTAGCCTGCCCAGTCCTGGCCCGCTCCCAGAATCAGAACCAGCACCCCAGATGAATTATTCACCAGCAGCATAGGACACCAGCCAGAGTGGGAAAATTAGACATATGCATTGGGGGGGGGGGAAATGAACTCTGGACAATGCTTGTTCCTGTGGCAGGTAAAACAGACTCAATAGCCAGGATTAAAAAAAAGAAAAAACCATGTATTTTTGGCCAGAAGCTGATGCTAATTTCCCACACTGACCCCAGTCCAGCAAAGAGCACTCCTTGCTAACAGCATGGCTTCATAATAAGCACACTACTACTGATAACGAAGCACTGTACAGTTAGCCTGGCTGATGCAGTCAGTTAAAAGCTGATGAGAGTGGTGCATTAGCCAGCCACACTGTCCAGTGTCGGTTACGGAAAAAAGTGAGAAATTCACAAGAACATTCATTTATTCAGGAAAAAAAGACTAAAATACATCAAAGGAAGGCACACACAATGGGGTTTTTTTCTAAATCTTTGAAAAGCGGAGAGACCAGATGGTGGGATGATGGTAGAAATTACAGGAGCCACATTTGGTTTTTTGGGTTTGTTGGTTTTGGGGGGGTTTTTGCCTTTAATGCGAGATAAATGTCCACAGACAAAGGCCCGATCTGTCATTCCCAGACTGCCTGCAAACTCTCCATAGACAAAAGCCTGAGCTGTCATCCGAGGAAATTACTGGCTTGCCTAAACCAGGCTGCTCGTTTCACACCTAAAGGCGGCTGAGAAAAAACAATGGGCTGGGAGTGTAGTCACTGGAGACTGGGGGGGGGAGGGGGTGAAGAGGGTTGCTGTTTCAGGGTTTGTTTGTTTTTTAAAGAAAAAGATTGATTCAGTTAAAAGCTTGCTCAAGTGCCATAGTAATAGCTTTGAATGACCACAAGCCTGTGTCACTAGAATAAGGGGGCACGTCGAGGTTACAAACCGAAAGAGAAGGGGGGGAGTAAACGGTTGTCGACATAGACAAAGCTACAGCTTTAAACAAAATAAATACATACACATAGGTATATTTTTATGAAATGATCTCTATTTCCAACAGCTTTGGCTTGTTGCTCTCTTTCTCAGTGGGTGTCCTTTTGATCTGACGAGGTACAACGTACAGTGATTGCTGTATAACAGGATAAAAATGCATGGTACATATTTGGTATATTGTGAATATAGAATTGCTTTTTAATCACAATACACTAGATGGAGAGGTACATTGATAAATGCAGTTCCACGTGATTCAGGTTTCCTTTTAAAATGGAAATGGTGGAAATACTCCTGCGTCTCTTCGTTTCAGACTTCTTTCTTCATCCTCTGTAATACTGTAGCACCTGTAGCCATTGACTTAAGGCACTGTTAGTGCTCCTCCTATGTGTCTTGTTTCTATATGCTAAAGACACTTGCAGAGCATCGACCTATGTGATTATTGTATCTCGTGTACTGTATTTGCTTCATCTCTAGTTAGATTAGACTGTTTCCGTGGTACAGTGTCCTTGCAGATGTTTATTGTTTTGGAGGGGTTTTTTTTTTTTTTTATATGCAAATTTACTCACGGTACTTCTTCTCCCTTGCGCTCGACTGTTCATTTCATCACAAGCTTGACTCACAGAGCTGTAGAACATTTATGTACAAAAAGATAAAAGAAAGAAAGAAAGCAGTAATATAAATCATGTACAGTATATTTCAGACACACATGCAGCCTGTGTATGTGACTTTATACGGTTCCTTCACGGAAGATTTGCTATGCTTTTAGATTCTGTTTAAGGATGCAAATTATCCATTTTAATGTGAGCCAAATGAAGGATGTCTTTTCATGTAGCAAGAATGAAAAAAGAAACAGTCCTTTTTGCCATTTAGCATGACCTTGGCGGTCTGAGAGATTATCCGGTATGTTATGCATGGAGTCCTTCATTTGGGTTGTTGTTTATCTTTTTTTGTTTGTTTGTTTTAACTTGGATTAGTGGTTGAAAATTGTGCTTTTTGTAGTGAATATACAGTATTCACTGGCGTGTGGTCTTACTATGCACAACACGGTTGTATGCGTATAATATGTTTTAGACTTGGGTTCAGTTCCCTCCCGGTGATGTGGCAATGAATTTCTCCTATTTGTTTCTCCGTGTTGGCTCGAGGTGTAGATAGTACCGCCTCCGTTCAATGTCACATTCAAAGCACAGCGGCGTAGATGCAGGGTTACTCAGTTATTATGTTCTCAATGAAAATGTGGAGCTGAAAAGAGGCGTCAAATGATGCTGCTTTTAAACTTGATTCATGTAGTTGTTTTTTTTTTCCAGATGAACAAATATTAATATGAATCTTTCACATTTTTACATTTAGTAATCTGAGAAAGCCAAAAAAGAAGAAAAACTATTTTTGTAGTGGGGTATAGAAGAGTCAGGGGTCATTAACAATAGAAAATGGGGGAAAATGCTTTTAAAATCTTGGTCTTATTTTGGTTCCTTTTTGTTGAGAGAGAGAGAGAGAAAAATTGACACGTTCTTCTTAAATTAGATATTCCTCTACTCTGCTGGTGATTAGTTAAAAGTCATCTGAGTTAGACTCAAGCTTCAAACAAACACAGTGCTTGTCTATTTCTGAAATGTTCAGTTTCAGACATCAGGTAGCAACATTTTTTCCCAGACATACCAACCCAGTCTTCTGATCAAACCTACCTTGACCTGAAAAGTTTTAATCATTTTGATTTCAGTCAGGACGAATCTATTGTACTGTACTTTGCACAGTTCTTGGCAAGTAAAGGACCCCAAGAATTAAAGTGGAGGTGACAGAGGTGCTTCTGATTAGAGGGCTATTAAAAAAAATAAATAAACGTACGAGTGAGAAAGATTAGAAGTGCCTTTAGTCGTTGCGATGAGCTGGTCGTCTCCCTGTTGTCGTTGGAGCGTTGCTGCGTAAGACGATGCCACAACCACATGTTGTGCCCCACCGTTCATACATTTGTCGTTTATCAAAACAGAGGGGTATCTGGCAAACGAGCGTAGTTGTTGTGTGTGATTGTGCGTGTCTGTGTGTGCGTGTTAGAGCAAATCTGAGCATGTTATAGATAAGAGAGTGGCAGATATTAGCCGTGCCTCTTTGGTATTGCATTTATAGTTGTTACATATTCCTTCTTTCTGTAGTGGGGCCTGTACAGTAGCTTGGTGCACCCAGGCTAGCCTACTTCAGTGTTTTTGTTGTTTGTTTGTTTGTTTGGTTGTTTGTGTGTCTGGTTTGTTTGAATAAAACTCAGAAAAGATATAGAAATGTGAACAGTACACATCCGTGGCCCAGACCAGTTGTTTAAAGCTCATTTGGTAAGCTCTAAAGCTAATGCATGCAGCAGTTCTCAGTGTTTTGTATTAAGTTAGTGAACAGGTGATCTGATTAAATCATCCACCGTTATTCAGTTTGTTGGACCAACACTTTTGTGACTGCACTTTTTTTTGTTTTTGTTTCACACACTCAGACTAGTGTGTCGCCCAACTACCGAAAACTAACAGACAATGGTGATGCTGAGTTGTTTATAGTGTTTTTAGTTGATAGTTATTCATTCAGTATATCAGGAATGATTGACATTTTCATTATGATATCAGAGTATACAGTGTACAGTATATGCTTTTGTTGTTTCGCAGTCAACAACTGTCTTGTAAATCTGATGCTTTTGACTGATTGCAATGTTTTCATTATAGAATTAGTTTTACTATGTGGACTGTGTAAACTCTGTAGTACTTTTCAAAGCTACTTTTAGGAGAGCTGCTAGCTCATTATGCAATTCTCATCTGCACAGCAGAAGTGTCCAGCTAAACATGAAAAACATAAATCTTCCTTAAAAAAGAAGCAGCTTCAGTTCATCCAGGTTTTCACTTATTCCTTGTGGTATTTAAACATGCAAATAATTGCAAGGTCACTCTTTCTACCTTTTTATTTGGATCTGCACTGTGTGGACAAGCGTGTTGCACAACACCACAGGTGTTTTCAGTCTCATTGACACAGGTGTATAAAATCAACCAACCAATCAGTGTGCCTTTGCAAACATTTGTGAAAGAATGGGTTGTTCTAATGAGCTCACTGAATATGGTCATGGTGCCAAAAGACGATATCACTGTTACAACACCAACAACCTTTGTGAAATTTCTTCCGTCCATGATATTCAGCCGTAAGTGTTTTTATTCCAAAGTTAAAGTGTCAGATCATGCAAAGTTACAGAGTCACATGGAGTGCATAAGTCACCGAGACTCTGCTGACTCAGTTACTGCGGTGCTCCAAGCCTCCACAGGCATTAACATCAGCACAAACTCAGTGTATTTCAGTTTGCAGTGACTCTATACATTATCCAGAGTACCCACAACTTTCTTTTTTAAAAAAGTGATCCTATTTAATGTTCTTTGAGCACTACAAATGAGGTATTTTCAAACCTCCTTAAACCATTTTTCTCCAAAGCATGGGTCAGGAAAACATTACATTGTGGACCAGATATGGAAAAGGTGGCCAACTGTAGCGTTTCCTAACGAATACAATGGAACGTTGTTTCCATTTGGTTGAGGACATAAAAGTGAAACTACATGCATGGCTTGATACCACAAGGAGTCAGTGAAAGCAGTGTCGGGGATTTTCAAGGTGATTTTGTGTAAAGCATTTCTAGGGAAAGTCATGCTAGTGGAGTCAAACTTTAACCCACAACTGGTTAGCGTGACACAAGTTAATGAAAAAGGTGGTCAACTTTTTAGTGTCTGAAAGAAAAATAGAAATGTAGAAGTGAACAGCTTCCAGCATCACTTGTTATGATGTACATTTTTGCAGTGTGCTTAAACACTTTGGTACGCCATGTTATTCACACGTTTATTGGCTAGCTGCAGTGGAATGTGGTCGCACAGTGAGACTGGCATGAGAAGAGCAGGAGATGAAGACTTTATTGCGCTTTGACATGGAGTTGAAACTCTCAAACTCAAAGCTTTCATCCCGCTTCTCTATTAGATATGCATCTTGGAGCTTCTTGAAAAGAAAAAAACCACAAAAAAATTTTCTATATGAGACATAATCATTCAAGGAATTAAATATTTTTTCATCATTCTTTGGTACACTGTAAATGATAAACCTTGAAACGGCCTCATACACAAAGCACATCTTTCACTGACTACAAAGAAACACATATTTGTTGTCTATTAAGGTTTGAAGAATGAGAGATACTAGAGAATAAATATTTTCAAATATATACTTAGATATCTATATTTTTGGATGATTTAATTCTGATTTGGTTGGCGCTTGAAACGAATCAGAACGAGGCTTTGATGTGAACACTTTTAGCTCCGTGGCTGCTTTGCAATCGAGCAGTTGTTGAAATGCAGACATATTTACTTACCCGCTGCAGCGAGCTTCATCAGGATCACCAGTTAAAACTTTGTGGTTACAGTCGATCGACATTCATGATTTTTACGCATGATTATCAGGTGTGTTCGGAGGATGAAGCAAGCTCATGTACATGTGTTAATATTTACAGAGCTGAGTCTATATGTTAAATGCAGTCCTGGCTGCTTTGCATTTTATTAAATATTAGTTGTTGGTTGTTTTTTTTTTTTGTTTTTTTTTCTTGTTTTGTCTTTTGGAAGACAGTTTTTGTTTGTTTGTTTGTTTGTTTGTTTGTTTGTTTGTTTGTTTTTGATTCTTTTTGTTTGTTTGTTTGTTTTTGTGAGTAGAGGCAGTGTTAAAAAGTTGCACCACAAAAGATGCACTCGATGCTGCTGCAGAGATCTGGCACAGATTGGACACTGATGCTGTAACAAAGTGATCCATCTTACCACTCGGTCTTACTGCGCCAGATCTCAGTGGCTGCTGAAGGTTTTTTGGGGGTGGGGGGTGGATGTGTGCTTACAGCCAGGAAAGAAAAAAAGAAGAAAAAAAACTAAACCTGATCCTGAGGAAGGTACACGACTCAATGGTTCACGATTGCTCCTCTACTTGGAACAATGATGGCATTAGAAAGTGATCTTTTATGGTGCCTTAGTATATTTCTTTCTATTTTGGCTTTTTAAAAAAGCTGATAGATTTGTCTGTCCAAGTGTTCTTTGTTTTGTTTGTTTGTTTATATCTTTAATGATAACCTTACAGAGCCTATAAAGAAAAAATAAGCTAGCTTGAATTTTTTTTCCTCTATACAGAAAACACAAATACAAATGTTTACAATATGTAATTAACCAAATAGTAAATATGCGTTTGAGAATCAGTCTGTCCCTCAAAGCGGCTGTGATAGATTGATTTGTATTTCTTTATTTCTTCTGTCATTTTAAACTTGAAAATGTTATGACTGCTTGTTCTGTTCCCCCCACATTTCACTTTGTTCCTCTTTTTTTTTTTTTTTTTTTTTTTTTTTTTTTATTTCCTGTGAACAGTGCTCCCTCTATTGCAAAATAGTTACTCAGCAATGTAGTTGAACTATTTGTCTGTCAGTCTTTCTTTACCTGCTGATTTCTTCACCTTACACTGAGCCTTGTATGTGCTGAATCCTAACTTGAGACCCTGTTGCATCTTTTGCTGTTTCTGCACAGTACGGTGAACTCGACTGAATCTGACTGATGTATCTGCGGTAAAGGATTCAAAGAATTTCATATTGTGTATTAGTAAAAAAAAAAAAAAAGAGGAAAAACAAAAGCGCCACTTGGTAAAAATACTTGAGCACAGATTAGTACATAAGCGAAGATTAGAATTCAGGAATAACTATCTAAAGGCATCCTATTGTTGTTTTTTGCACTACGCAGCATTTGATAGTTGAATAAAAAGCTGAAACGATTGCTCTTTTGGTTAGTTAAGTAGTTTTTAAGACCAAAATTCAGCCAATATAGTCGCAGCTTGTTCAGCCTATGTGTCATTTCACTTAAAAAAAAAAAAAAAAAAATCTATCTATATATGCTAAGAGCAGCACTTTCATTTCCCTTTATGTTTTTTAAATCTTCTCACATTGTCACTCCTCCATGTGGAAAGTTGGCATTTGTTTGATTAACCTGATGTGAATGTTGTAGTATCGTTCACTGGTGTACAGTAGTTTATATTGCCTCACACTCGTCATGTTGGAGGCAACATTGACGGTGGTCCATGTTGCAACAGGCTGGGCAATGTTACACAGCAGCAACAATTTAAGCGGCATCACCACATCAGAGCACACATTGCATTGCAGCGTTGCCCACCGAGTTGCCTCTTGAATCACCGGCTTCAGCAGACATACAGCTAAAAATTATAGTTAGTAAAGATGTGGCCGTCTCTCTCACTCAAAAGCAGTGAACAGATGGACCGTCAGATAAAGCTACTCTACACCAAAGTGCAATTGAAGGCAGAGGGAGCACTGTTGTTTTAGCCAGTAGGGGCCTACTGGTTGCAATGTGCCAGATGCATGAAAAGATGGTTATTCTTCTTCTCTTGTGTTATCTTCCCTCCGTTTATCTGTCTTAACTCAGATGCGGCATTTCTTTCTTTCTCTCTCATGTACGGCTTGCTTCAGAGTGGTATGCCCTCAGACAGGTACTCTTTGATCTGTACGGTTATTTCTTTAGGTTAATGCGATGATTTTAAAAAGACAATAAAAGATATCTAAAATGCCATGTGTTGTCCTCTTCTTTTTTCCCTGCCCATTTTATCCTGGTATATTTTTACATGTCTGTGTCCTGATTCAGCTTGGCATAAAACGTGATGGCACTGCATATTTGTAGAAGTACCAAGTATGCTATTCATGACATATCTATATAAATGTCATGAACTGGCTTGCTCAATCATCCAGGTATGGAAATGCCAAAAAAGTTAATAATTAACTATTATTAAAACACAAGAGTTTATCATTTTTTGAAGGATGCAGAGTTCAAATTGGTGAAAATTGATGTGTGTCACAATGCTGTGTTTGATCTGTGTTGGATCAAATATGGTGGGCTTGATTTTTAGAATCAGTTTTGTTGTTATAAGTCAGTTGTTTAGTCTTATATGCTATAATTCAGTGACAGAAACAAAGTGAAGTTCCACATCCTCTGGCTAATTGTTCATCTGATGATGGATGCGCTCCTGGATTTGCTGGGCTTCAAGTTCATGTGTTAAAGATTTTCCAATTCAATTCAATTCAATTCAATTTTATTTATATAGCGCCAAATCACAACAAAAGTCGCCTCAAGGCGCTTTATATTGTACAGTAGATAGCACAATAATAAATACAGAGAAAAACCCAACAATCATATGACCCCTATGAGCAAGCACTTTGGCGACAGTGGGAAGGAAAACTCCCTTTAACAGGAAGAAACCTCCGGCAGAACCAGGCTCAGGGAGGGGCGGCCATCTGCTGCGACCGGTTGGGGTGAAAGAAGGAAGACAGGATAAAGACATGCTGTGGAAGAGAGACAGAGATTAATAACAGATATGATTCGATGCAGAGAGGTCTATTAACACATAGTGAGTGAGAAAGGTGACTGGAAGGGAAAAACTCAATGCATCATGGGAATCCCCGGCAGCCTACGTCTATTGCAGCATAAATAAGGGAGGATTCAGGGTCACCTGGTCCAGCCCTAACTATATGCTTTAGCAAAAAGGAAAGTTTTAAGCCTAATCTTGAAAGTAGAGATAGTGTCTGTCTCCCGAATCCAAACTGGAAGTTGGTTCCACAGAAGAGGGGCCTGAAAACTGAAGGCTCTGCCTCCCATTCTACTTTTAAATACTCTAGGAACAACAAGTAGGCCTGCAGTGCAAGAGCGAAGTGCTCTAATAGGGTGATATGGTACTACAAGGTCATTAAGATAAGATGGGGCCTGATTATTTAAGACCTTGTATGTGAGGAGCAGGATTTTGAATTCAATTCTGGATTTAACAGGAAGCCAATGAAGGGAAGCCAAAAGAGGAGAAATCTGCTCTCTCTTTCTAGTCCCTGTCAGTACTCTTGCTGCAGCATTTTGGATTAACTGAAGGCTTTTCAGCGAGGTGCATGGCAATATCCTCCATCCTCCTCTGAAAAAACTTTACTATCAGTTTAACTATAGGTTTAATCTTTTCTAGCCCAAATATGTTTTACTGCTAACCATCCACAGCAGTACATTTAGCTCCCATATTAGCCGCATGTTATGACACTCCACTTAGCATTACCGAGGAAGTCAGAACCAGTAGTTCAGTTCCTATTGGTTGCCTACTTCCTACATAGAAAGAGAATAGAATCTTTGCTGGTTTTTAAAAGTGGTAGTTGGTCTTAATTTAATAGTCGAACCCAAACAACTTAGCAATGAACGAATTTTAAATTGGATCTTAACGTTATTTAACATTACTAGCTTGTCACAAACTGTTCACATCAGCCTCGTCATCTCAGTGGCTGTCAAGAAGCGATTTTTAAGGAAAGGAAATAGAGAGAAAAGACTGAGGCATGCCAAATGCATAAGAACCGGACTGAAAATCAGTGGAAACAGGTCTGATAGAGACATCCAAATGTTAAATTTCAACTTTACTGAAGCAGTGTGGGATCATTATGACAGAGAACGGAACAAAAAGCAGAAACAAAAGAGCTAAATGTCCTTCAAGAGACCTGGACAACTATTCCTGAAGACTACTTAAAGAAATAAACAGAAAGCTGCCTAAGAGATTTAAGACCATGTTGAAAGATAAAGTGGTCATACCAAAAGTGGACTTGCAAGCTGTATTTCCATGCATGTTTGCACATTTTTTTTAAATAATTTGCTGCACTTAACTTCCATTTACCTGGCAAAATGTTGATGACATTTGTACTCTACTGTAGAAATGTGGGCATTTAAATTTGGGCAATTTGAAAGATGACACCATATGGAAGCGAGAAACTATGAGTTCTGTAATGTTGGCACAACCTGCAGGGATTCTGTTACTTCCTTTTTCATATGTTTGTATTTTATTTAAGTTAATTTATCAGTTTTACATCCACTGTTCTATTTCCTGCCAGCTTTTAATACCAGCTACTCACTGTGTCTATTGAGGAACTCCGACCTCCATATGCTTTCCCCTTAATTTTGGTGTAAGACCGCAGCCTTAAACGGACTTCTGTTTTGCCTCAGTTTCTGTATGCCTTGTGTGGACTTTTGATTCACACAAAGAATATTTGATTTTTTGCCACTCTAATGTGTGCTCTGCCTCCCCTGCCTGGGTATTTGGCCCTGGGCCTTCAGGCCGAGCCTCGTAACACAAACCACATTTCACAGTAAATATGGGAAAGGAAAGAAAGGTGAGGTGAGGTGCTTTGGTTTTGCCAGCTACACCCAACACAAAATACAGGGCAGAGTGTCAGGAAGTTGAGTGAATCACACAGTCATGGCTCACTTCCCTGGTTTCAGACGAAAGCTGTAAGAGATCATGTGAGAATCACCAGGTAATCCTTATATAGTGCCAAAGGTTTGTGATGATTTCCTGCATGTCAACTCTTCTTGAGCAAGACCTTTGGACCGCCTCTGTTTTATAATGAGACAAAACAAGAATGACAACAATAGACAGGAAACTTCCCCATTTATCTGCTGGAAAAAAAACCCCTAACATATCTTAAGAGGGAACTTCTTAACCTTTACAGAACATGATAAGATTTAAAATTGGGATGTTGCATCGTCTTAAAATGCCCTTTTGAATCCTTATTGTAAAGTAAACATTTTCCAGTATTAGGTTTTAATTGTAGAGATACAATTTATGTCACACAAGTTACGGAATGTTCTTAAATTATACCTTGAAAACCTTTGTGAATAAAATAAATAATAAATAACTCATATATATATATATATATATATATATATATATATATATATATATATATATATATATATATATGTGTGTTTATTTCCTTTTAAAAACTTGTGAGCTATTGTGCCTGTACACCACGTTATTTTTTTATTGATAGACTTGAAATGTCCACGTAGTTAAATCACTGCGAACATCACGAACTTTAGGATGTGTAAACTTACTACACACTTGCATGCAAATCACATGGCACTTCTATTTCCTCAGAACAGCAGCAGAGACTTCGCGCTCTTTGGATGGATGTCTCCTAGTTACAAGTGACGCTTAAGACCACAGCTAATCAAAAAACAGCTAACCTGCACGAGGAAGCGCGGTCGAGTATTAAAGACTGGACCCGCACAGTTGTTTGTAGGTCAGTGTTGTGGTGCTAGCGATAGTTAGAAACAGTGACTTGGTTGTAGGTAAGGATGAAGGCACTACTGCTGCTGTTTTTGGCTTTTGGGTACGTCGGCTCCTCCGTGTACTCCTCATGCTCCCAGTCGCCATTAAACTGGTGTTCATCTGTTGGCTCGGCTGTTGAGTGTGGGGTAAGAACTTTAAATACACAACTTTTATCAAGAGCTAATTTTGAATGGCTAGTTAGTGTCGACAACGTTAGCTACTTTCATAGGTACGACAATAGCTAAATAAAAGTTTCTATATTTAAAAAAAAAAAAAAAAACGCAGTGAGAGAAAGCGTAGCAGCACCAATGAGTGCGTCGCTGTAATGTGATATGCGGTCAGTTTTCAGGTAAACCCAGTAAACCGACCTGACCGCAAATAATGGTTTCCTCTGATAAAGACTTCAAAATTATAGTCTGAATGTGAAGAGGTGAAAAATTATCATGCACATGGAGTTAGCGGAGCCAGTCTCTTACAAAAAAATCAGTGTCATCCTTAAGTGTTGCCCTTTTCTTCGTCTTTTAATGACGTCACTGGTGTTATTAAGTAATTATTTGTAGCTAATGTTCGGTGTTAGCTAACAAATACTCGCTGAAACTCTGTAACCTTTTTTTGTCTTTGTCTGTTAACTGAACTTCGAAAGAACCTGTTATTTTTAGGTTTTAAGGAACTAGGAAGTAAAACTTTCAAATTTGCCAGTTCTTTGCCAGCTGTACGCTCTTTACATGCACCACTAAGCAGCCAGTTTAGCTGGTCTTACCATAGTTGGCATACAGTGAATAAAAGATAGTCATGTAAAGGGTGATAGATTTATTAACAATATTACAATCACAATTAGAAGACAATAAACAATATAAATATAATTCAGACTTTTAAAAACGATCTCTGCAACAACTTGATAGGTAATCTGTGTATGTTGTTTTTAAGTCATAAAAAAGGACCAGCAAATGCACACTTTCAACCTTTCTATAGCATTTTCAGCTGAAATTGGCGTGATCACAAGTAATTACAACCACATGCTATTGATGAAAAGTCATAGTATAACTCTCACTGATGCTGAGCTTCCTTTGGAGTCTTGAACATGGTGGCGTTTTGAAGAAGCTGACCTCCCTGTTTTGCTCTTTCCTGTAGGTTTTGAAGTCGTGCCTTCATTCCAACTACACCAAGTCCCGACAGACAGACGATCCCATTGTGGTGGGGCTTTACTACGAGAGTCTGTGTCCTGGGTGCAGACAGTTTCTTGTTACGATGCTCTTCCCCACAGTGATCCTCCTGAGGGACATCATGAATGTTCAACTGGTGCCTTTCGGCAATGCCCAGGTAAGCAGTCGGCCAAGCAGCTTGGTTGCAGACTGGGTTTGTAAATCTACCTTAAATATTTGAGTAGTGCATAGAAAAATCCTGTGCAAAAACATTTATGGTCAAAGGCAACCCAAGAGTTGTCATCACTAAATCTGTCAAAAATTTAAAAAAAATTAACCCAAGTACATCATTAGCAACTGTGTTCCATTCCAGGAGGTCAAAAAGGATGAAAAGTACGTCTTTACTTGCCAGCATGGAGAAAAGGAGTGTCTGGGCAACATGATTGAGGTAACGTTCCACCCCAGACACACACCAACGGCTCAAACTGCTGAATAATGTGTCATGTCAGGTGTCAAAAGCATCTTGCTGTGTTGCTTTAAAATACTTATTTTTTTTTTTTTTAAATGAATGAAATATTTGCTGCTTCTTTTTTTTTCTGTAGACTTGTTTGATGAACATGTCCATGATGGCTTTTCCAATCATCTTCTGTATGGAGTCCTCCTCTGATGTCATCAATTCAGCCAAAGCTGTAAGTGCGTGTGTTGGTTGATTTATACAGGTAATTGACTGGTCTAGACCACTTCAGTCCATGCCTCTTTTTTTTTTTTTTGGTCACTAATAAATTGCCGTTTCATGTCCCATCATGTTTGGTTGTAGTGTACTGGAGTCTATGACCCCAGTTTGAGCTGGGACAAAGTCATGAGCTGCGTCAATGGTCCTCAAGGAAACCAACTGATGCATGAAAATGCCTTGGAGACGGCTGCCCTGAAACCTCCGCACGAGTACGTGCCCTGGATCACCATTAATGGGGTAAGACTTTACTGCAGTAACAGCCTATCCGGCAAATACCATGGTGTTGAGTTTTACTTATATAGTGCCAAATCACAACACAGGCACGTAAAGGCACTTTATCTCATAGGGTAAAGACCCTACAACGTAAGCAAACCCCAACAATCAGACAACCCGCAATGAGCAGCACTTGGTGACAGTGTAAAGGAATAACTCCCCTTTAACAGGCAAAAAAAACCTCCTCCTCTCTGACTGTTAGCTATCTGCCGCAACCAACTGGGGCGTGAGCAGAAAGGAAAAGGGAGACAGGACACAATACAAACTATAGGACTGAGAAGACAGAATTGAATGACATACAGCATGGAAGTGGACGTTTTTCCTTTACTGTGTAACAACATAATGAAGAGGTGAGAAACTATAAGACATCAGACTGGAATAGAGAAAGTGATTTGAAATGATCCAGATCTGATGTTCACTCTGTCCTTCAAAAGAAGCGCTGTTACTTTTTCAGTGATGAGTTTGACACTTGATCTGCCTCAAATCTGTAAGTGAAAGAAAGCTGGGACTACAGCTTCACAGGACCTCCAAAGCTTAAAGGGACATGCTGCGTCTTTTTCACGTGACATCATGTAGTACCCTAACATAAAAATTGAAGTTTTGTCTAAAGCAAGTCACATGTGGATTGCAGGCACGCCCACTTAAACCCCTCTTCTTTATTAGAGGCGTTAGTATTGGAATGTTAAACACTGTTTTTGCTGTTAGGAGTTTTACTATGTACCGTACTTCCTGGACCAACTTAAGGTCTTCTTTTTGTATTTAGATTTCCAAAATCCATATGGCAATAGGTGCATACTAAGTGTGCCTCACCTGATTACAATTTTGCTAAGATCACATGACCCAAGATTGACGGCAATCATATTTATTTGGGATTCCTGTGAAGAGCAAGTCAAATGCTAAATCATCAGATCATCCACAATATAAGGTTATCATGCTGCTCAGCTCTATCTGTTGCATTTGCCTGTCCCTTTTTTGGAAATGGTCTCTCTCAGCCTTTGCACTTACCTCTTTAGTCATTCACACCTGTCTTCCTTACAGTTATATGACATTGCTGTGACCTGCAATCATCTGCAAGTCATGCACCTAGCAATCTAACAAGAGGTCAATCAGATGATCTGTCTGTGACGGCCTCTTATTGCTGTTTTACATTCCAGTATCACCAGGTTTAAGACATAAAGTGTACTGCTAAGTGTCTGTTGCCTTAATAAACCATTCAAACTGTATAACTGAGGTATGAGAAGTTACTTATTTTTAAATTTTGGGAATATTAATTTTCATTGATTTGTAGGAGCATACAGAGGACCTGCAGGAAAAAGCCATGAATTCTCTCCTCACTCTCGTCTGCAGCATGTACAAGGTACAGTCATCAATGTCTACTAGATATCTGCCTTGTAATTTACTTGAACTTAAGTTTTTGTTTTATTGTTTTTTCAGGGCACTAAGCCTGCGGCCTGTGGGGGGAGCCAGATGCACTACAAAACTTACTGCCAGAATGTGTGAAGGAGCAATTCTGCACATGCCTGTTTACTAGCCAGGTGTGGCCTCTAAACAAGAAACACTGAGGAATGTCATCAAAGATTTTCTTTTTCTTTTTGTGTTTTTGCACTTTGTTTCGAAGAATTTGATCACTTCACTTTTGTAATTCCAAAATATAAAAACACACGTTACCTTCTTAAGAGACTGTGTTGTCATTGAATTGATATCTATGGAAGCCATAAAATCATAAATGGCTTTTGTAGCACTTTGGTATTTGCCCTATTTAAAGTGTTTTTTTGCTAAACTTTTTAAAAAACAGTTTAGATGGAGGTACACAAACACAAATCGTCATTTGTTCGAGGTAATAAACACACACACACACACAGTAGGGTATTAATATCTTGTGGGGACATCTAATTGACATAATGCTTTACTTAGCCCCTAATCCTAACCATTGAAAATGAATGCCTAAACCTAACCATAACCAATTGTAACTCTGTGACTAAAACCACATTCTGAGTCTCAAAATTTCCTTCAAACTTGTGGGAACCAGGATTTTGGTCCCCAAAAGGGCCGTTGGTCCCCACAAATATAGTAAACTTCCAAGTTTTGGTCCCCACAAAGATATGAATACATGCTTACACACACACACACACACACAGTGTTGTCACAGTGCTGTATTAAAACTGATATTTTGAGTTTATTTACTAGATTCTTTGTCTTTGTAGTCTCCCACAGCGTCAGATGTAATGTTTAATGTAAATAGTAGGATAATGGGTAATCTAAAGCTCATGCCTAATGGCCTTGAAAACATGTGTCACAGTTGACCTTATACTTCACGTTCTGTTTGTTTTTTTAAACCTGAGTTAATGTGGGTTTAGCATCAGGAGGCACAGGTTCATTAAAGTTCACAAAATCTCCTGAATCTTTAACACAGACTCACCTACAACTACAAATTTAAACCGTGTTCATGGAGTAAGAAAAAAAGCTTAAATGAGAAGATTTTAGGCAACAGCTTGATCAAACCCAGAGTTTTGCTGCACTGACCGGCAGGTCTGGATATGCAAGGTCCACAGATTCTGCAGACAGATAGACTCACATGACTAATGGCCTGCCACGCAGCCTGTTCCACCGCCTCAATCTCTCTACCAGCATCTGCAGCCTCCACATACTTCCTGTTTTGGCGACTAATTGTCATTTTCCAAAACATCGGTTTACTACTACTAAGAAAGTTTGCTGTTTATCACCGATGTGATGACAGCTGAGGGTTTTGAAGAGGCGGGGAGACAGTTTGGTCTGTACTGAGTGACATCCCAGCTAAATGCTGGTGCCACAGACAACTTCATATCTCATCTTAACTGTAGTTCCTGTATCCTCCTCGTTGGTATTTCCTTCTCATTTGTCTGGTTCCCAGTAGCTGAAAGTATGAGGAGAAATAACTCAAAAATTTTCAACTTCACAGAGGTAAGAGTAATAATTTCACGTTTAAGAAATTCGGCAACATCTATTACGCTTGGATTGGTTATTTATTTCATTTGCTTTCTTTTATGAACGCAAAAGAAAGTGAACTGGTTACACATTAGCAAAAACTAAATGGAAAGCTATGATGTGTGATTAATGTGGATTATGTAATTGCACTGCTACGTGTTTTGTTTTCCTTTCTTGTTCCTGTTGCCAAATAGTTGTGGAAACTTCAATGGGAGCTTGTGAGTGAAAATAAGCAACAGCATTAAAGTATAAAATTGTGTCATTTAGGAAGGAAATCATTTGGTGGCAAAGACAAAGTTAATGTGTTGCAGCATAGCTTTCTCTTGATTGATCCAACTCATAATCCATGAAGTTGACACATCGGCCCCTCTCGTGGTGATCTTGGATAGAGACGGTCAACAATAAAACTCCAGAGTCTGTTGACATTTGTTTATGGAAAGGTGAAACTCCCAAGCAGAAGGAGAGATAGGGTCACGGGATACAGCGGCAAACAAGGACTCTTATCTGTTTCCCCTCAACGCTGACGCTGAAACAGAGAAGCCCTGAGAGCGAAATCCCAAACACTGTCTCCCTGTAAGAACCGTCTATTGTGTCCAAGGTGATAGTGTGTTTGGTCTCAGGACCTGAAATCAGATAAACCTTCCAAAAATAATGCTCGAGTTGGCTTTTGTGAGGCTTGTCACATTTTTAGTAGCGTCATAAAAACAGCCCTGTGCATGGCTTACCTTTAGATCTCAGCAGATGGTCTTTTTTTTTTACTTAACAGAGACTTTTCAAGAAGCTCTGGAAAAATAAAAACTTCTCTCTGCTGGAAAACATGCAGCTTTCCTTTACGTATGGTTTCTGTGATATCCCTGCTAAAATGCTGCGTCTGTATTGTTGCTCTGTCACCAGTTCATGCAGTGCTTGTAATTATTGCAGGCCATAAACTATTAAAAATGCTTTTTAAGTCAACGAAAAGGCAAATCCAGTCTCTGAACATAATTTTCATTTTTCAAAGTAATAGCCCAGAAAGCTGCACATAAGCTAAATTATAGGATGAATGAGTGTCAAGTACTTTTGAGCCAGGGTTTGCTGCTGAAAAGCACAGAGCTGCTGATTGTTGTGATGCATAGCAATCAATCTTGTTAGCGCCACAGCACATGCACATCCCTTTCATTTCAGTAAGAAAGACGAGCTGACATGCAAAGCATATGAAAGAAAATCAAGTTAACCAAGCAGTTTCCATTTGTCTGCAGTAAACTCCAAACTTATGAGTTCAGTGCAAAAAGGCGAACAAGTTAAAAAGCTGGCCCCCCTTTATGTCTCCAATCTAGTCTTTATTAATGCAGATTTATCCTGTCTTTTTACCATCACACTCTTCTTTTTCTAGCTTACAGTTAGACGTGTATGCATATATCATCTCAGTAAAAAAAACAAAAAACAAATCGCCTGCCTTTTGTCTGCCTTACAGAGACAGTGGGATTCCTTAGACCAAACCTCTGTAGAACCTCTCCAGGACTGTGATATCAGATGGGCTGTGAAGAGGCTCTTCTCGGGAAACCTGCAGCTGCCCAAGCTTTCCTGCAGACCCTCTGCTCAGGATGGCCCTCCGCCCGTCGCCCCATCGGGCCCTGCGACCTACAGGATCAAACACTCGAGAAGTTATGGGACTCTGACCAGCTGCATGTCCAGAGGCCTGTAAGTCACTGATGTTGAACATGTTTAGTGGCATTTTGCTAAATGAATTTAAATGCGCATACCCCAACATCACACATCCTGCCTCAAAAGCATGTTTGGGAACACATGATACTTCTGGTATCTCACACATGTTAAATTCAGTCTTTAAATATCCTCTGATTTCCTCTAGAAGGAACTCTGGAGTTTAAGTGTTCCCAAAACCAGTGCTCTGTGTGGAAAGGAGTTAATCTTTTCCTAGTTTCCCAACAGCTGGGCCCCTTCTCAAGCTTAATGATTAAAAATATATGTGTTCAGTGTGAAACCAGCCCCTGTGAAGCAAGCTGTGGTCTTGTAAATCAACACAGATTAACGAGTACTTAATGATCATCCGTTTTTTGGGGGGGTGGGTGGGGCTAATTGTTTATTTAGGTTGAAAAAAGCTGAGTTGCTTCTCGAGCATATGATTGAACAAAGTGTCCCGCTTAAGGCGTTGCGCTCCCCTCTGTCACACTGCTGAACAATTATCGCCATAAAAGATCAGACAAACAAGGCTCTTATTATTGTTTCCACAACAACATTCAAGCTGCTTCAGCAATACATCTGTAGCAATTTCGGCCTCTCTAAACTTCGTGTGTGGGTGTGTACGTGTCTGCGTGTGCGTGTGTCGGCGTGTGTGTACGTTTGCCATCATTACGTCTCTTTTTCCACCTGTTGATGGAATCCGGACACATCTGTTTGATGTTGTTATTAGTTTTTGTGAACCTCACAGGTGATCAGCTGAACCCCTATTGGCTTCTTCTTTGTCATGTGATTCATTGTTGAGTAGCACCTCTGCAAACACTGGATAAACTGAGACTTTTACATTGCTCTTTATACGCTCACTGGCCACTTTATTAAGTACACCTATACAACTTCATGAAATATCCAACCAACCAGTGACATGGCTGCAGCTCTGTGCATTTGGCCATTTAGAAATGATTGAGACGACCTGCTAAAATTCAAAATGAGCTTCAGAATGGGGAAGAAAGGTGATTTAACCATCTTTCGACGTCGCTTAGAGTTTGGTGCCAGACGTGCTCGTCTGAGGATTTCACAAACTGCTGATCTGCTGGGATTTTAGCCACATAGTCACCTCTAAGGTTTACAGAGAAGAGTCTGAAAGCGAGAAACTACCTTGAAAGTTTATTATTTGGTTAGCTGTAGGTGGTGGTGGTTCAATGCCTGACTGCTCCAGTCTCCATGCTTAGGCATCCTTAGGCAAGGTACTAACCCCAAGTTGCTCTACGATGCATCCATCAGAGTATGAATGTGTGTGAATGTTAGATAGAAAGCACTTGAGCAGAGAAAAAAGAGCTTGTGGGAATGGGTGTGAATGGGTGTGAGGCATGTTGTATAAAGTGCTTTGAGTGCTCGGGTAGATTAGAAAAGCACTATATAAGAACCAGTCCTTTTACCATTAATGAAGTAGATGTGCCACAGCAGCATAAGAGCACAGTGGGTGTTGCTGCTACATAAGAACAAGTTTTGCTTGGGCTTTCCAAAATTGGACAGTAGAAGTGCCGAGACATTCTGAGGTTATGGTCAGGATTTGGTGTAAACAGCTTGAAGGCATGATCCATCCAGCCTTGTATCAATGATTCAGGCTGGTGTCGGTGTATTTTAGAGTTTTAGAAAATTAATTTTGAAGTTTAGAGTCCGTCTAAAAACAGTGGGATACATGGAGGATCTTTAAAGGAGATGGATGATGCCAGCTGTTTTAAAGTAATCTGTGCAAACAGATGAATGACTGACTGATAATAGAGAGAAACCAAGGGGAAATGACAGGTAGAGTCTCTTGAAGAAATTTGTGAGAAACAGTGTCAACTGGGCAGAAAGAAGTGCACATATTAGAAACTATATCAAGGAGATCATTCCATCCATTCCTTTTTCTTTCAGGTTATTCAATTCAGGGTCGTGGGGGGCTGAAGCCTATCCCAGCTGGCCTTATGGCAGCTGGGATAGGCTTCAGTAGATAGGCATACTTCAGGTATCTCACACATGTTAAGGATCCGAGCGTGAACTGTGACCTGACACCATAGATCAGGGGTGTCAAACTTCAGGCCTCGGGGGCTGGTGTCCTGCAGGTTTTAGATCTCACCCTGGGTCAGCACACCTGAATCATATGATTAGTTCATTACCAGGCATCTGGAGAACTTCAAGACATGTTGAGGAGGTCATTTAGTCATTTAAATCGGCTGTGTTGGATCAAGGACACATCTAAAACAGGACACTGGTCCTCGAGGCCTGGAGTTCGACACCTGTGCCATAGATCTTACTACCAAAAAAATAAATAAATAATAATATAATAATTAAAAAAATTCACACTCAACAGAGCCAGTGAAGTAGGACGATTTTCCGGTTGAGCGTGGTTAATAACTTCTTCATGTGAATAAAGTGAAAAGGAAGATCTGTATTTTCCCATCTCTGTTCAGCTTTTTTGATGAATATAATCATTGATCCAAAGAGGAGGGATTAATCTGGATTTTACAGAGGCTGTGTTATCAGGATCTGATGTACACAGATTACTGATATTTGAACACAGCTGCAATGTTGAGATGGAGATATAAGAGAACTGGGAACCATGCTGCCAAGTTCTCATTAGATGAATCCCATAGGCATTCAACCTATTGATTTCCTGTTTCTTGAGAGAGTGGGCGCAGGTTCGAATCCTACCTGTGGCGGTTGTCGCATGTCTTCCCTGCTCTCGCTCCCTCTGCTTTCTTGACACTCTTTAGTGTACCCTTTCAAATAAAGCCATCTTCATCACACAGTTCAGTGAAATGATTCATTCATTAATCCCTGGCTTCTTCCGTTGGCATGTCAATTCGTCCTTTTCATGCCGAACCACAAAAAAACCTCCGCTTGATGCAGTGTATCCATCTGTGTGTGTGTGTGTGTGTGTGTCTGTGTGTGTGTGTGTGTGTGATAGGAATAGCGATGTATGTACTGAGTAGAAAAAGTACTTTATGATGTTTGCATGTGGATCGATGAGTGGCCTATCATGCGAAACACTTTCAGTGGTCAATAAGAGCACTACATAAATGCATTCTGTGGGTCATCTCCGGTAGCAGTTCTCAGTATTACAGTCACATTTGGATACAATTGATTGCAGCACGAGACTTTGCAAGCTGGAAAAGATACTCATTGTTTTCTGGTAAATTGAATTCTTTTGACACATATTATGCAACTATAAAAGGTCATAAGTTTGTTTTTTTTAACTTTATAGCATGCTCTGCTGCAACAACACAACTGTAACTGTCTCTATCCTAGACTGATCAAACGTTTTCTTGTAGGAGGTCAGGTCAGCTTATAGTCAGTCTAAGCCCGGTAACACGTCCCATCAAAGGTGCTCTAGAACTTCGCCGTGAAGTTCTCACCACTTCTTGACTCACTCTCCTGCAGACTCTGCCACTGTGCTGCAATCCCCACCCAGCGGGTAGAGCCTGGGGAAGTTGCACACAGTTGCTGCACACTCTCCTGCCAAAGACACTCTTTCAAAAGAGATTCTTAATGTCAAGATTTTTACTTCCAGGTTAAGTAAAAAGGAACTTCAGCTTTAACAGCTTTTTCACTGATAGATATTTTATTCACAATTGAACAATATGGCAAATATATAAATTGAGAAGCTGTACTGCTTTTAACAAAAAATATTAGCTCATTTTGGAATTTCATTCCAACAGCACATCTAAAAACATTGGAACGAGGGCAACAGTTGGGTGGAGAAACATTTTACAGCTAATGAGGTTAACTGCCAGCAGGTCAGTGACATGATTGGGTATAAAAAGAGCATCCTAGAGAGGCAGAGGTTCACCAAGCTGCAAAAAACTGTGTCTACAAATTGTGGAACAACTGCAGAATAATGATCCTCAATGTAAAATTGCAAATACTTTGAATATCTCATCATCTGCAGTACATAATGTCCTCAAAAAATTTAGAAAATTGGGAGAAATCTCTTTGTGCAGGGGACAAGGCTGAAAATCAATATTGGATGGCTATGATCTTTTGGCCCTCGGGCGGCACTGCATTAAAAACAGGAACAATTCTGTCATGGAACTGTGAGCACAGTTCACCGTGCCATCTGCAAATGCAGGTTAAAGCTCTATCATGAAAAGAAGAAGCCCTAATTGGACATGATCCACGAACGCTGCTGTCTTCTCTGAGCCGAAGATCGTTTAAAATGGACTTCTGTGGTCAGACGAATCAAAATGTGAAATTCTTTTTGAAAAACACAGACACCACATCTCATAGACGAAAGGGCAGAGGGACCGTCCAGCATGTTATCAGTGCTCAGTTCCCAATCCTGCACTTTGAACAGTGCTTAACAATTTCCAGATGTGCAAGCTGCCCATTCCATAAGCATGTGAGTGCATTAGTGCCCACAGACCATCAATGCTGAAAGGTATATACAAGTTTTAGAGCGACATCGGCTCCCATCCAGACGACATATTTACAATAGCATTATGTATTTTAGCCCGGCTAAACCACATACTTCATCTATTACATCTGCATGACTTTGTATTAGAAGAGTCAATTTGCTGAACTAACCTGTCTGCAGTCCAGACCTTTCACCAACTGAAAACATTTACAGCATCATGAAGTGAAAACTTCAACAAAGAAGAGCCAGGACTGATGAGCAGCTAGAATCATATATCAGACAAGAAAGAGACAACAAAAGACCAGCAGCTGGTCTCCTCAGTTCCCAGATGTTTAAAAGAAGAGGGGATTGGTGCACAGTGGTAAACATTGCCCTGTCCCGACTTTTTCAAACACGTCGCTGCCATCAAATTCAAACATTAAATGGGCTTTCTGTGTTCTGTTGTGAATAAAATACGTGTTTATGATATTTGCAAATCATTTCGTTCTCCTTTTATTGACATTTTACGCAGCATCCCACCTTTTTCAGCATTGGGTTTGTAAATTAAAACTTTGGAAAAATGCTATCTTGCCAGCCTCTTTGTGCACGTATGGGGCCCTAAAATGCAGAAAAAAAAACTTCAGATGCACTATAAACATCACATCTAGATTTATACTAACAGATTACTGCTATAACGCAGCACATAAAAAATAGGTGCAAGTACTGTGATGTTTCACTTTTATTTACTTCATAAATGTTTATATGACAGCAGGTATAAAGTAGCACGGCTACAAACATGACAGCAGGGATATCGAAGGACTAGAAAGCCTTTCATTATGTTCCCTTTCTTTGAAGAGAGCCATGTGCTCTCCTGTTTACCAGTTGGTAGTGCAGTTTTGATGGGATGCCAGAGAAAGTGTTTATAGAGAAGTCTTAGGATGCTTTATGGCTGACAATGCTGCAAATCTTAGGATAACCTTTCCCTTTTCCTTTCCTACATTATATACATCAAATTTGCATTAAATAACTCCAGAACGGACCTCAGCAGCTTGGGAGGGATGTGGCTTTTTATGAAACATCTGAGGAAGAATGTTCTCAAAAGACAAACCATTTCCAACCCGGAATAAAACAGATGGTTTACAAACAAAGTGGATCTGGTGTGAGCTTTTTCTCCAAGTGTGTCATACTCGATGTCTGAAAGTGTCTGACGCACGCTTCCTGCTGGCAGCTGAGGCCTAAAAACCTGGAATTACAACGTCACTGTGAAAGAGAAGGTTGTAAGCATGCTCTGCCCACAGCAGATGGGATCGCCAGATGGATGTTTGGAGACAGTGAGTCAGCGTAATGTTTTCTATGAGCCCTGTTTTTTCTGGGGGTTTTTTTGTTCTTTCTGTCTTTGGCTTGCTTCATTGCGGGATAAACTTTCGGGTGAATCTCGTATCGAGAAACAAGCAGAAAGCCTTTTTCCAAACTAACAGTCATCCCATCCCAGACACTACTCAGTGTCAGTTATCATAGACGCAGTCACATGAGAGGCTGCGAGTCTGAGCCACTCTTGAAAAGTTGTATGCAAACTTTATGCTGACAGAAGCATCCAGCTGATGGTGCTGCCTCGATGTCTGATTCTGTAAAAAGTGGGAATATCTCGAAACACACGAATGGGCTCAGTGTGAGGAACTCCGCTCCAGATGTGCCTCAGGAATACTTAAATCTGAATCTGATTGGGCACTGGGTAGCTCTTAAGCCTCTGCGGCTCTGAGAGTTGATGACAACGATAATAAGCCCATAATTTGGCTTTATTCATCTATTTATTTTGCTCTCACGATTGCACATCTCCAAGTGAAATAGTATTATTTCCATATTCCTCAGGGTAATGTCACAGTCCTCTTGGCTCCGGCTGGCTGTGCTGTAGCTCCGTCTGCTTGCAGAAACACCAGAAATGTTTTGTTTCTGTGCTCGCTGATATCGTCGCATAGAAAAAAAACAAAACTTTAAGATGCCAGACAAATTGTGTTTGTGCTTTAGTCTGCTGTTGCTTAGCCTGGTTCCAGTGACTGCTTTAAAAAAAACATGTTTCTTTGGATGTTAAATGTTAACTAACTTTGGCTGGCGTGTGCTGAACAGGTGGGGTACAGAGTTAATAAAGGTGTGCCTGAAGGTCGGGTTAATGAGCAAAGTGAGAGTGAACCGAGACAAAACGACAGTAAATCACATTCTGAGATGAGCTGCAAAAGATTATTTGTCTCATTTCTAGATATAAAGATGGATAAGCAGAAATAACAGCACCAAATTTAATGCAGTGCAGTGCTAATGAGTGTATGCACACACAGACACACACAAAAGCTCTCAAGCAAACAATTCTTATTTCCTGCTTTCCCTAAACAGCTGTTGGTCATAGGTTCAGTCCTGTGTCAGATGTTCCAGCTCCCTAGGTTATTTTAGTTACTCTAGACAGCACCGGTGTTTAGTTATGAGTCCTTAATCACAGGAGGACCTTTTCTCACTCTCCGGCGATAAACAGAGAGATTGGGTGAGGGAGAAGATGTTGTTGCCTCTGGTCACAGATAGAGAGTGCCATCGTGACAGCACCCATGCTCTCTATAGCTTTTATCTACCTCTGCTTTTTATAGTCAGAGGCACTTCATGTGATTCTTCCTGGTGCGCTCAGAGCATGTGAAAGGCAAAGAAGCGGTCTCTGAGGAAATAGGCAACTTCACAACAGACACCTTGGGGAGTGCAGGGGGGGAAAAAAAAGCCTGAGTATGCAAAGTTGGGAGTGAGAGTAAGTAAGGTGAGCTCGAAGGCCAAGCCAGGCGACGGCTTAATGTTTATACACAGGCGGAATTTGGAAAGGAAGTAATTATGAAGCACAGTTTGAAGTTGATGAACAATATGTTCCTTAGGATTGCAAGGGAGAGAAGAGGGGGGAAGTAGAGGGATGGAAAGAGGGATAGAGGAGCAGAAGGAGGTAATCTGTCATGCTTCCACTCCCTGTAAATCAGACGTCCATATTTAGTTGGAAAGAGGGAAGGCCTAACAGTAATGTAAACAAAGCCTGGGGGAGGGAAGAAGGCAGGGAGAGTTTATCATCAACACTAATGTTTGAACGGCCAGCACGGCAGTCAGCATGGTCTTTAGGAAGAGACAAGAGACAACGGAGCTGATAGAGCACAGCTAAAGGTAGAGAGGTAGCTTTGTCAATATTCTGAGCAGTCTTGTCTATTCCATTTTGGATTTTGAAAGCAGGTTTTTATTCTTGAGATCTCTGAGAGAATTTTGGAGTAATGATGAGCAGGCCCAGATCCGCACCCGTTTCATATGTCATGTCACAAAAAAGTCTTTAAACAAACCAGACGACAACATTTTTCAAAGGGAGAGCAAGCAAAGAGGGAGCGATCACCTGACCACTGACCGTCTATCTATTCATCATGAACGACCTGTGCTCCGAGAGCTCCGAGGAAGAACAATCTGAAGTCGATGAGACCCCCCGGGAACAAAAGCTGTCCCGCCTTCCCGTGATTCAGCTCATGTCCAGGACCGTAGGGGGTTCCACGGGAGGATCTCCAAAGGTTTCACCCAAGGATTCGCCGCGCGGGTCTCCTCGAAATTCCCCGCTGCTCTTCAGGAAGCTGCTGATGAACCGCAGCATCAACCTCCAGAGGCGCCGCTTCACCCTGGCCCACACCCCCAGGTAGAGTTTATGACTGCAGCCAAGATGGCATAGATGACAGTTGTTGCACTTTGCATTATTCTCACTCAAAATAATTAAAAAAGGGTTATTTTTCTGCAGATTTTGAAGATGTGTTAATGTTAATGCAAGTTGTGCTCCAAATCCACCTCATTATACAAACTAGGATTCTCATCATTCATAAGCCATCTATTCTTATCGAATGTTCACATTTAGCACATCATTTAGACATGGATGATGCATATGGAGGGGGGTGGGAGGCTATATAAGAGTTGTTTGGTGCTCTTTGCTGTTCCTGTTGGTATTTGGTAAAGAAGAACAGTCTTATGGCCATCTTTACTCCACTCGGTTGGAGATGTTGATGCGTTTAAGTGTATTTTTGTCCAAGTGTTTCACACCACAAAACTGGTTGCCCTGAAGCTTATCTTATGAAAGTAAGACTGACCACAAGATGTGCTTATATTCATGCGTTTCAGTCATTTCTGCTCTCCTCTGCCAGGATAAAACTAGCCTTTGTTTTTGTTAAGATCTAATCCAAATTTTGTTCTCATAATGTGCTTTTTTTTTTTTAAAGTTTCATTTCCATAAATAGACCTGCCCTTATTTACTGACTGCACATAGGTGCGTGGTTCCTGCTTGTGTTTAGCTTTTTCTTTTTTCTATGAAATCTGCTAATTATGGAATTCATTCACAGCATACCTGCTGATGAGCGTTGAGTTTATATTAAGAAACGCTTTTCCAAACCCGCTGTCAGCTTTAGTGCTGAATTACCTGCAGCCAGGAGTGTTTTTCCTAAGCTTTGTTCACCTTTTGCTTTCCATCATGTCAGTAAACACAGCTCAGCGACATCCTTGTTGTCACAGGATCAGCAGTTTGTTGTTCCACTTGTTAAGGACACGCTTCAATCTTTCAGCAACGTCTTCTTGTTTAACAGCCGCACTTTTTAATCGCTGCACTCGCTGCGAAAGCACACCTCAAACAACTGGATATTTCCTGCCGAGTTTCAAACACCTTAAATTTATTCTTCCGTTGCAGCGGTCATAAATCTCTTTGGAAACAACGCAGCAGTCTCTCTATCAGGCAGCGCTGCTCTGGTACCTGTTGATAGCTTTAGTTTTATGATCCGTTATTGAATCACGTCAGGCTCATGATTTTATTCTTTTCAGTGCAATTTAAACATTTACCTAGTCCCCCAATTAGATTGCATTTGACCATAACTTCTCGAGATAGGGAGAATAAACAGGACTCTGACAGGACTGTGTATTTCTCTTCCCTCACACCTGTTGGTGTCTTCAAAAGAAGAGTCTGTTGTGGAAAATTGTAAAGCACTTTAAAAAGCAAATGTCTCCAGTGTGTACTCTGAGCATATAAACACTCAGATGTAGGCACCATGCAAATTGGTGCTGTTGCACGCTGTCTCCAGCTTGTTGCACCGATGTCAGGCACATCCACCTCAGTGAAATCAGATTAAAAGCTCGAGAGAAACTCTAGCTGGTGCTGTAAATTCCTGCCTTACTTTTATTGGCAGGAGCATGCCTACGAGAGCCCGGTGCCCAGTAGGAAATCTAAACATGCAGCGTTTAAACGGTGGTGTATTTGACATTGGTGGATATGTTTCTATTTCAGAGTTTATTGTAAACTGTTTAATTGAGCTCAGGGTGTCTGTTAAAAATCTAAATATTAGAGGAAAAGAAGTCAAGTGGACTTCAAGGCTCAGTCTTGATTGTCAGATATCTGGAGGGCAGCGCAGATACTCAACATGTCAGGCTTTATTTTACACAGCTCTGAGGCCAGGCCATTGAGGAAGTTTCCGCCTGCAGTGTCACAGCTCAAATAAATGGATGGACATGAGTTATTGCAGGATGACTGGCAAGCAGGAAGAATTAAACAAACTGGGGGTCCGGCGGAAAATTAATGTCGCAGGCCGCTCAAATATAGAACGTACGCGCAAATTTATTTTCACTTTGTGTCTAAGTTGATGAAGTCTCTTTTTCCCCTCCAGAGACACCGAGTCAAAAGGATTTTTTTTTCCGTGAAAAACTTTTAAACATTCAATAAACTTTTTTTTGTCAAGCCAGCTCTGTGATGACAGGTTTTTTTTTCCATTCAGTGTTTCAGTCACGTTATCATAATGGAAACTAAAACTGTCCAGAAAACACAAACACGCGAATTATTGCTTTATTTATTGGGTGTATTCATTTCTCGAGCAATGTAATCAGTCAGGAGTTTTTAAAATAAATAAAGCAGCGTTATCATTTGCAACTAAAGTGGTTACAGTTTGCAGATCGCCGACTGTATTTCTTTTTAGAGAATTGGCTGTGTAGACAGGTGACAAATTAAAGGGAAAAAAACCCCTACAAAGTAAATCCTAGCACGGTGTTGTGCCAACATGATCTGCAAGAGCATTGTTCAAGTCTCTGGAACTGATCCCTCCTTTGGCGCTTTGTTTTGATGATAGTACTGGAAAGCTTTGAACTCTCCCACAGGTGCTAAACTGCACTGAGATCCGGTGTGAAAGGAATAGGATGTGATTGTTTTCATATTCAATAAACCGTTCAGGGATCCCTCAAGCCCTGCAGATGAGAGCACTTTCATCATGGAAGAGATTACTCCGCTCAGAATACACATTTTCATTTGTCACCCATTTATAGGTGATGATCCTGACTTATTCCTTTCAATTTGAGCCACTGAAGTAATAATCCTGGGTCACTACTTCCATTAAAACATGGGCACATTGTTTATTTAAACTTTGGGCTTCTGCTTTAGTCTTATGGCATATGGCTGCTCAACCTAGTGAGCTGCACTCGCAGTCCGGACATAGGTCTATGTTAAAATAGCAGAAGAAAAACGTGTGGCGACGTTGAGGATGCTCAACATGCATTTCCCCTTCTCTTCCACTAGAGGACATTAAGTTGTGAGATGTGGGCAGAGAGCCTCTCCGGAGGATGCGTTTGTGTTTCTCTGATGGATCTGTGTCGGGGAAAGAGACATTTCCTTTGCTGGAGTTTGACTCTGTGGGGACTCAAATATTTTTAGGGGGGAAATGAGATGAAAAATGTTTTTCTTGCCTGATGCTGTTGAGAAACGTTGTTACTGGATCAGAGAATTTTTCTTTTCTTTCTTTCCTCGCAGTCTTGGACTGATAAGTATTAAGATTAATGGATGGATTACAAACAGTCTTAAGTTTATTGATGTTCCGGCAGAAGGTTTAGCAGCCTCTAGTTGTTTAAGTTTTGCATTTTGATTGTTTCTTTGTTTCTCACCTCTTGGCTTTCCCTGAGCGAGAATTCTTCACTTCCAAGTCGCTTCTTAATTAATCAGTTATTGGAGTAATGACCCCAAAACTGTTTCCTTCTCATTAGGAAATGTTTCCTCTTTTACTAGAAAACTTCTCTGAAATATTTCCACAGTTACATGTTTCAGTGTACCCAAAAAAATAAAATTAAATAAATAAAAAAAGATGGATTCATATTTATGATTTTAAAACCATAAGAGCTCAATATTGGAAAAGGAAACCCATTTTTAGGTTGTTTTTTTTTGCTGCTGGAATGGAGGCAGGTCAATTTCACAAAAGGAAAAATGATGCACTCTTAAAATTCTTCTTTTTTTACTCAAAGGCATCACTTTAAAAAATTAAAAAATACATTTTTTACACAAACTACCTTTAATATTAGTCCACTTTCTCAGGCAGTGACCATCATTGTCCGCACCCTCTCTCTCTGTGCAAGTTGCTCTCACTATCTCTCTCCCTCTTTACCACACAGCACCCTACCCACCCCTCTCTCTCTCTCCCTCTCTCTCGCTCTCTCAGGGGAGACAGTGTTGTTGTTTGTTGTTTTAAGCCCCGGTTTGGTCCCACCACTCTCAGGAGAGAAGAGAAGAGAGAGCAGAAGTCTGTTATGGCCCGCTGACTGGGACTACATGGGACAGCCCACTCCAGGGAGCATCTGATGGGATTATAACACTCTTTCCAGCTTTTTTTTTTTTCTTTCTCCAACCAAGAATAACTCTGCTCATTCTGTTGGTAGTCCACTTTCACAGAGGCAAAACTGTGTTCAATGGGACAAGTTTGCGTTGAGGTTGTCGGACCTGACTTTTAAAGATAAAGAATACCTGGAGGTTGTTGGTGAGGAATTCGACTTTGACAGTTTGAAGCTCACTTGGACGAATTCAAGCTTGGTGTTTCCTATTTAGGAGTACGAAAGAGAGAGAAAAAAAAATACAAGAGAAGCGTTTATCTTGGCACATCAGTGGTGAGCCGAAAGGAGAACCAGTGAGGAATTAGTCCCAGATGAGCACTGACAGCTGACACCATCCTCAGTTTCATTAGATTTGATTTGGCCCCATACTTTCACATACAGTGAGGCGATATGCTAACTCGCTGTGGAATAGGTCTTTAACAGCCAAGACTCTTTGCCTTTTTAGGCTGTTCACGTGCACACACTCGCACACACTCTGAGTTGAACCTTTCTGATTTTCCTTTCAAATAAATGGACATATCCGTTCAGCTGGGACTCAAACCAGAACAGCCAATCAATTTTTTCTTTCTTATGCACTTTGGTTCATGGATTTTGCACTGAGCTGGAAGTGAATCATTTCTAACAATTAGGTTTTAAGTGATAAACGCAGACTCAACAGGCCTGGCTTATTGTTGCTCACACTCCCATTCTTGCTCCTGTCAGGTGCAGCTGATGAGTTTTGCTGTTTTGCATGTTGCAGTTGTTTTGCATTCGTCCTTCTTGGATCTGTTTTTCCTGCTGCGTCTAATCAAGGGAACCTGCCTCCCGATGCCATAACTTGTGACGGCAGTCGACATAAAGGAATTTGTGCAGACTCTCTTTCTGATTCAGGACAGTATGGGGGTTTTGCTCGCACCGCAGAAGTTATTTTTCTTTATTGACGCAGAAGCTGCTGCTTTGACGATTCTCTAAACTCAGCCAAACTTTTTTTGAACCCGCCAATAAAATGATGAACAAGGATTCTCGCTTTTCAAGGAAGATGCACAGCAACTTCTCCACCCGCAGGCACTCATGCATTGGGTATGTATCCAGTTGTGCGTCAGGGGTACTGTGATTGCGATGATCTTTACCGATGGGCAGTGAAGGCAACACGAGTTTGCAGCCATTCAGGAAGTATTGGAAGCTGGCTTGTTTCTGTTTCTGGCTGTATATAAATATAAAACACAAGCTGATGGGTAACAATTAGACACCTCGTCTCTGTCATCGCATCATGTCGATCTGCTCATTTTTTGTGTGTATTTACCATAGTTCATGCTTTAGGGTAAAATCTATTTGACTCAGTGCATGTAATGCTCAATCTGCACCTGTGTGCTGTTTAAAACTCTGGATTAACTTTAATCCAGTCTAATGCCTGTTAAAACTAACGCAAGTGGTTGTGTGTGTGCCAGAGCCAGGGGCTGTTGCTGTTGGGGTGCAGGCCTTGGGTGGCATGCTGGATCAATGTCTCTGTTCTCTGACGTCTCTCTTTGTCGGGGGACTCAAGCCAAGCCGTGCAGTCTGCGTTAGGCACGGTATCATCATCATGTGGTGCAAGACTTTTGTGTTTTATAAGAGCAAGAAAGAAATATCGTTGTACTCTGGAAATTTGTCCATAAGAGTGGCAGATTTGGGAAACTTCATCTGTGTTTGTTATGTAGTCCTTTAAGAAGCCAGAGGAAGCAAATAATCTGTCAAATCTTACAGTACAATCATGACTTGCTGGGGAGACTGATGACGAGAAAACACGGCGTAATTGGAGATGTGTGTAATCAGGAAAAATGTCACATCTACAAAATCTGTGAAAAAGACCATGGAGGACACTTTGTTATTCAATTTACAGACATAAAAAAAGCAAAAGAAAACAAAACAGAGATTTTAAATTGTTAAAATAAAAACTTTGATGCACACCGTGGGGAACCTGGGGACCTAAATGACTCCAGATGCAGTGGGGAGGGTTAATCTTCTTACTAAAAACACCCATTTTGGAGCTGTTGTGGACTTTTTTTTTACAGTGCAGTGTGCAGTGCAGCAAACTTTTCTGAACTCTGGGCATAAGGCATGTGCCTCGCGAGTGTCATCCGAACTCCTCCAGCTGTGAGCCTGTTTGGATCATATGAGGAGATCAAAGCAGGAGATTTAAGACCACAGCCAGAAATACAGAAGCACAGAAGGGAACAGAACAAGCCTCTATTCTCTTATTACCTGATTTGTACATTGAACTTTCTGATTGAAAAAAAAGAAACCCTGAAAGCATTTATGAAGTTTCTCTATTTAAGCACAAGTAAAGACGGCGACGACTTTATTTATTGCGCGATGATGAGAAGAAGCCATTGCGACAGGAGTCATAGTTCTGAAATTAATTTAGATAGATATTTGAAATCTTTAGGAAAAATAATATATCTGCCCTCTTGCCCCACACACACACACACACACACACACACAAACGCTGAGACAAAGGAGTCTGTGTTATCCAAATGTGACCATCACAATAATCACACTCTCATCGTCTTTTGTACTGACAGTACCAGGACACTATTCATCTCCCCCCCCCCCTCCCCTTCACTCCTTATAACTTTCTCCACAACACACAACACATTTTTATGGCTTCTCTGGTCGTGTGTTGCATAAAAAAAACCCCCATCGTGTCGCTGCATTAAGCGAACATAGCCGGAGACGAGAGCTCTCAGACGGTATCATGACAAGATAGTTTGAGGAGACGCCATTAATGTGAAGCAGGGAATGATGGGGAGAGACAGCGTGAGGTGAAAGTAATGGCTGACCGAGTGGAAAAAGAAATAATCTAAAGAAATGGGAGGAAAGGCACAGAAGAGAGGGTGGTGAAGGAGCGATGGGGTGCCTGGGTGGAGATAGGGCGGCTTTTAGCGCACAGATAATGAGCGCAGTAGTAGGCTGAGAGACACCAGGCTCCCAGGCTGAAAACATGATATAACGATACTCTGTAGACATGCTTAGAAATGTTGGAAAGAATAAAAAGGAAAACAGAAAGTGCCATGTAAGGTCACTCAACCAAAGGTTAACAGTGTCAATGTCAGAGGTCCCAATATAGCTGCTCGTTCACCCCCCCCTTCCACAAAAAACACACGCCCAGATTAGTCAATAGGGCCTGTGTGAAGCTGTGGCGGGCCGGCTGCTCTGTGCGTCACTGCTGTACTCCATATTTTCAGCATGACTGATTTCCCCAATCGCCTCCAGAGCCTCATCGATTCCCGAGCAGCGGCCTGGGACAGCACTACCGCTGCCGAAACTCAGAACCAGCTGCTCTACTGTATTCACAGTGTGAGAGGACGTAACAGGCCTTTCTTTTATCCAAAGTTCAGAGAGGATCATTCGGCAAATAAAAGCTAAGAATAAAAAAAAATAAAACAAAAAAAAACTCACATGATTGTTTTTTAAGAGATTTATATCCCAGACAGAATAAGTGTAACTGTAGTTGTATCGGTACTCTTTGTGGCTGTCAGCACGTGTCATTAAGCTGAAAAGATGGAGTCATCAACAGTAAACAGTAAATACATATAACAGAAAGTTTAGATAATTACTGATGAATATTTGCATTTCTAAAAAAACACACACTGTTTTTTCCAACAGAAATCTGTGTCAACAATGCCAGGCCGAATGGTTTGCTACCACTAGAGGGGGAAACCGACTAAGTTATACTGAGACGAGCTGCAGAACGAGCGAGTTCAATGAAAGATTGGAAGCTGTGCTCATTTGATGGATTATAACTGTGTTTCTAGGCTTTTGTAGTTTCACTAAACAGACTCCGTGTTGTGATAGTGTAGTGATGCTGTATTCACTATGTTAAATTACACATTGCTCTGTGTGACAAGCTTTTATTCTTTCAAATTCACTATTTTACTAATTTTACTACTTTTACTTCTGAAGCTCCAGACGAGTCGTTACACATCGAGGCCCATCGCTTTTATTCTTACTCAGTTTGAAGGTTTTAAGAGTCTAAAATAGTGCCAGACAAAACAAAACTGATCCTCACATGGACGCTTTTTACTAAGTGGCTGCTTTCCAAACAAAGGTCTAACAGTGTAGTTACAGGATGATTGGCTGCAGAATACCAAAGCTGAGATTTATTTATTTTTTAGTTTCTAAAAAAAGTACATTTATTGTTCAGTAAGCCATTAATTTACTGTATGTATGTGTATAACTATTTTTATTATTATTTTTTTACTGCAACAATTGTACCCACTAACAAACATGGACTTACTTATTGAATATGAGGGCCACATAGTCGGCCAGAGCGATGACACTCTCCTTTCTGTCTGTGTAAAGATGTTTAACTACACATTTAATCCTTGTAAAGCGATCTTATATTATTAAGAAACAGGAGTGCATTTCCAACAATATGTTTCAGAGATTCCACGTCATATATAAATGCTGCTGTAGGAAATGAAAGAAATGTGTCAGCACGACTGTTTGGACTGTAGGAAATAGATATGTAAAGTTACAGGAGAGAGTTCTGGTAACTCATTGGTTGACTGACTTGTAATTAGAAAACTAACACAAGGTTTCTATTAGCAGAAAAAGCTGTAAAACGTGTGAAAATACAGTTAAAAGTCCAAATGTTTGAACCCTCGTTCACATTTCCTAAAGCCATGGAGTGGGCCAGACTTGAGTCTTTAATGGGCCAATTTTAGTCCCCAGGGCTTATGTTTGACATCCATCTCTTAGGGTGTATGCAAAGTTCATTTTTTTCTTATTTTATTTTATTTTTTAAAATGTATACAAAATTTTATTTTTTTATTTCACATCATATATTTCCCATATTTTTTATTCCATGATCACATCCTTGGTAAAGCAGCATTCACCTGAGTGTGCACACAAGCCCATGTGCGTATTAGTGTGAGTGTTGTGTGTATGCATTTCTGGGTTTTTCATATGTGTGCGGGACTTTGTTTGCGCAAGTTTGTCATCCGCCCAATCCTCAAATGAAATGAGCCTCAAAAGCCGGCCGTCGTGCTAGCAGATGGCAGCCTAATGAATCATGAGGTGACACACTAGCCTTTACTACAGTACATGGTGTAGCATGACGCTGACATCACAGAGACGCCGATAGTTAAATATAGGCCACAAGCAACAGCCAAAGCCTGACACCTGGTGCTGCTTCTTTGTTACATGCTCGATATTTTCGATGACATTTAGGCTGTGAAGAAATAAGTTGAACTCCCTGTTTTTTGGGGAGGGGTGGAGTCAGTTTTGCAGTTCAGGTAGCTGTGAAGATGCATAATTGATCAGCAGCATGTAACTCCTTTAAAGGAAGCAGTTACTTTTGTGAATATTCCTTCCCGGTGATCCCGTTACATGCCATGTGTGTATGTTTGTGTGCAGCTGCTGTAATAACACTGCTAAACTTTGCTGTGCCAATCTCAGCCAACACATTTAATTTACGACAAAAAACTGTATAAAAGCTTTATTTAGAACATTTCCACTTGTTTTGACATAAAGTCTAGGTGTGAAGGTGTGTTCACACCCAGATGTTCTCCACCGGCAAATTTAGGAGGACAGCATGTGACTTCTAACATCTGCCTGATGCGATCGGTGCAGTTTACTTACAGGGCATTTCCTTGCTTCTACAGCGCAAGATATAGAAGAACAAACTGTTTGCAACCCTCGTGGCATCTGTTTTAATTTTGTTGGAATGAGATCATGATAAGCATTGAGCAATGAGAGGGCATTACTTAATTGCTTCTAAATCTTTTTTTTGGAAACAGTGTGGCTTCCACACATACCACACTTGTTTGAATTTTCAATTTGAAGGTCATTTTTCACTTGATTGAAGCTTCTATCGTCTATTTGGACTAGATGTTATGCAGGTGTGTAGATCTGTAATCTCTGGATGACAAAGGCAAATGAAATGTACATTTCTTTGAGAATTGTGTCCTACAGATTCTGCAATTTAAATATGTCCTTTTTTGCATTTTTTAAATAAATGTTTTGGGGTTTTTTTGCATTCATTTAAACATAACTGGTTAGTTTTTTACAAATCAGAGACGGTGTGTTCACTGACAGTCGGCTACTTTGACACACAGTACTCCTCGATGACTTCAAAACAGCTCGTTATTCAAGAATGTTAACCATTCGTTCATGCGTCCAACACATGATGTCATGAGGCTTGCTTTGCAAATAGTGGACTATTAAATCCACCACTGAAAGTTCAGCCAGAATCTACCATTTTGTGAGTTCCAAAAGTGACCTTGTAACATCGATTCGGCCTTGGCATCCAAGTGCTTCGGAGCTCGACTCTCTTAAGTGGGGATGTGAAGACACTGAGCAGAACCAAACATTTAATGTCTGTCTTTCTTCAGACATCAAGTCTCTTCCACCACCAGTGACGCAGATTCATGAAACACTCTGAAATCCTCTGGTATGCTGCCAACCAGCAAGTGTGTGTGTGTGTGTGTGTCTGTGTGTTCATGTCCACTCTACATTACAAAGAACAATGCTCTTGCACCGTGTTGTATAAGCACTTTCAATTCTTCTAACTGCACATGAAAACAATTTTCCTGTCATGAAAACGTGTCAGAAAGTGCAGAGCCTGTAAAGTTTAATTCATAGCACAGCTTCATCCCGCTTGCATCAGGACACCGTTCATCCCACAGGGGATCGAGTCTTCCCTTTCATAAGCCTGGCTTGGACGCTAGTACAATATTTGTAGTGTAGAAATTCACAAAGGATATTTGTGAATACAAGCAGGAAACTAGACCTAGATTAGTGACTCCTTCATCAAATAATGATGGATCTGATTCTAATACTCTTCCACAGTCGTTCCTGCTCACGGCTAAATTTTAATTCACCGTAGTCGGTGTGATTGGATTTATAAGCTGTGACCGTTCCTAGTTCAGTCTCGACGCAGCTGTAATGCAAAGCAGTATTGTATGTCTGTTCAGATTGTGGTTACGATTGGTCCTTTTTGTGTGCACCTCTTCAGATTTCCTTAAATGGAAGTTTTTCTTGACTACCGCAGACACAGAACCTTTGTATTATAGTAAAGGGTCATATCAAATACTTTGACTGAGCAAACACCGCAGTTGTAATTTGTCTGTGCTGTGTGTGTCTCAACCAATGGAAATATAAAGTTGTAATATAAAACCAAGGCGTATGAAAAAAAATGAAACGACCTTTCTGCATTTAGGGTAATAAGATTTTCATATGTATGTAGCAGAGCAGTGGTCCTGTGATGCGTTTTAAACCCTCTGGCCTCTGAAAGGAGCCTGGTTCATATTAAAGGAAACTATTGAGTCTATATTGTGATACTTTTATTTCATTGCTTTTTCTTTTCCATTCTCACCTATTCTGTCCGTGCTAACGGTTGTGAATTCCATGATGATGAAGTGATGCTATTGATTAATTTGCCAATTTAATTGAAGCATATCATAGCGCAGAATGAAGTGCAACGCCATTTATGGACATGTGTTTTGCGTAGCTTGACAGTAAGTCGTCATTCCTCGGGTCATTCTATGTCTGTCGGGCTTTTTGCTCGTCCGGGTTGTAACTGAGTTTTTTTGCTCACGATTCTTGCATTTTAAACAACAGAGTTATAGGCAAACACATTTCTAGCTAGCAGCAGGTGGTTTTGCAAAGATTCAAGTAGCTTGAAGATGTTATCAGCAGTGTCTGTTATCACACTATTTAATATGTCATGTTGACTTGTTTTAAAATGAAAATATTGAAAAAAAAAGATTGACATAATTTCATTAACATGAATTCATTCTAATCTTAAAATAGCCTCTTTTGGTCATTTAGCTTATGTGCTTTCATTGAACTTAACAATGCAGTGCTGTCTTGTGCAACAGCGACCATGGTTATTCAACTTTAAGATTTCATAAACACAAAGAGCAGGTGATCAATAGTGTAAACTAACCTCTTCTAAGGCTGGGGGCTACACAGTGGGGAAATGTTACACAGGTGCGTATGCAACAACCATATACACGGTGTGCAGCATTGCGAAAAGGGATTTTCTGAATGTCTTGACATAATGCTACAACCTTGCAGGATCGGATAGCCCAGAAAATTCAGCCCAAGGTCAGATTGTGTAATCATCAGAGAAACTTTTAAAAAAACCCTTTGACCTACATTTGAGACTCTACTGTTAGCGTGTTACATGTTAAAGTTCATGACAGCATGATTAGAAAAACAGACATGTCCTTTGGACAGATGAAGCCATAATGCACAATGTAGTGTTTGGCAAAAATTAAACACGGCATATCAGCACAAACATACCAACTGTCAGGCACGGTGGTGGAGGGGTGATGATTTGGGCTCATTTTGCAGACCTGGGCACTTTGCAATCACTGAGGCAACCATGAATTCCTCTATATAAGTATTCTAGACTCAAATGTGATGGCATCTCTCTGTGAGCTAAAGCTTAGCTGAATTGGGTTACACAACAGGACAATAATCCAGAGCACAAGTGGTAAATCTACAACAGAATGGCTAAAAGAGAAAAGAGTTGAGATGGACCTCAACCTGATTAAAATGCTGTGGTGGGATCTTAAGTGAGCTGTGCAAAACTCCATGAGCTGAAACAGCAAAGAAAAGTGGGTCAAATTATTGTTGTGGAGGAATTTGATGAAGTCATATAGAAAGCAGTTACCTCAAATTATTGCAGATAAATGTGACGCTGAATCATGGGGTGTAAGTTTTTAAAAGGAGTGCATACATTCCCGTGAAGACTTCCTTTTTCACATGACTGCTGCAAACAGCACAGTTTGGGGCGATCGTGGCTCAAGAGTTGGGAGCTCGCCTTGTAATCGGAAGGTTGCCGGTTCGAGCCCCGGCTCGGACAGTCTCGGTCGTAGTGTCCTTGGGCAAGATACTTCACCCGTTGCCTACTGGTGGTGGTCAGAGGGCCTGGTGGCGCCAGTGTCCGGCAGCCTCGCCTCTGTCAGTGCGCCCCAGGGTGGCTGTGGCTGCAATGTAGTTTGCCATCACCAGTGTGTGAATGTGTGTGTGAATGGGTGGATGACTGGATATGTAAAGCGCTTTGGGGTCCTTAGGGACTAGTAAAGCGCTATATAAATACAGGCCATTTTCCATTTACCATAATATTAATACTACAAGCATATAGTTAATGATAAGCTCCTTGGTTTACAAATAACACATGTTCAGTAATTAGCTGGACATGCTAAGAACTGCAGTTTGTGTTAGAGCAGATTAGAGGCTGATCGATTTATCAGCGGAATGACGTTATCAGCAAATATTCTCTATTTTATTTATTATGGCTCATAAATGCAAATGTAATGATTTATGGTATGACGATAACATCTTATGAGTGTTGATATTCTATAGTTTGTCCACCAGAGGGCACTCTGCAAAATTCCCTGTTGGCACCAACCTGCTGATCCAAGCAGAGTCGGCAGAACATAAATGAGTAAATGAAAAACTACACAAAACAACTCTGCTTTTGTTTTTGTGTCTGAAAAAACAGAAAATATCAGCTGATATATTGGAATATCAGATATTTAAATCACCAAATATCTGTATTGGTCCTAAATATCTTGTATCTGTTAGGCTCTAGAGCAGATACACATGTTGTCCATGAATTGCTTTCACTTCTTTCCTTGCAGTTTTAGTTAGTTTAAAAAAATATACTTATTAAAAAAAAACACCACAGTTCATATCTTCAGGCTGCAATGCCCTATAGTCCAGCTTTAGCACCTGGTCAGTGGATACTATTACAATTAAAACTGATATTCAGTACCAAATACTCTCTAAATTGTAACAAGGAATTATCAAATTATTAAAAATTTTTTACAAAGCTGTTTGTCCTCAAAGAAAAACAACCAGATTTAATCTGTCTCTGTCTCTAAAATAGCTGCCTCGTGTCTCATTTTGCTGATTTCTTATTAAATATTCTTTTATGAAAGTTTTCGTTTGGAGACAGAAAGTTAACCTAAGCTAAGGCTTCATATTTACTTTTCACATTTATGCTCGTCAAATACACAATCTGTTTAGGTCATGGGTGACCTTGCGTGTGCCTAAGCCTGTGCATGAGTACATATTGTGTGTGTGTGTGTGTGTGTGTGTGTGTGTGTGTGTGTGTGTGTGTGTGTGTGTGTGTGTGTGTGTGTGTGTGTGTGTGTGTGTTCTTCGTTCTCAGCAGTCTGTGTCCCAAGAGCTACTTATTGTAATACCGTATCACACTCATCCTGCCATCAATCTCTTTACCTAACACATACATGGCCTCCCCAACACACACACACTGTGCCCAACGATCCTGCAGTGGTATTAAGATTGTGTAAGAGAGAGAGCAGGAAGGGGTTAAAATGTCTATAACATTTAGGGAAGGCAGGGACCGTGCTGGCTCTTCTCCCGCCCCTTTTCTCAGCTCTGACCTCACTCTGAAACTTGCTCCCCTTTAAGTCTAATGCATACACACACACACACACACACGCAGGCACGCATGCACACACACACACACACACACACACACACACCTAGAGACACTTGTTGAGTCACATGCCTGCATACACACTTGTTCAGCAGTGCACATGCTCACTAACACACACATTTACACAACCAGCTTGTACAGCTCTGTGCACATTCTGTGGCACGTCTGAACAAAAAGTACACACACACACACGCAGATGACAGGACTACTGTGACAGACTGGAGCAGGAGAGCAAGTTTGTCCAGGGAAAGGAAATAAGTCTGTTTGTTCGGTGATTAAAGGTGTAGCAGCCAAAGGGGGTAGGAGGAAGCGCAGGGAGAGAAACAGAAGACGAGTGTGAGAGAGAGAGAGCAGACAGACAGAAAGGGAGAGGGGGAAGAGGGCAACAGTGTTGCGTTACATTTAGACCCAGAGCAAAGACAAGATGTACATGGGGGACCGATTAATGGAGCTCTGCTGAGAGTGATGAAAAGCTTTTTCTACAGCCTGCAAGGCAGACAGACGTGCAGCTGGGAGAGTGCAGCCTGGAGGAATTCAGGTGCTCAGGACAGATTACACTCAAAAATTTATACGTATCATCCCAGAGAAAGCAACTCTTCACCAGAATACAGGAGCAACAGCTTCGCCCGGGGCGGCAGATTCCATCGTGCCATTCATCCTGGCACTCCTCTGGAGCCGCTGGTCATAGAGCTGGTGTCCACTCCTGCCAGAGGTAATGCCACCTCCCGGGAAGCCGTGGAGAGCTGGACAGCCTGATCGAGCGAGACAGACGAGGAAGCGGGACGGACTTTACAGAGATGAGAGCGGCCACAAGCTGAGGAGAACCAAGAGAGGGAGACAAGCGGAGTCGCCGAGAAGAGGAGGGTGAGGACGAGTTACAGAGAGTAGGCTAAAGAAAAGATGAGTGTGCCAACGAACTGTGGGTTCTTTTACTCTGTGGAACGGAGTATCACAGTGCGGAGTGGGAACATATGGGGATCACCGTGTGCTGTCAACAGGCCTATTGACATCATGCAGAAACGCAGGCGGTAATTAAGAGCTATGTTATTTACTCTCGGTGCTTTTGTCTTCCTTTTCTTCATGTCTTCTTTCATCTCTTAAACACACAGACATACACAGCGAATGTGTCATTATGCAGATGTGCATGAAGTTGGGGAGCATGGGTCTACTGGTAAAACTGGCTTTTATTGAAACCAAAGTTTATTTCCAAGTACTTAAAACACTGCATCGCTCGTAGGGTATCACTGTCTATTTCTTTCTTTTAGATCCTTATAGTTAAAACAGGAACATACAGGAGTGACTCTAATGGGATTAAAAAAACAATCACAAACCTCTTTTTTTTTTACTGTATATCTGAATATGGAAGTGTTTAGACTGCAAACTGTTTTTATCAGCTGCGATATTTACAAAAACATTTTTTCTTTATCAGTTATTTTGGTCCAAATCAGCATTTCCTTAAATAAATTTTTTTTTATCAGATTTCCTCTTCAGCCCTTTTCAGGCACTGTTCCAGATGAGAACAGTGCCCGCTGTCGTATCTTTTTTTTTCATTATGAAGACATCTTGCAGCTTTCAACAAGAGTCAAACTAAGAGAGGAGAAAGGGCGTGTGAAAGTAATAGCTTTTGGATCATTTGAATATTGCAGTATATCCTGGTTGGGGGAAAAAAAACCAAAAATTCTGGTTGCCGTCCAGATATTTTTTAAATTCATAATTAGCACCGTGGCTTATCCAAGAAGGTTTTATAATGTGTTAGGCAGAAAGCAGTACACAAGTCCAACTGTAATTTCAAATGTGTGTGAGAGATTTAATGCAGACTATACAGTGATGGAGTAGTGAAGTGGAGCAATTATGTAACAGATTTATATTAATACCTTTAAAACAAAAATGGCAAAATCGGAGAAAACACATCCAAACACTCTTCATTTTTCTGATGTCGCTGCTTTACAGAAAACCTGCTGCCCTTCAGAGATGCAGGTTTTGCATGGTGGCTTACTTAATTCATGATTTTTGCTGCTGTAGCAGTGAGCCGGCCTGTTTCTGTTACACATTAACAAAGTTTTCATGTGAAGGAAAAACGTCAGGATGTTTTTTCTGTGTGTCTCGCACATCGGTTTGAGAAATCCTGTTTCGTAACGCGATACTTTTTTCTCATTAAGGCTTATCTATCTGACATGCAGCTTGAATGCTGCTGTCCTTCTCATAGGAAAAATTCCTGCAGAACTTTTGTAATTTCACACATAATCCTCAGTGCCAGCAGGGAGGCTCTGAAGGAGGACTCGGAGATAAAGCCGTGTTTACATTACTGTCCTCTGTCCTGTTTCTCAGGCTGGGTCTTTGTTTATCAGATGTAATGCAGAACATTTGTGAGCAGTGGGGATTTTAAAGGGCAGTTGCCCCATATGATTTTATTGCTCTTGGGGGCCCATGCCAGGAAAAGCAACTGACTTCTACTCTTAAACAAGCAAAATTACCTAAAAATGTCAAACTGTGGAGACACTGGACGTTTGCTCATTACGTTACTGCTCGAATTACTTCCACCCGTGGATCTAAAAAGGTCAGAGCTTTACGAGCAGCCGTCTTTGCTGGAGTAGATCGGTAAATGTGCCCAAAGAGGGGAATCAGAAACCGGGAGGTAGAGATCTTTATTTGGATTGAGTTATTTTATCTGGGAGGTTGTACCGGTGATGCTGATGGAAGAACTGACTCTTGCTGGAGCCTGAGTTCCAATAAACGGCCTGTTTTTTTTTCAGTAATTTGTTACAGGAAGTCCAAGCAGAGTAGAAACACATGAGATTATCAGAGACAGCCTTATCAAGTATATGCATTTATTTTATAATCGGTAGTATAAACCATTTTTATGCTCTTTATATCTTTTTTCATACCTCCCCTCTTTTTTTTTTATCCTCCCTTTTGTTATTTGTCAGCCAGTCCACTTAAAGTAGATCACAGCTGATATCTATGGAGCCAGTGTAGACACTCTGATGTCAGCCTCGGCTCCTTTTGTCTATAAAATATAGTCATGCATGAGTAGATCCCCACATAGGCATGAGATGAACTGACAAATTAAACCTGCATGGGGAGGAAGGATATAAATCTGCAGCGTTTGACATCAGACACCAAACTTAGAGCGTCTCATGTGGCCACAGTGCGTGATTTAAAGGCCAATTATCTCACTTAACTGCAGAAGAAAACATGAAAGTAGGCCTTCTACTTAGATGGATATGTGCTGAGGTTATGCATGTTTTTACATGTCTGTGAGCGCAGCAGATAGAAGGGTTGGTGCTTTTATGCATGCCATGCTATTTTCTTTAAGTTGGTGGGTGAGTGCTGACGTTATTTTTGTGCCCAGTGGTGGTTACTGGTTTCTCCTTTCAACTGTTTTAAACTTTTCTGAAACTTGGATAGATAAATTCCCACACAATTCATGGGACAGTAGCAGCTCATCGGTGTGTAAAGCTTTTTTAATTTGAATGTTGTGGAAGTAATATTTGCCTTAAGGTATTAAAATAGCCTGTTAGGCACGTCTAATTTAACTATATTTGCTTCTATTTTGCTGAGAACAACATGATTTTGGAGAGGGGGCCACTAAAGCTGTGAAGGTTAGCACCAACACCTCACATCAAGAAGGTCCTGTGTTTGAATCCGCCTGGATGGCTTTCTCCCGTGGTCCAGAACTTCCATGTTAGCTTAACTGGTGATTCCAAAGTGGCTGTAGGTGTGAGTGGTTGTGTGTCCCTGATTGTTAGCCCTGCAACAGATCGACGACATGTCCAGAGAGTACCGCGCCTCTTGCTCTGTGATAGCTGAGATAGGCTCCAGCCCCACGCTGACCCTGAGTTGAAGTGGAAAAAGATGGAAGAATTGGGTGGATTTATAAAAATAATAAGACCAAATATAAAAACTGGCAGACGGAGACTGCAACAAACTATTTTAATAATACAGAATTTCATCTTCAACCTTTCAGCATGCTGGGGCCCAGCTGGGAGCTTCACTTTTACTCCCTAGTCAAACTTAAAGCCAAACAGTTTTGGAACTTGCATGCAAGTCAAGCTATAGTAAAATAAATGCAACACTGTGGTAACTGTAGTTGCATTGTATGGCATGGTAACAATATTTCTGAGTCGGTAAAAGTGGTGTGACTTCATCCCTTATTATGGAAAAATAGATGATGGTGGTAATTCTTTTGCAGTGGGTCACAGTTAGTTCCTTTTTTACATTCATGGTGATCTCAGGGTGAATCCCTCACAGCAAACCTTAAAAGCAAACTTTTAAACTGGCCAGCGGAAATACCTGCAAAGTTAACCCGTCCTCAGCAGGACGTCTATGGCTCTTTTCCTTTGTACCTCTCGTGGGTAAAAGGTTTACGTTGTTATTTTTTGCATAACAAATCACAGAGCCCGCTCTTGTTGTCGGGTCGAAAATTAAAAGCTGGGTGATTAGCTCCATCGATTTGAGCCGTTTCTCTTCTCCCCCCCTCTCTCGAGCCCATTTGCAGGCAGCTGTGTGTCCACAGGCTGCTGATCTAATTTACCTCAGCCATGTCAGCAGAGGGCTGTGCACAAAATTAACAGTGACACGGAATATCATGCAGGTTTGACAGTGATGGAAGGGATGGAAAAATCCTAAAGATTATTTCTAAATAAACCACTGATGGCAAATACAAGTGTGGGCTTTGTTAGGTGTTTGGGAGTTATGCTCAGGGTAATTTAATATAAATTAAGTGCGTTACAATGCTGACAGTTTTGGCAGTAAAGCTGAGCTTTAGACGTGCGTTTTTAGAAACCCAATACTCTCCCCTGTCAATTCAACCTGGGAGGAGAGGAGGAGGAAAGAGAAATCTTCATCTGCCTAATTTATCAACGTCTCTAAGTGTGAATGTTGGATCCACACTAACGCTTTAGATGCCAACTCCTGTTAAGTAGTTTCTAGATAGATGTTCCTTGTTACTGCTTCATTTACGTACACAGACTCTTGTCTTTGAGATAATCGCACAACACTTGTGCCGGGGTCAAATATTATCTGACTTTGCCAGGTCACTGCGGGCTTGATAAATGAATCCAAGCTTTCAGTCGCCGCGCTCATTTGCAGAAGTGATTAACTCATCTTGTGCCCGCTACGCTTCATAACTCTCACAGGTCCTGGCAAAGTAGAGGAGGTGTCTCAGCCAAAAGCCACTTTGTCGTAATAAATGTCTCCTGAAAGTGTTTCCAAAGCATTTCTTAATTCATCAATGCTTCCTAGTGATGGTGTGGCCCACGGGGAGTGAAGCGACATGGACCATCTGTCTCAGACGGAGGCAGCAGGTCCGCTGATGGGTTGCAGGCCCGAGGCGCACGGACAAGGATGGCTGTGAAACCGCTCTCTCACCTGTGTTTTTAAATGGACGCATGAGTTGCAGACTACTTAGTTTCAGTAGCCGGTGATGACCTCACAGGAAGATTCATCATGCATAGGTTACTTATATTTAAAGATGTGGCCTGTATGCGCACTTCAGTTTGTTACAAAGCATGAAAACCACACAGGGTTATGAAATTGTGTCATTTTCTTCAGGTTGCTTAATACAGGGTTGAAAATGTGGGCTTTATGACTGACTTGTGTTAAATAAATTATTTTTATTGGAAAAAAAGAAGCTTAAACTTTTTTGTCTTTACTGTCACGTCTATTTTATTTATAGCCTATAGTTATACCCAAAGTGCTTTAGAGACAGGAACATTTACATTCCAGGTCTCCAAAAAACACAGTTTCAAAATACATGAAAAGCTGAGAGGTGTATATTGTTGTGTTAGCAAACGGAGGGATTTGTTGGTCATTAAAATACGTTCAGAATTTACAAACTAATGATGATATTTTTAAGTACCTTATTTTTATGTTTTTATCCAGCAGTCTGTTGACGCTGTAACTGCAGAGACTGTGGATGCACATCCATGCAGCCCTGTACTGATTGTGTGCCTTGTAGGCCTCTCCGGGCCTCTCTGCCTAACAATTAGGCGACCAGGTTAGGTCCTTCCGGGTAAACGAGTCCCCTACAGTCTTTTGCAAACCTTAAGCTGGATCTTCTTTCCTCTTTTCTTATTTGTGCAACTCCAGACCTGCCCCCTGCACTTCACCCCAGCTGCCATTTTCAGTTTGTAGGTCGCTTGATGTCATCCTACATTTGTGACATTCGACATTCGAATGAGCTGTGAGTCGTCCCTGTCCCCGAGGGTTGTTTTCACCCTCCTCTGGTCTGAGGTTTGTTGTTAGCAATATCGCTTGTTGTTGTTGTTTTAATGAATCATTTTAATGTGGAAGCAATTACGTCTATGAGTAAAGCTGGAATTTAACCCTTTGTTGCCTCACTTAAAACTGTTTGTTTCCAACACTTGGCTTGATTAATAGTATTTTTTTTATTCTTTTTTCTTTTGAGGTGCTCCTATCACTGTTCATTGCAGTCAAGTTTGTTTTTTAGAGGAGCGATGGCGACAGCAGCAGTTTTTAGACTTTTCCTCATTAAATGAAATTTGGTTGAAGTTAATACCATGAGGTGGACTTGCATTGAAGTGGCTTTTAACTGCATTGAGATACTGATTTATTTATTATTTAAAATCTGGAGTTGAAGTTAGAGGTTTTCCAATGCAAGGAGTCCTTTATGTATATGTATGACCCACTGTTCACTTGCAATTTAAACAACAGTTCGCACTGAAATAGAGGTCAGCTTCATATCTATCTTTTGTCAGCAAGATATCCACACATCATTCTACAGCTTGTCGCTCTAACAGCGAGTTTCTCTTTTGGGGTTCATTCAAGGAAAGGCAACGAGGAACATTTGAAGAAAAAGGAATGTGTTTGCAGTGACAGATTCGTTATGCAAGTTCAATTTCATAGATTAGGCACAAAATATGCAAAAAAAAAAAATATCTGGGCAATTTGGCTGCACTGAAATTGTTGGAATTCTTGCAGCTGATAGCGCTTGTGTAACTGTAACTTAAAACCATTTGTTGGAAAAACGAGTATTTCCTTCTTCCACTGCAACTCTGATTGTGACACCTCACCACTGCTTACACTGTATCAGATAACTGATGACTGACAGCAAGATTGTCCTCGGCAGTCATTTCACATTGTAAACAGAATCAGAGCTCCACATCTAGACTTTATATTGTTTTTCAAAGGAAGAAAAAAATTTGAGAAAGACAGCTGGGTGTGACTCAAGCCATCAGAGGGAAAGTCCTGAGGAACCTGCAGTGTTTTACCTCTGACACTCATTTTCTCTAAGTTAAATAAATGCTCTTTGACAAATGTAATGTAATACTGCGCGAGTGTTATATATGTATAAATCCTGTTATTTATTCACCTTGACCGTAATGAGGAGGGAATCCATCCTTCCAGACTTTGCACACAGTCATTTCCGAGCAATCAGTACTGGACCTACCAGAAAATAAGGTTGCAGCTATGTGACTTATGATACTAGATAGACTACTAGATAGTCACCTTCCAAGAATTTTCCCTTGCCTGCAAGAACCGTTCAGATTTTCCTTACAGAGATAACAAGAATAATCTAACAACATGCTAACTATATACTTACCGATACTGACTTCTAAACCCTTTTGTTGCTTGAAGTTAGCTGATGGTAATAGTTAATTTTAGTGCTAACAGATAGATTATTTGAAAGTTCCTCTACAGGACTATCTAGGATTGCCTCTTTAGAAAGCATGCATTGTTTTAGGTTAATAGTTAATCACATTAAACGTGAAGTCTTCTGTTTCCTTAACCAGAATAGTAACTTCTTACAGTATGTCTGTACAAAAGCTTTTACATCATCTAGGAAATTACCTCTTCTAAGCCAAATGTTAATTGTTCAGCTGTTAATAATCTAAGTATAGGTTGGGTCTTCATTTTTTAAGGCAATGATAAGATAAGGCAAATGATTCTGAGTCCCTGTCTTTGTGGTGTGTCTTCTACATTGGGTTACACACTTTTAAAACCAGTTTTTACTGGTTCGCTTAATTCTGAACAGTGGTTAGACATCAGTAGTACCAATGCACGATGTCTATAATTAGCTCTCCTCTGTCGCTCAGAGGCTGACCTGCTGGGCCTGTTTTTGTTGGCTGTAAAGTGTGAAAATAGCTAAACGGTTATTGTTTGTGTTGCTATTCACAACTACTTTCTTAAGCAGTCACAGCTGCACTCTGGTTTAGATGTCTGTGCTGCTTTGCTCTATGGTTTGAGAAAGATCTACAGCTTATATAGCAAAACTGCTCTGTGTGTATGTTTTAGGAGGATTATTCAGAAACAGAGAAACAAATTCTTACATATTTAGCTTATTCAGCTAAATGCTAATTTGGCTTTTTGAGAAATACACGTTTGCTTTGTTGTTGAACGTTAGCTCAGAAGCTAACTTTGCTTTGTGTAAGGGGCACAAAATCTACTTATAAGCTCCTGTAAAACTCACTAATAAACATGTCCAATCAACTAAAACATGAGCGTCGAATGAGATTAAATACTTGTTTTGTTTGTTTTCATGCCAAGCTAAGTTTAGCTAGGCTAGGCTAATTGTCATAAGGCTGTTCCTTTTTTGAGTTAATGGTGCACAAGTCAGTTGTCAGTGACACAACAGACAAGACGGCCGATAAGTTTCTTTCTCTTAAATCTGTTGTGAGTGCTTTTATTATACAGTCATGTGAAATGAGGAACATTTGATCCTCTGTGAAACACCACGAGCTTTTTTCAGTCAATATCAAAATCTCAATTGATTTAGTGTTCTCCTGTAGAAAATGTACACCCATAGCCTCAGAAGCTTATTTTGGGCCAACTGAGATAGAAATAACTTACTTCCTGTAGGCTTTTTGCATAATTTGTCAGACCAGTGTCTGATATTTATTTCACCACTCTTCCATGCAACATTCATTTAGTGATCTGACAAGTCAAAGAGTTTTTTTGTTTGTTTTTTCTGTTTGAAATCCACATTTCGCAGCATTTAAGTCCAGTCCTCTCCACGACCCCCTTTTCTTTTTGAGCCATTACTTGGTGGATTTTCTTGGGTGCTTAGAATTTTTATCATCTTCAATTCAAGGCAAATGTCCTTGCATGATGTTCAAACACACTACTTTAACTGCGCCATATTTCAGAGCATGGTTGGGAAGGTGAATTGATAAGATGCACTCATGGAAAAAGGAAACATTTTCCATGAGACGTGCTTATTGTTTTACCATACTTCATTTAAGCCACCCACAGTGTATAACATAATCAGATTTATAAAATAATCGTGACATTGCTTTTAGAAAATATTTAGAAGATGCAAGAAACCAATGAAAATATAAGTGTACTTTCAGAGATGGATTACAGCTGGTGCTCCGGGAAAAAGGATAAGGCGATTGTGAATTAATCTAGCTACACTGTGGACATGTAAACACATACCACCTCCATCGGGTTTCTTCACTGCCAGATTCAGTAACGTGATGTTACAGAATAGAAGAAGAAGACGCGCAAGACAAACAACAGGGTGGTCCTGGCTGTGTGTGTGAAGGGCCACACAAGCGTCAGGAGAAAAAAACACAACATTTATCCCAGAGCACAAACTGATGACTTATGTAATTCATACTCAAAATCGCCTCTGTGGATTTCTACTCTGGCCACTTTTACCACATCTGTTCTCCCTTTGTTCCCATTGTTCTGTGTGCTGAGCTACAGCGTGTGGACTCTCAGTTGCTGGTGTGAACTTTGTGGTCTCACTCAAGCCGGGCGGAGAATGTCTCTCGTGCCTCTAGTGCAGGCGAACCACGGTGTCATAATTTGACAGCATTGCTGCTTTTGTTTCACACTGACACATCGTCGCATACTAGAAATCATTTCAGATTATCTCCCAAGTATTACAAAAGATTTTCTCTTGCACGAAGCGAATGCTCTGTGCATCAGTTTATACAGCGTTTGAATAAATGTCCCAGCTCGTCGCGCAGCTCGGCTTTGGTGTAACTAATTCTACCTCTGGCTGTGTCACAGCAAAGGCCTGGGAGTGATGAATGAAGGTTCAGATGACAGCTTGCCCTGGTTTACAGGTCTATCTCGCCCTCGCTTTCTCCCTCTCTCGCTCGCTCTGCCCCGTTGCTCCTGTATTTTAATGCTCCCCAGATGGGATTGACGTTGCCATGACAGGCGGTGACGCAGGCGGGGTGTCAAGTATCAGGGCCACTGACAGGTTGCCATCAATCACACTTGTTACCAGCCAGCCACTTAAATAACAAACATGGTAACACCTCTCTCTTTACACCTTTTTTTTTTTTTTTTGACTAAAAGTCTTTGCCTTGTCCAGGAATGCTGGCTTCATTTGGTCTTTAGACAAGAGAAGTAATTAAGTGTGCGAGTGCATGTGCATGCATATCCACCTTTGAAGCCTGGTGTGCGACTGCAGATGCCAAATTAGGATGGTTCTATTTAACCATATCCAATCTCAAACAGGTGGCACATTACGCATTTCAGCTGGCTTTTTAGCTTTTATATGAGATTTTATTTTCACCGTCTCTGCACGTAGAAAAACATTTCATGTTTCTTTTACAGTGTGGCAATAATTAAGAATAAAAGTAGCTCGAATTTTTGTTCAGTGATTAATTTGATTTATCTGCAGAAAACTTCGTCTCTACCTCATTATTTTACAATGCATACAATGTGCAAGTTCAAAGACCCGGCCCAAAATCGTCAGAATGCATGTTTTGTCTGTGGTAAAGCTACAGTGATACAAATATCTGAATAATAAATTATTAAATGAATAACATGCCTCAGTTTTCTCTGTTCAGACATGCACATTGACCGGCTGTAGCAGTTTCACTAAGGCCCAGCAGAGGGACTCTGTCCTCAGAGTGAATGAATAGATTATTTTAATTCGGCAGGAAGAACCTAAAATACACGTTAGCTATCACTCATCACCAGTTTTATCCGGACTATAATTAACACCTTCCCACACTAACAGGGATATTTTTTAAAAATCCCTTTTTTAAAATTCTTGGAGCAGAGAAGAGTGGAGAGTGGGAAGGGTGCCGGAGAAGGAGGAGAGGTGGGCAGGCGGGTGGGTGGGTGCCAGTTGTGAAAAACAAAAAGACAATGGAGGAGTCATTTTTGAAGACCAACCAGCCACAGAGCTTCTGTGGGAGCTTCCTGTTCAGACGATGCGCACACTGAGCCTGAACCTTGACCTTTGACCTCTTAGGACTACAGAATGCCTCAGCTGACAGATTTAATGCACATTTTGTTAACTGTATAGTTAAAGATCGTGCACATCGGAGGTGTGCAGAAAATACTGGAATATTCTGGTTTCACTGTTCTTAGTGTGAAACGACATTACAAGAAAAACTGTAAACAGCTTTTTTCATTTTTTCCAAATAAAGAAAATCACAATTCAGCTGTTTAGAAAATTATAAAATCCGTAACTCACAACTTTACAGCCTCAACAGCAACTATTTTTTTCAAAAATAGCTGTTTTTGAGTTATTGTTTTACTTTATCACTTATTTAGATCTCCATCGCTTGTTTCCATGGTAACAGCTACTTTCCCCTTTTTTCTTTTTTTTGCTACATAAATTAAAGAATTTGTTATAAAACTGTATGAACCACAACTAGAAGATTGGGATTTCACAATGAAAAAATACTACGTGTTTTGTCTGCTGGGGTGCTTGAGTACGAGGTGAGCAGTGAAGTGTCACGAGTGAGTCAGGATTCCCTTCCCTGCACTGAGCTCACAACAGCTCAGCGAGAGATAAAGAGAGAAAAACTGGAAGTGAAAAAAAAAGCGGTGGGGGAATGGCGTAGGCGGTATTTTGATCCGCGGTCTAATTTTAGCTCGGTATCGGCTTCAAATAGAAACTCCTCCATAAATATTCATGAATGGAGGGAAGAATCTGCTGCTCTGTGAGGCAGAGACGGCAAACAGAGAGCGAAAGAGAGAGAGGAGGGCTCTGAATTCTACCTGAAGGTTATTTTTAGCTGCAGTGTTGCCTTTCTCGATTCACATGCGAGCGGAGGTTAATTTTAGCTGCACAGACAGAGACGTGTGGAAATACAAACAGATTCATAATCAGAGCACACGAGGAGAGCAGCGGGCGCAGCATTAATACAGAGGATACGATGAGAGAGATGGGTTAAATTGGAAAGATGAAAAGGTGAGGAGAGCGTGACCATCTCCCCACCTCAGTAATTTGAGATTAAAATACACACATTGTAGGCGTACATCATTGGGACTCATTGTTTGTATTATTTACACATAAAATTATGATTTATTTTTACCCCTTGCACACACAGCCAGTCTGTCATTCGTGCACGCTCACTCTAGCAGCCACGCTGGCACAGTCCCACTGTACTGTGTCTGACATTTTAGTCACTCGCACTTTCTTGGCCTTATTATCTGAGTCCCTGGACTTCTGTGATGCAGTCAGTGTGTCTGAATCTGTCACATGAACGGAGGGAAATCAGCTTCTGCTGTTATGTAATAGCCGGTAACACACCAACGTCTTGGGGGGGGAGAGTACTGCAGAACGCAGCAGGCATGAGAGGAATGAATGCAGTGTTTTTATGCATGCCAACTGTAAAGGCTGGATTGTAGCAGCACAACTCTGCAAATGCCAAAGTTGGTCAATTGCTCATGGATTGGAGTAAAAGGTAGTCATTCATGGGGGCAGCAGATAGTTGTGGTTTTGCTCAAGTTGTGTCAAATGTCAAAAATGTTGACCATGTGAAAAACACATTATTACTCCCCACCTTCTATACTGTGCACTCACTGACTGCCGACTTTGTTAGCTACACCTCTTTAACTGTTTGTTAATGGAAACATCTGCCAGTCGAATGGCAACAACTTGGTGCAGGTAGGCATGTAGCCATGGTCACTTTGAAGCTGAACATTTAAATCGAGCATCAACTGCTGTATGCAACACAGTGTGCAGCGACTATATATGTTGTTAACGTCTTTCAATGTGTGCATTTTGTTACACTCTAGACCCCACACAGCTGCACAAGAATCTGATTTAGTGGTAATTTTATCACTGACATTTTGGGTTTGTGTGTTATTATTCTCTAACACTTTGGAACCCATACCTGCACCATGAGATTTTTATTTTGAAATATTGGTTTCCCTGTTCTGTTTATTTGAAAGGGATCAAATGTGTCTCAGCATCTGCCCTTGCAAAATCCTCCATGTTCTGCTAATGGTTGTTTTACTAAAGTGTGGATTTCTATTCTGGAGCTCCTCACGCTGTTCAGCAAAAGGAGATGCGTTGCCAAACGGAGCTGCTGGCCCAAAGTCTCCGAGGCTCAGAGCAACGCTGTGAGAAAGTAGAAATGTGGATCACAGGAGAAACATGCTTAGACTGTGAAGAAGGACCTTGCCGTGCCTTCGTTTGTTGTTTTCCTCTAGTCAGACGGTGTTTTTCAGGAGGAACTCCTCTTCACCTGACGCTGTGCTATTTTTAGGCTCGCCTCTCTCGTGTAACCCACGTCAGCACTGTGCTGCTATTTTTATCTCTGCTGTTCGCTCACAGTCGGGATTCATCTGTATGTACACGCGCGCACACAGACACACACATACTTGTATCACGAGAGCATCACATTATCTAAACAAAATTCGTGCCTTTACTATTGTTTCTCTGCATGATGATTGTGTAGCTGTGGAGTTCAAGTACGTCCAGGCTGGCTGCCTGACAGTCTCAGGTTTTGCTTGATTCGCTGTTTCAAATGATATAATATCTTTTAATGTTCAATATATTAATAATGAAAAATGGGTCCATCCTGCCCATTAGCTGCTCTTTTTTGTATCACTCTAATGACACACTTAATGGATTTTAGCAGTTAGTTATCCTATTTATAAATCAGCTATATAGGATTACACACAGCCACCAGTGCTGAGAGCTATTCTTCCTCTTTGGATCTCATCACCTCCTCATTTTGGTTTCAGTCTGACTTGGATGTGTTTTCTTATCCACCATTGTTGTTCAGCTTGAATTGTGGTGCTGATTTTAGCTTACTTCCTGAGCTGAGCTGAGCTCATATATGTCACAATGTCTTATCCTTTTTGTCACCCTTCTAAATTTGAATTTTGAGTTCTTATTGTGGTCTTTACTTCTATGTTACACTATTTCCTCTTCAAGAAAGAACAATATCAGAGTGAAAGCTTGTGTGATAGAAGTCCTTATAAGGTCTGTAGCGATGTTTTAGATATGGAATATTGCATCTTTTAGTAACTGTGTCCATGTTATTGTCACCAGAGGAGCACCAGTCTGGTTTACTTGTAACTGGAATTTTGTAAAAAGTTTATTTCCACATTTATTCTCCCTTATTCTTTTTATTTTATGGCTGTTGCTTTTATACTGCCTGCAGCTCTTAATGGAGCTCGTTTTCTCACCTCAGTGCATGCTGACCCACTTGACCAGCCACTCGGTGTATTTCCAATAACGCTGTTGACAGCTGGTTTTCAGTTGCTCCTGCCTGATGCTGTAAGCAGTCACAAAGTGCTGAACTGTATTTGTGTGACAGACTCAGGGATAGATTCATATACAACAGCTGTTGTACACATGAATGCACAAATTGCAGATATTCTATGGGAGATATTTTATGGCACTGTGTGTCTAACAATGGAAAAACAAGCTTTCCAGGAAGCATGGACAGTTTGGATGGATTCATTTCTTCTATTTCCTTTCCTGAGCAAATCTACAAGCTGGTAAATTCCTAAATGGTCTCTTAAGCCATCTAACCTTAATAAATTCTCTTTGCATTTATGTCTTCTTAGTTTTGATGTGGAGAATGGATTGTCTGTGGGACGCAGCCCCCTGGACCCTCAGGCCAGCCCTAACTCCGGTCTGGCCCGACCAACCAATTTCCCTCACAGCCAGCGGAGGGAATCTTTCCTCTACCGCTCTGACTCCGACTTCGACCTATCACCCAAAGGTCCCTCCAGAAACTCCTCCACTGCCAGTGACCTGTAAGTCTGCCAGTTGAAACTGTTAATCCTCTGTCTCTATGTATTGAGAGTGGCTTAAAACAATCCCTTTGGATAAATCCAATGCCCCGCCTAGGAATGTTGTTGCTTTAAATTTAGTAATCTGCTGATATCAAGTTCTCTAAAAGTAAAAAAGAGCTTTTTACATCACGGATAAAGGTTGTCAAAGTATCAACCGCCATTCCTGATGCTGTGCTTTTTATCCTAAAGGGATACCACTAGGATCACATGGATCATATTTGCATTTCTGCTTTTCTGTTCTTCTCTATCTGTCTGAGCTCAGAGGTTTCCGGGCTGGGGAAGCAGTATTGTGCCTCGATTTACGGGCTGGCTTCTTTACCTGTTTGCAGTTTGAGTTCTGAAGCCAAATGGCCTCGCAGTTTAACTATTTTAATTGTTTTTCATAGAGTGAAGAGGACTGATAAGAAAGATCCACCTTGAGAAGATTTAGCTTTCTCAAAGACTTTATTAGGACATGCTATGTATTGCTCGCAGCTGTTTTCCCATCACAAAGTGCTTGAATGTCAAATCTATTCCACTGGGATTCTAAAGAAAGGAATATTTTGTTTGTTTTTCTGTGTGTCTCAGTTACATCCCCAAGCAAGACATTATAGATTTCATGCTATCTAAAAAAAAAGAAAGAAAGAAAAACTTCGGTTTTGTAATTGAAGCAGTCACAGATCTCTTCAACCTCTTGCCTATCTGTTTTTAAAGGGAAGAAAGCTTGAAGCATTGGGAAGTCAACTGGTTGTCATCTCGGTGAGAAGAACATGATAAACAAAATAAATTAGGGCGAAAATAAACCCACACTGGCTCTGTCCCCTGAAGGCCTCTTCTGCATTCCCTCTGGATGGCTTCATGATCATTTCCCTCCTTTCTCCTGATGACTAAATATCAAAAACCTCTCTTGTGACCCCTGTCAGGCTCTCTAAAACACCCCGTTCTCTTTTGTTTGTTCTTGCATGCGACGCTCAATTGGAGCGACAGTCAAGTATAATAACACACTTTTGTTTTATTTACTCATATTTAACTGTTCATAACGTGTCGCCCACCCTTTCCACCTCACCCAGACTGTTTCCTCACCGGCCTCATTAGATGCAGTGCATGTCTTTAATAAATTAGAATAAACTATAATAGATACGAGGAAGGTTTCTTTTTATCACTCTTTGGTATCACAGTTTAGGGATTTATAGTTGAGCTTCTCAGTATTTTGTGTTTTTTCATGCTTTTTTCCTCTTGTGTGTCTTTTCTGCAGACATACAGAAGACATGATAGTCACACCGTTTGCACAGGTGAGTCCTCTGAAATCTTTCCCAGTCAGCCTGTTTTACGTATTGTGTTATTTGAAAATTTGGCAGATGGTCAAATTAAGAAAAGAAAAAAAAAACAGCCTCCAGATGGTATGAGACTGGGCTTTAGTGCTCTACCGGAACATCCCCTCAGGATCATGTTGGCCCTGCGACAGGATCAGCATCCCGCTGGTGTTGCCTAGCTCTTGCGTGGGATGTGCGTCACTCCTGTGCTCACTTTACACAGTGAAAGGAGCTGAGAATCCAATACTGCTGGATCATGCTGTTTAAGATATGCATGGTGGCAGATAAGGCTCATGCATGGATCAAGTCTGGACATCTGATACTCTGTGGGCTTTCTCCTCATGCTGAGTCAGTGTTTGGTGACAGATGCAGTGGCAGACGTGACCTAGAGGAGTGTCAGTGATGCTATGAAAACATCAGAAAGGGAGTGGGGGATGCCTTCGGGTAGCACATCTGCCAAGAGTGGAGAGCCACAGTATCAAATGATAGTCAGTGATTTGTGTTGAGAAGCTCTTGTTCAATGAAAGTGGAAGCTTTTATGAGCATTTAAAGCTACACTTCATCACATTACAAATGTGTCATTTGATGAACTCGTACATTCACCCCTTTGTTCCTCTCATAGGTCCTCGCCAGCCTGAGGACAGTTCGAAGTAACTTCGCCGTCATAACCGGCCAGCAAGATCGCACGGCCAGCAAGTAGGCTTTTTGGAGACTTCCTAAGTCTTTTTGCTCTTTCACCATCACACCTGACAAACACGCTGTGCTTAATCTTTAATATGCTCACTTTGGATGGTCTCTGTCTACAGAACACGATCTTCAGGCAGCAACCCACCATCCATGTGCAAGACCAGCCTCGCAGGTCGGTAGCGGTTTTGGAATGAGCTATTTACTTATTAGCCCAAAATACACACTGGTTAAAAAAAAAAAAACTCACACACAAACACACACACACAGATGGCAAGGATATTAACACGATTAAATCTGTCAATTGGGAAATCTGGGTTACTGGAAACACATCACAGCTGTGTAATTAGTAAGTGAATGTTGTTCACCAACACATGAAATCCAGTGGTGGGCAAGTGTTCCAGCCATGTGCCTGTAATGATGAAAATATCAACACAGCAATGTAGGAATAATCTTTATTCTTTCACTGAGTGCTTCTAACTTTCTTTTAACTGCTTTTCATGTATTAAAGAGGATGAAATTATGTCTTAGTTACCTGCTTTGCAACACTTTGGTCAAAGTTTGTTGTATTTAAATGTGCTATAAATGAAATGACTTGACAACTTTGAAACTTTGAAAATGAAAGTTTGATTTTATTATCACAAATGCATTTATTTGTACCTCCTTTACAATGCACTATTTTTTAATGCTTAATGTAAGGCATGTGTAGCCTCATCCCATGGATACAATTACTATGAAACAAAATGCAGCTCAATATTTGAGAGGGAAATACAGACTTTCCTTCTCAAATATAGAAAATAAAAGTTTAGGAACAGTATTTGGGTACTTTTTTTTTTTTTTTTTTACATGTCCCTCCGAATGAAATGTAATATATACATATATATGTGATATACATACAGAGGAGCCTCATCAGCAGCTGGCCATAGAGACTCTAGATGAGCTGGACTGGTGTCTGGAGCAACTAGAGACGCTGAAAACCCGACACTCTGTCAGTGAGATGGCTTCCAACAAGGTACTTTAACAAAACACTAACACACTACTAATAGCCTGCTGGGTTAGACATTTAGAAGCTGGTAATCTAGTCAACTGAAAGACTGAATGAAAGTTTGTTGCTCTTTTGGACATTTCACACACACACACACACACACATACACACACACATGAGTGAAGCCTGTTTGCATATTTTGTGGAAAACTGTGGTATGTGTGGCATATTCAGAAACACAGTGGGTACGTAACCAACAGGTTTTCCACATGATGGACACGACATGGTCCAATGAAAAATCTTGCAGTTGGAGAAAATGGATTAAGTGCAAGGTTGGGAGCTTAAACATCTGCTGTAGTTGTTTAAAAGACGTAAGAGGGTCAGAGAGATGGAGTTTTGAAGACAGGGTCCTCTGGTCCTGCTGGAAGCTTATTGGACTGTCCTTGTATATTTTGGAGGGCTTTTGGTATAGAAAGCACCAGAGAACAAACCTTGGAGGCTGATTATGCCGTTATTCCTGTATATGTCTATTTTTAGACCTCACCGCTGGGAAAGGTGCTCAATCTGCAGCCGTGCGGTCATTTTCTTCCAGCTTACCAGTGTCATTTCCCCTTTTTCAGATGAAATGCATCCGATTTCTTTTCAGAATGGATAATATAGACAGTACATGAGGCATGTTCATTTTCATGCTTTATGAATGGATGTATTCTTTGGCTGTGCTTTTTTCCTGCCCAAATTAGAAAAGGCCCCAAGTACAACACTAAACCCAAGGATTGTGTGTGGCCTACTGTAAATACAATTACCTTCACAGATGCTTTAACCAAGCTGAAAGCTCATTAACACAAAGAATCCATCATAAATATATGAATAGAAGCCCCCATCTGTCCGCAGATGGAAGAAGCTTACATGCATATGATGATTCCTGGCATGCAGATAGGGACTAGAAACAGGGAAACACCCTTTTCCTTGAATCATATGCAGAAAAATGTGAACGAGTAGTGGGAGTGGGAGTGGAAGTGGAAGAGATGTTGCACTGGATGAAATGGAATCCTCACCGTGCATGCTTCCTCCATCCATCCCACTCCTCTCCCCAGCCCCCACAATTGCTGCAGATCAGTCAATGAGCTGCTTCAGTCACTGGGGAAGAATTATCCATGCCGGCCCTTGGGAACAAAGACAGGTGCATGGGAGGCTGAAGTGAACAATGTTTCTGCATCCCTGACGACCTTATCGAACCGCTTTGTTAAACTGGATCTTTACTGACCCTAGAAAGGGTCTTTGAGTAGTCGTGCAACCTCTTTTAATAACTCAGTTATTTATATGTGAGTAGGGTACTTAAGAAAGAGCTTTTTACATGCCGCATAGGCAGTTTTTTCCTCCTCTGATGGTAATTACTACCAAGTTTGAATTTTGTATAAAAGTGAATAAATCATCTTAACAGTAAGGCCACCATAATTATCCTTTAATATTTTCTGTCTGCTTCAGAGCACGATTCAGCTGTGAGTGAACTTTTGGAGCCTGCTTTAAGCATTTCTGTGTCAAAGCATTTTGTCTTTTGTTCCTCTGATTGTGTTAGTGGTCAGGGTAACCAAGTCTCTGTGGTGCGTGATGTACTATTTTTATTTTTGGCTACAAGAATGAACCCTCCTCCCCATCCATTCAAAGCTTTTCCTTCATACCTTCAAACTTGGTGCACATGGTGTGTCTCACAACCTCACTCTGCCCTGCCTACTGTGTACGTCTCCTGGCCAATGACGGCTCTCTGTTTCGCCACACGCTGCTGCAGCGGGTGTCTGATTGGCTGCTATTCTTAGGCATTTTTGAAAGGAGGTGGAGATTAGAGTACCCCATTCTCCCTCTGTTTACACACATAGTGAGCAGGCAGTAACTGAGTGAATGAGGGAGAGTCAGGGAGAGTCTGCCTTCTCTGCCTTGCATCCTGGCATCCAGCAGCATTCCCACATACATATGCTTCGATTCTCCTGTTCTTCCACAGACTTATAATCAAAGCTTCCGCAGCACTCGCTGGTGGATTTTTCTGAGACAGGCAGCTCTGTCGAACAGGCGTGTTAAACCTGAGAGCTCACTCGTTTTATTTTTGCTCCCATGCTTGACTTTACGCTGAAATGCCAGAAGTGACTTATTTCATCTCCATCTCGTTGATGTTCATTCAGGTGAGGAGAAGGGAGGAGACGGATGAACTGGGTGGGAGGGTAGGAGACTCCCTGGGGTTCACGTGTTGCTTGTTTTCTGACTTTCTCTGAGACTCAACACATCTTATATCAGTATGATCTGTGGCATCTGCTACCTTGTATTTGACTGAACCCTTTGCAGGTTTTGAAAGAGAGTGATTTTCTTGTAAAGTATTTCTTTTCTATGTTGTTGTTAAGAGATAACTGTTGTTCCAGCAGGCGGCTGAGTTGATCCGACCTAGTCTGTCCACAGTTTAGCAAACAGAGTGTTTGATCAAGCTCACTGATGCTTGCATGTGTTTGTCCTCAGTTCAAGAGGATGCTGAACCGAGAGCTCAGCCAGCTGTCAGAAACCAGCCGTTCAGGGAACCAGGTGTCTGAATTCATCTCCAGCACCTTTCTGGGTAAATATGCCGTCTTTGTATGCTACACACTGCTGCACATATATGTAAATATGCATGTAAATCACACTACAGTGCTCAGACAGGAGTAGTTGAAATGCATGACAGCAAGAAAGTTAGTGTTAGTGGTGCATGTCTGTTTTCATCACTGTTAACTGGATGACTTTCACTGGCAGAGAAACAACATGACATGGACATCATGTCTCCCCCGACCAAGGAGAAAGACAAGAAAAAGCGTCCTATGTCCCAGATCAGCGGTGTGAAGAAGGCCACCCACAGTCCCAGCCTCGCTCCTTCAACCATTCCTCGATTTGGGGTCAATGCTAGCCAGGAAGGACTCCTAGCTAAGGTGTGAGGACTAGTTCATTTGTTATTTCCCTGAGGCTAATTCTCTATTTCCTCCCGAATACTGAATGTTGTTTAATATATGTATTTATACTTTCTCACTGACAGGAACTCGAGGATATAAATCGATGGGGTATTGACATCTTTAAGGTCTCTGAGTATTCTGGGAATCGCCCACTGACAGTCACCATGTACACCATTTTCCAGGTACTACATCACAGCACACAGCGTACTGTATGGCTCCTGTACTTTATAGCCTCAAACACGGCACAGCAAACAAGTGTATAATGAACTTACTGAAGTCAATGAAGTCAATGAAGTCAATGAAGCAATGACTTAGCAAACAATTGGTAATCAGTCATTTATCTTTACCTTGCATGACCCATCCTCTCCTCTGCTGCTGCAGGAACGTGATCTGCTAAAGTCCTTTAAGATTCCAGTGGATACTTTCATTACCTTCATGATGACTTTGGAGGACCATTATCACGCTGATGTGGCCTACCACAACAACATCCATGCTGCAGACGTGGTCCAATCAACACACGTGCTGCTGTCCACACCTGCGCTGGAGGTAATCGCTCAAACACACAGTCCAGGTTGATACCCTCACATACACACACACATACACACAAAACTAACTGTCTCTCTTTGTGTGTCATCCAAGGCTGTGTTTACTGATCTGGAGATCCTCGCTGCGCTGTTCGCCAGCGCCATCCACGACGTGGATCACCCCGGAGTTTCCAATCAGTTTCTCATCAACACCAGTGAGTTTGCTCGTAGCTCTGCAGGGATTATCTGAATGTGTGTGGGTGCTGAGTGTATTTAACTATGTAGCTGACGAGATCGTGATTGATTTTACATTCAGAGTGCTGAAGTTTTTTATGCCTTTTTGTCTTCAGACTCAGAGCTGGCCCTGATGTACAATGACTTGTCAGTGCTAGAGAATCACCACCTGGCTGTAGGCTTTAAGCTTCTGCAGGAAGACAACTGTGATATTTTTCAGAATCTCAACAAAAAGCAGCGTCAGTCGCTTCGCAAAATGGTCATCGACATGGTGAGTTAAGATCGTAAACGTGCAGTAGCTCTATCTCAGCTTAAGTTTTTTTTTTTTTCCAAGGACTTCTGTTTGGTTTAATGTGATTGTTGTTCTTGCAGGTGCTCGCCACAGATATGTCCAAACACATGAACCTGTTAGCAGACCTGAAGACCATGGTGGAGACTAAGAAAGTGACCAGCCTGGGAGTCCTGCTTTTAGACAACTATTCAGATCGCATACAGGTAAGAACTCTTTTTATACAAAGATAGAATCAATCTAATCTAATCTATATATTTGACATGTGACAACACCTGTTTAATTTGCCACTGCAGGTTCTTCAGAACATGGTACACTGTGCAGACCTGAGTAACCCGACCAAACCTCTCGAGCTGTACCGCCAGTGGACAGACCGCATCATGGTGGAGTTCTTCACACAGGGAGACAGAGAGAGAGAGAAAGGCATGGAGATCAGCCCCATGTGCGACAAGCACAATGCCTCAGTAGAAAAGAACCAGGTGGGGAATAACCTAAACCACAAGCTTTCCCTCAAAATCAAATTCATTTATTTTTCCTCTTGATGCTGTTCGTCAGTCTAGATTTAGATTGTTCTGTTGTGAGGTGATTTTGGAGATCCCTTCTCTTTTATATAATGGGACTAAAAGGCACTGAAGTGGTCCTCAAAATACGTTTTATGATGAGAGCCTTATGTTAATGATAGGGAGACAGCATGTAAACATTAGCTGTATCTAGCTTCATGCTTCCTGTGGTTGATGGATGTAGACGTCAGGAAGAAAACTAGTTCGGATACAAAACTGCTCATGCTCACGGAAAGATGGACTTCTTTGATTAAGTCAAAGCATTACTGCTGAGTTTGTTATTCGCAGTCTTAAACATTGCCTTCTCTTTCAGGTGGGTTTCATCGACTACATCGTTCATCCTCTGTGGGAAACATGGGCCGACCTGGTGCACCCTGATGCGCAGGACATCCTGGACACGCTGGAGGATAACAGAGAGTGGTATCAGAGCATGATCCCCCACAGCCCATCACCTCACCCAGAGGGCCAGGAGGAGGAGGAGGAGGAGGAAGATACCTTTGCAGGGGAAGCTTCGGCACACTGTCGGGGTAGCGGGTCTGCTTCTGCTGACAAGTTTCAGTTTAAGCTGACCTTAGAAGAAGAGGGGGAGTCTGACACAGAGAGTCCACCTGAGGAAGAGGAGGGCCAGAGCAGCAGCAGGAGGCATGAAATCTATAGATCCGATTCGGCCTCTCCTGCATCTCGAAGGCTTCCCAAAATGCTTACAAGTGACTCGGGCAGGACGTTTTCTTTAGACTCGGAGAAAGATATGGCAGAAGAAAGAGAAACGGACGAAGGCGTCTCTGGAGTTCCACGCTTTCGAATTGGCACATAGCACCAGTCAATAGTTTCGACTCTTTCGACTTTCTTTCGTTTAATTATTCTTCATTTCAGTGCCTCGCCCTCTGTCACACCCCACCTTCCACTTCGAGCAAACGCCACCACCTCTGTTTTTCTGCAGATGGGGTTTAAGAGCAGGACTCAAGGTGGGGAGTACGGGAGTGCGGGAGGCTGTGGGGGAGGACTGAGAAAGTCTGCAGTTTTACACAGCAGTCACTTGCACTGGAGAGAGACAGATAGGCCCAGTCGCTGTTCCAGTAAGGACAGGAAATCTGTGTCTCTCGCTCAGACAAATTGTGGCTGAAGTTCCACAGAGACGATAAGAAGTTAGAAAAATACATGCTTTTCTACCAGCTAGCCTAAAGTGCGCTACGACTAAAGACAGACCTGTCTTCCTCTAACGGAGTATTTTTTGTGTGAAGGAAGCGAGGAAGTGATGAATGACCGCGAAAACACAACAAAGTCTTTTAAGACTTCTTGCCAAACTTGCAAATGCTGGTTTGCCTGCCTTTTGTTTTATTTTTGGTTTTTCATTTTTAGTAAGTTTTTTTTAAATTCAGTTGTCTGTTATTTAGATTCACACACAGTAAATTGAAGCTACAGCTAACAGCAAACTTGAAAGAAGTGTAAGCAAATTCATAGCACAAAAAGAAGAGCTATGAAGGATTTTTTTTTGCAAGACACCTTAAATGTAGCAGATATTTGAAGTGACTCTATCACTGTGTTTGTATACATGCAGTAGCACTCCTTTCAGCTGGTGTTGCACAGCCGATTTAATTGTACTCGGCAGGCAAGTTGCTTTAATGATTATAACGACTGAGCTGGCACCGCATATTATTTTTCATGTTTTCAGATGTATTATTTTCCATTTTTAATAATCTTTATGAGATATAGTCAGCAACAAAACTGAGCCAGGGTCAGTGTAGCGTTAGGCGCTCTAGGAGTTCCATCCAGAGCGATGTGGGCTGTGCTTATGGTGCCTCCCAGTGTCCACATGTGGAACTGAAGTTCTGGTACTGCGGTAAATGATTTGCTAGTTTTTACATTGAAAACATATTTAACTGTAGGACTACCCCCAAAAATGTCGGTTATTTTTCTGTTTTTGTTGCTTTTTTTGTTTGGATTATTTGTATTTGACTTGATGTTTGGCACCCATTTTATCAGTTTGCCTTCAAGTTTTAGCACTTTGCAGTTTTGTTCATAGGTAGCCTTCGTTTTTGTCTGTTTTTAAGGGCTCGAGCCAAAACATGAACTCATTGGAGGCTTTTGACTGAGAAACATTAGCTAGCACAGACATCATGCAAAAAGAAAAAAAAAACATAAAAAGAAAAAAGAAAAAAACTCAGTGTCACAGTACAGTTACGAGTACATTAAGCTATTAGAGTTCCATTATACTTACTACACAGCATCTACCTACTGAAATAGTGTTTTTGGTAACATCCACTAGCATAGATTACTGCACTAATGAGGGCAGTGTCTTGATGAGGTTGTAATGACAGATGTTAGCATCGCTGTAACTGTAAAAACCCAGGAGGTTACAAAGAGCCAGTTCCCTGTGCCTGAATCTCCCCTCTTTTTTTTCCCTCTCATTGATCAATACTTTGCTCTCCACAGGGACACGCCGGTAGTCAATGACAAAACAAGTGCCAAGCAAGCATGACACAACCCGTACTGTAATTTCCATTTTGCCACTGGCTACTTTCCATCAGTGACTGATAAAGTTGGTTGATTGTAGCACCCAGTGTGCCAATCTGACCTCAGTGTCTCTGCTCCTTTTTCTCTCTCTCTCTCTTCAGTTGTTTCTCTGAACTCCTGTTCAAACCGTAACAGTAACTGATATTGTCTTAAAACAGTGACGTGTTTGTTGTCTGGGTGAATGAGTTTTCTTTCGCATTTTTTTCTTTTTCTTTTCTTTCTTTTTTTTTGAAGTATTTGCTAAAAAGAAGAAAAAAACTCAAAGCACTTTGTACGGTTCTCTCACACTTCTGCACTTTTCTGTTGACGGACGGCCTGGTAGTTTAATTGAATTGGATGAGCTGGACCATTGACGCTCAGAAGGGCTGAAGTTCCTTGTCTTTTCTTTTCTTTTCTTTGGTCCTTTTTATAATGAACTAATTGACTGTGCAAAAGAAGTGTTTTGTTGAGATGCGTGACATTAGCTGCTGGATTCAAACACTATGAAAGTAATGCAGAGAACTTACCAAACTCATCCTGTCGAGAAACTTTTTTATTACCATGAAACAGTGTAACTTATGTTTTAAATGTGTGACTGAGTTTTCTTTCTTCCTGTTTTTTTGTTTTTTTGAAGCCTTATTTTTAACTTGGGATTTTTTTCTGGTCACTGACATGCTGGAGTAAAACATGTGCAATCCTTTCTGTAGCCGACGACTCAATTCTCAAGGATGCCTTCAACACTAAAGGACTATTTAACAACATTATAACCAGCACAACATGCAAAGAGTCAGTGTGTGTCTCTCTGCGTGTCACTAATTCATTGTGTTCTTTTTCCTCACAGTACTTTGTGTACAGTTTATTTATTGCTTCTGTATTACCTGTCAGCAACGATGTGACGGAGAAGTAGCTTTTTTTTTAGTCTAAGGTTTTAATACTCACACGTAGTTTCATGTGTGAGAAACTTTTCCTTTTCACTTCTAATATAACATTATACATAAGCAAATACTCACTTTCACTTTTCTCTTGGTGTAAAAATTGCTGAGTGACAGATTTCCGTCTGGGTTTTCTGGATCACGTCCTATCGCCTGTCTTCCTCTGTCATCACTGATCTGATCGCATCACGTGTTCATAAAGGATCTCGGAGTACGTGCGCTCATCTGAAAGCTCTTTGACTCTTAGTGAAGATGTCACGTTGTCGAACAGTCTCAACAGCCAACCAAGACCAGTATTTCTGTGCGTGGAGATTTTTAGGAATGTGTGTCATAAACTGAAACTCTGCAGCTTTGACAATCCAACTCTGCTGTTTAACTGTGGGTGCGTTAGCCCTCTGTCCAACTAGAACTGTATGCCTTGCCAATAAAGGAAAAGCTCTTCACTCTGTGATGTCCCGTTTTCTCCTTTTATGAGAAAAGCAAGTCATAAAAATGCATTTATCACTTAAAGGAAATGAGTATTGATTACTGCTTTTTTAAAAGCAGCTCCAAAGAGAATGCATTTCTACATGACACTGCAGACAAACATTGTTCAATGCTAATTTTATTTTCAGTTCTAATTTCCAAAGGGTGGATCTCGCTCTGTGAAAGCTCCAGCCTCCTGTCACCTTAAGTGGATAACAGATTAAGATGATAAATGGTTGTATTTAAAGACATCTTATCTTAAAGACCTTATAGTATCATATCACCCCAACAGAGCACTTCACTCTTTGACTGCTTGCTTACTTCTTAATATATTTAAAAGTAGTTTGAGAGGCAGAACCTTCACTTTCAGGCACCTCTTCTGTGGAAACAGCTCCCAGTTTGTAATGTATTTAGGTGATTCACAGACACCCTCTCGACATTTAAGATTAGGCTTCAAACTTTCCTTTATGATAAAGTTTATGGTTAGGGGGTGGATCAGGTGCCCCTGAATAGTCCCTACCACTTTGCATATATCATTAATTATTATTCATCTCTCTTTCTTTCACAACCTTTCTTTTGTTCTGTCTCCCTTCACTCAGCCATAACGCTGGCTACCCCTCACGGAGCCTGGCCCTGCTCGAGGTTTCTTCCTGTTAAAAGGAAGTTTTTCATTCCCACTATCACCAAGTGCTTGGTCATCAGGGGTTGTTTGGTTGTTGTGGTTTTCTCTCTTTTATTGTAGGTTTGTTGCCTTACAACATAAAGCGCCACGAGATAACTGTTGTTGTGATTTGGTGTCATATAAATAAAGCTAAATTGAATAAAATTTAATTGAATGTATTGAATGCTGAGTTTTGGAGATTCGTGCAAAATATGTATTATACATTGTAATAAAAATGTAGTAATAAAAACATTTTAAGAAACACAATGCTATACATCAAGGAGTGGTAAGAAGAATATTTACTTGTGTATTTTATCCTACCTAAGTACTGCACCAAACTTTAATCAGTTCGAGACAGAATACCCAGTGGTACTTAGAGTTTTACTTAACTTTATTAAGCTACAGCATGATTTATGCATGTATGTTAACTCTCGGGTAACTCTCAAATTCTCAGAGTTTGTTTTATTAGAGCCTGTCCTCTCTTTTGGCCAATTTAAGAAAGAAAACGCATCCAGCGCTGTATGGTCACTCTGGCAATGTTGAAGTCTTTTCTCTTCTCTGATTGGTCAAGTCTCATGCCAATCATTCTTACACTTAGCAACTGCTTATGCCGGAGGCAGCCAACCAAGAAGCGTAAGAGCTACTGCAGGTGCAAAGCAGGGCTAGCCGCTGCAGTGAAGCCGAGGAGAAAACACATTTCATGGTAAATCCCTGCGTTTTTTGTTATTTTTAGACCTTGTCAAGTGTGACAGTAGCAGCAGAAAGCATGTGGGTTATAAATCGGTTAAATAGTCTGAGATTTTGATAGCGTGTTTAGCCGTAAATTAAGAGGAGTAACCTTCATTTGACATAGCTGGGATGCTTAGCTAGCCCCTGCTGCCACATATAAATACTAGTAACAGTGGCTGTTGTGTTAGCATTAAAGGTAGGGATGCTAGCCGAATTCAGATTATTTATAGAGGCTAAACACCTCCGTTTTATCCGCAATGCGTTAATTTCGTTTAATCCCCTTTGTTACCTTTCGTGGTGGCTAAAGTGCATGAAAACGCGTTATAGTGTTACCATGTATTTCTCTAGCTAATGTGAACCAACCTGTCAATTTCAGGCTTATTCTCAGCGGAGCTAAGATCCAGTGTTAATTGGCGGTGTGGTTCAGGCCGTTTAAATTAGCGACGTGATATGAGAGGGCACTATTGTTTGGGTCGTTTCCAAAATACAGTGCCCTACGAAGCACATTCTGGCCCACCATACGGGCATCCATAATTGGCTGTTCAGTCTAGCGCTTCACGCAGGTCCCAGCCCTCCCTGGGTGGGAAAGGGTAGTCAGTTTAGCTGACGCTTAGCCTGCTAAGCCCTAGTACTTCCGCCCTCTTATCTGTGTGGAGTGGAGGTGTGCATTTCTTATCCAACCTGTGTTGATATGACGTAGAAACACTCGTGTCTGTGATCTGTTTTTGGCTGGATGTGACGCAGCATCTGAGCGAAACGGCATCAGTTTTCATTCATGTCCTGATACATCCAAGGCAGTAGCTTAATATCTCACGCAACAGACCGTAATGCCATTATCTAGCCCCATCAGGGGTATGCATGAGGCTGTTTTTAGTTATGATCTCATGTAAGATTGCAGTTATACCCTCTATCAGACCATCCTTGTAGCGCTGGAACCTTACACAAGTTTACAGATATATTTTTTAGACTATTTCCTTTTCAGAACATATTTGTCTGCTGTAAGGCTCACTTGATACACAAGATCTGCCCTAAAAGAGATGTCAGCATGCGATGAAATGAGGCACATCTTATTGAGTTCATTACTGAAACTTTATGATGCCGTAATTGTTTCATCATATTATTTTCAGAGTTCAGGTACCTTCTGCAATAGAGTTGATCTCTGTGTGGTACATGCATTTCAGAGCTCTGTGCCTCAGAGTTGTTGACTTCCTTACTCAGACAAATGTTGGTTTAGAAAAAAAGAGGCTTCAAAGGATGTTTGTGGGTAATATAGATTGATTTGGCTTTTCTCTGCGTCTGTAGTTTTCTTCTGATGCTTTTCCTGTCTGTTTGATCTGGTTAAAGTTTAGCCAGTAAACTGTGAAATATTTCACCACCTGAAGACTAACTGGAAAATGCATGAAAATTATTTAATTCAACATGTTAATTAATCAGTTATACTTTATCTTAACTAGAATATTAAGATAGTGGTGAGGCCTCTGCACCACAGGATCCATCAGAACAGTAGCTTGATGGAAGTGCTTGCTGGCCATGTTGATTGGCCTGCTGCTGACCTGTTTGGCCCAGTGACAGGGTTTCAATCGGCTGAGTTCACCTGAATCCTCGCTAATTTGTAGTTTTTCTTACAGTCAGTATTTTCACATTTAAATACCATCAGAAGTCTTTCACCAGACCATCTAATCACATAGTTTAAGGGTTTTACGCAGTGATCTGAATGAAAAAAGTAAAGTAAAAGCTCTTTAATGTGCCAGCATATTTCAATTTGACAGATTTCTACTAATTTTTGCTGAAGGCTGGTAGAAACTCTCCTCTTTCTCTTTCTAGCAGCACTGCCTACAGCTTGCAGGAGAGAGTCCTTAAAGCATGGATGTCAGACTCATTTTACATCGGAGGCCACATACAGCTCGCTTTTATGTGGGCAGTGAAACGTGTCTTTCAGTGTACAGAAAGAGATATGTTAATATAATCAGATATGTTAATATAAGAAAAAGCAGCACCATTTCAGATGTATGTTTCAGTTTTTCTACATGACAAAGAAATGCTGCTATAGTAAATGAAAGAAATCTGCCAGTGTGACTCTTTGAGCTTAAATTATAAGAAGTTAACTTGTAAAACTACAGAAATCTATAACTTCATTACTTTGGTGAAGTATGAACGGCCCTGGGGGAGCTCTTTATTTGTAGAAAAGCTGTAAAACTTGTGAAAATACAGTTAAAAGTCTTTAATTTATATCCGGCTTCACATTTTTGAAAGCCATCCAATGGGCCAGGCCTTATGTTTGACACTCCTGGTCTAAAGAGTGGACACAGTATTTATTTCACTACAAAAAAAATATACAGTTACTAATTAGTTTTCTGATATAGATTTACAGTAAATATAATACAAAATAAATGTACTAATAAATAATTTTCTACTCTTGTAGATAGTCCTAGGAGTATATAAAGCAATTAAACTGGCTTTTTGTGGGTTAGTAAAGCTCTGATCTGCTGGCTCAGGGAATAGTGGGTGGAAAAATGTTCTGATGGGTACTGCACCAACCATAAAGTTTCTCAGCCACCAGCAGAGGAATTGTTTATTTAATTAAGGAGTTATTGTCATGAATACATGCCCTGCAAATTTGCTGGAAGTAAATATAACAAATACAACACATCTGCAACAAATTTGTTGGCGTTTTTTCAGGTTGCACAAATGTAGTTTGTAGTATTTTAAGTTGTTGTACTGTGCATACTGTAATGTGTTTCTGCTGTTTCGTGCAAAGTAACATTGCATGCTGTTTCCTCAGGCTTTTGTTCTTTATAACTTACTTATCCTTATCCTTGCGTAGATGGCGTCTGCAAATGCCACATACGGGCAGAAGGAGTCTACGGACCAAAACTTTGATTACATGTTTAAAATCCTCATCATTGGCAACAGCAGCGTAGGAAAGACTTCCTTCCTTTTCCGCTATGCAGATGACTCATTCACGCCGGCCTTTGTCAGCACTGTGGGCATCGACTTTAAGGTCAAGACCATCTACAGGAATGACAAGAGGATAAAGCTGCAGATATGGGTGAGAATGTAACTAATAGCACAAAAATAGTACTTGTATGTCTTTATGGAACACACTTAATTAACTCCTGTCAGTGTTTGATGGAAAATACAAGCAAATTTTATAATGGAATTGAGTTATGAATGTATGCGTGATAGGGTGAGTGAGACTTGCAGTAGGCACTATAATATAAGTTCCAGTACATTACATAATTTTTAAATGTTCAAACTGACATCAAGATTTTCTTATGCTGCAGTGGAGTTGGACAGCTGGAGAGCTAATTAAATTTAACCAAATGCAGCCTGCAGTGCGTACACGTTTATGATTTTTTTTTTTAATGGTTTAAGTCCATATGACTGCTGCACACACTTGTCATTATATTTTTACATGATTGTTATTCTATATAAAATAACAGCAGATTGCAAATCCAGTTTCTCAAAGTCAAGGTAGTCTATTTATCTGACTAATTATACTCATGGACAGATGGAAACGGCACTTACCGTAATCGTACTTGTTATACTTGTTTGAAGTCCGCCTGAAGGGCTCGCACATAGTTGGTTCATTATTATGTAGTTTCACTATAATTAGGAGAACGTTGACACCTGAGCGGCAGCTCACACTCACTGCCTGATCCAGTCAGATCCTAGCATGATCGTGGATGCCTAAACTATAACACACCTTTAACTGAAACTGAAACAAACCTCACAGTGATGTAAAAACGGGGATAAAAAACAGATCCTCACATGCAGCTTGATACTTTGTTTGAAATGTGTAAAATGATAAATCGATTTTGGGAATGTTGCCAGCTAACACTAAACATGAATTCCTCCAGCTTTTCAAACTGGCAAACAAATTAGATTTCATCATATTCAGCGTTATCGTGAATTTCCTTTTTACCTGCTGACTGCATCCTATTAAAATACTGATTTTTCCTGCCCATCGTATTAGTGACGGTGGAGTCTGTCTTATCGTGTGTCGCTAATCAGTACCAGAACTGGCCTCTTCTGTGCCTAGATTCATTTTATTTGTTGTGTAAACCCTTGAAGCGTACTTAATACGAGCCATAAAGCCTGACACTGGAACCAAGTACTCATTACATGAAACACCACAAGAATGTGTAATGCTCATGGGAGTTTGGAGGCTCTTGCACAGCCACAAATCCATTGCAGGTGCCTCGTCAGTGTTCTTTGTCCTCTGCTGACAATAATCATGCATATTCTCAAAAATGTCTCTGAATGTAGGACACTGCTGGGCAGGAGCGCTACAGGACAATCACCACAGCCTACTACAGGGGTGCCATGGGCTTCATCCTCATGTATGACATTACCAACGAGGAATCCTTCAACGCTGTGCAAGACTGGTGAGGGACGGCTGATTGTCTGTGAGAGTGGTGACTCATTAAGCTGCAATCTTATTTTCTCTTAATTTGGCCCAGCTTTCCTTTTGAGTTCAGCGTATCCTCCATCTAAATTTCTGAGACGTACAGCTGTGGTTCCACTACATGGAGATAGTCTAATGGTCTATTAGACTACAGTAGGTCATTATTTAAATCAGCAAACAAATGCAGGGATCAACAGTGATGTTAAAAATAACCGTTGGTTTTTCTAACTCCGTGTTTGCAACGCAGATGGAAGAAGTGTATGTCACCGCTGAACGAGAAAGAAACGCAGCAGATCGTATGTTAGATAGTTTTCTTAACATGTTCGAAACCTTGTTACAAATGGCCAGTTACAGCCATGGTAGCAGATCCACACAGTTCTGTGTTGAAGGGATGTGTCAAAATATTTTCTGATTAAATTGCTTTAATGTCCAAAAAATGCTTGTGAGATTCAGTGAGTCAGAACATTAAACCATCCTGTATTTGCAAACAGGTCGACCCAGATCAAGACATACTCGTGGGACAACGCTCAGGTGCTGTTGGTGGGGAACAAGTGTGATATGGAAGACGAGCGAGTGGTGGCTGCAGAGAGGGGCCGGCAGCTGTCAGAACAGCTGGGTAAGTCATTTGGTCAGAATGAAAACTGGACACTGTGTGTGGTGTTGTAGCACTCTGGGTGTGTATCTCCCGTTCCCAAGAATATTTAAGTGTATTCCGATGGCCAAGTTTTGATTAGACTCTTTGTTTGTGAGGCTGTCGTTATGGGAGCAAACATAATGCTTCATATCTGTTTAATGTCCTCTTCAGCTTTGCTGCACTGCATCATTTCATTTGTGTGTGAAACTGATGTTTGCAGGAGGTTAAAGCTGCAGCAGCTCTGGCAGAGAAATGTTATTGTTTGATGTGTGTTTGGGCTTGTGGCCTTCATCACGGCCATCATAAAACATTACAGACAATGTTTTAAGCAGGATGAGACGTTGTAAGTGTAGTAGTATAATACAGTGCTGTGCAAAAGTCTTGAGCCACTCCTCACTTGTTTATACAAAGAGCCAGACTTTCTTATAATGTTTAGAGTGCTCTTGAACAACAGTTCTCAAGGCTTTGTGAGTTTTTCTTTGGACAGGCACTTTGTTACTAGTAGGCTGTTGCAGAAACACATCATTTTTCACCATTTCTTTAGCTGAATCTATGAAAACTGCGAATGTTAACAGTTTGACAGACATAAAATAGTTTTTTCCACCAACAAGGTGATTTCCAGTAAGGTGATGTACAGTGTGTCAAAAAATGTTTTGAGAAAACTGGACAAGTGGAGACCAAAGAAGATGTGGCAGGCCTAAAATGTCTGCAGCAGGTAAATCATATCCTTGATTATGTTGTTAAAAATAGGAAAATCAACACAGGTATGACACAGGACTTAAGAGATGCATCTGACCTTCCAGTTGATCGAGCTACCTTTTATTAAAAGCCTCATCAGAAATGGTCTCAGTGGAAGGGTAGCTGTCAAGAAGCCATTCTTAAGGAAGGAAAAAATGTTAGAAAATGCCAAGGTGTGCCAAAATAGACGAGAACATGTACACCGTTGGTCATTGATTGACCTCCCCAGAGCCCAGACCTTGAAAATACTGAAGCATTGTGGGATCATCTTGACAGATAACAGAACAAAAGCAGCCAACATTCAAAGATAAGCTCTGAATGTCCTTCAAGAAGCCTGGAGAACTGTTTTTGCCTTTTTATATACTTTTTTCTGTGTATTTTTGCATGTTTCCCACTATCCTTGCAAAACATAAAGAAGTGAGGGGTGGCTCAAGACTTGTGCACACTACTGTAACTCTAAATTAAAGGCAATTAAGCAAAGGTATCTGCTGATAGTTTAACAGATCAGATCATCAGAGCTTAAGAAATTACAAACATTGAAATACACAAAGAAGCTAAGTAGCTGCAGCTTTGAGAAGGATGTTTTTTAGACTCTTAGACTATGAGGGTCAATCTCAGACCACCAGTCAAAGGGAGACAGGTTTTAGAGAAATGGTTTTAAAATCTCTTCAGTCTTCTGATATAAATGAAAATGTCATCAGACTTGAGCTGCCTGCCTGACTAGTCTTGATATGTCCTGCCACGATGAGATCACTGGGTTAAGAGGATAAGCTGCACATTGAAACAATAAGTGTAACCACAGCGCGTCTGTCTCTGTCACCCCTTCTGCCAGGTTTTGAGTTCTTTGAGGCAAGCGCTAAAGACAACATTAACGTGAAGCAGACGTTCGAGCGGCTCGTGGACATCATCTGTGAGAGGATGGCAGAGAGTCTGGATAACAACGACCCCACCATCACCGGAGCTAAACAGGGCCCACAGCTCAGCGAGCAGCCTCAGAGGTCCCATCAGGATTGTGCTTGTTGAACACAGCTACACACACATCTGCTGTCATGAGATCCACACACCTTGTTTGTTTGTTTTTTTGAGTTTTGCTTTCTTTTTGTTTGTTTTCATACCACACAGAGAAACTGCCATACATAGAGACACATGCAAGTTGGCTCTTCAGTTTTTCACCCCTCTCACTACACCACAGCTACTGTCCACATCAGCCAGTTCTCCCCGAAGATGTGGTTATTTTGTTGTCAGTAGTAAAGAAATTATGAGATTATGCATATTTGGTCAGAGAGGTAAAGAACATTTAACATGGTTACCATCGTAAAACGTCTTCAATAGCTGCACACGCACTATAACAGAACTGCAAAAGGCCAGTTAGGCTAAGACTACATCATTCCTTATTTTTAATGTCTGTGATTGGGTTGAACTCTAAAAGGTTGTGAAGGAGCAGTATTCTCCTCCAGCCTCCACTCCCATTCTGCACCAATGCCTCAGACCTAAATAGATACCAATCATTTGGCAATTCTTCTACATTTATTTCCACTGAAAATATGTTTGTTGCTGTGTTGGTTGATGTTTTTTTTATGTTTTTGAATTGGTCAGCTGTGGTTTTGAGCATGTGAAATCATCTTGTCATAGTTGTGTTTTAGTTTGGTGTCCTTACAGGGTTGTTTGAGAGCTCGTTTCTCTCTTAAATTTAGAGATTAGTGGAAAAATAGCAAGTTGTGCATATCACTCAACCAATCAAGACATCTGTGCTCATGGAGTCTAAAAATGCACTGCTCCTGTTGTTTAGGGAGGTTTTATACTAAATCAGATCAGAATCAGAAAGACTTCATTTATCCCCAAGGGGCAATGTAATTCATAACAAAACAAAAGTCAACAGAAAAGGTATGACTAATTTACTTTGATAACATTTTGCATCCAAAAGATTAACAGGACGCCTAATCTGGTTGAAATTCATACATCACTTAAGAGAACCTGTGCATTCCACCTTAAAAGATGCAGGTATAGGCATTTCTGAATTTGATCATATGGTCAGGTATAGCTGACTAATGTAGAAGATGCACATCCCACCATAGGAACCGTGGTTGTACAACTTCAAAAAACAAGCCCATGACTTAAGCTAGTGTGCACATGTGTCTGCCATATTTACTCTCCTGTCCTTAAAGAAATGGCACTGCACTCTGACCTTCTTACTGCTCTGTAATAACTCTCGTCTGGCTTATACTCAGCACCATGACAGAGAATCAGGAGCCTATTGTTCTCCTACCAAGTCTTTACCACTTCACCATTACAACACTGGAAACACCTGGGTGCAAACTTTTCATAGACATACAGTGTGTCAGTTTTAGTTTTGTTATGAAATATGTTAACTTTGAAAATAAGTGATTGTAATAGAAGTGCATTTCTTTATTCTATGAGTGTAGATATATAATTACTTTGAGGTCTGTTTCAGAAATTTTAAACAAATGTTTATTAGCAGACTCAGAGAGTACATTAATGCGGTGTTTAAAAAAAAAAAAAAAAAAGCTACAGAGCCTCTTTTTTTTTTTTTTTTTTTTTTTTTAAAAACCTTTTTTGTTACTGCTTTTTAACACATGGGACAAAATAAAAGGATACAGGATCTATTTCGCTAACTGAAGAGTGTATAAATGTTTTAAAGGTGAAATGCATATATAATATATTAAAGTGAGAATGATTTTGGATATTGGATTCATTCCTGTGCCGTAGTAAGAGGTGCATGTCATTGATGTTTTTAATGGATTCTGGTTGACTGGATGGTTATCTGTATGAGCTGTTGTCTGATTTGAAAACCCATCTGTCATGCAGTTAAGGTACTTGGAGGTACCCGGTGGGGCTAAAGGTTTCAGATGTTAAGCCCACAGCCCCCTTCACATTGTATTACTTTCATTCAATGCGTACAATGTGCAACGTACACTCACTAGAAAGGCATGTGATTCAGTGTGAGCACTGGTGCAGCACAGTCCCGCCATCTCCACCAACCCCCAGGTAGCCTCTTATGTCTTTGTAGATGATATTTATGTCTTTACGTATTTATTTTTGACAGAATATGATGTTTTTGAGCATGTTAAATGTTAAATTGTGACTCTTATTTCTTCCTCTCTTTCCGTGAGGCTCAAGTTAAGGGATTTGTTTGCTTGTGTATTCAGTACAAACCTGTAAGTCATGCATTCAGACATACGCTGAGGCATGCGAAGACATAGCTTCATCACATGAATTATTTATTTTGTATTATTTATAACTTAATTTATTTTTAGTGTTCTTCCTAGATTATGCATTGCATTCTGCACTCAACTTTTTAAGAGATGTTCAGTAGTATTCAATCGCTAAACTGTCCCAGCTTTTAGATGACAGTGTGTTTACAGTGCACAGTGTACAAAGCTTAAGATGATTCCTCGAGAGGAAAGTTAAACATTCCAGTGTAAAACCTCTGCTCATGTCCACATGACTTTGGTGGGAAGTTTGTTTGTCTTTTGATATCAGTTATGTAACTTTTAAGGCTAGGCTGAGCATAGAACAGTTTTGTTTTGTTTTTTTGACCATCATCAGCGCAGTGAAGTCTCGCTGAAAGTTTTTGAGCACTGTACTCGGGCGTTTGAATGTACATTTTCTATAAAGAAGGTCTTGATGAGATGTTTAAAGCCAAAAACATTGCTTGTTGGACTTGTGCTATCAAACCTGTCTGGTAGTTTTTCTACTCTGTGCAGCAGCTCCAAACATCAAAAGTGTTTTGGGAATAAAGTGAATATGCTGAACACTTGATTAAAAAGTGATTCTTACCACATTTGTCCTTTTTTTTGTTACTTTGCTTATTGTATCTTACTGCAGCTGTAAACATGCTAATAACTTAGGAACACACATCCTCCCGTTCAGCCGTCCTGCTCCTCTTTCTTCACCCTGTTACATTTAACCTGTGTAAATACAAATTTCTGCCTGTCAGGCATTAGGAATGTGAATTGTGCTGTAACTGTGTAATGCCAGGTTTACTAAAAATAAGGAATCAATAAACAACTTCTCAAAGCTGGAGTTCTGTGTGGATTCAACAACCTCTCCCAAAGTGCGGGTGATTTACAAGAAGTGCACATGTGATAGCTCAGAAATGGTTTAGAGTAAGTTGTACTGTGCCCAGCAGAGGGCACAATGCTACAATGATGTCTTCATTTCTGCCCTTTGAGTTGTTTGACCATCTATGGCTTGATTCAGCTTCTCTACAGCACTTAATACAACACCCACAGTGTCAACTGTGCAAAAAGAGATATGTAGAAAAGATGTCGTGTAAGTTTAAACTGTAATCAGCAGGCTGTCTTCTTATTAAGAAACAAAACGTTTGAGCTGTAGTAATGTAGTGAATTTAATAATGTCTGGTAGACTCGTTCATTACACATGATACATGGAGTTTCTCAGCACATACACATACATTCATGGAAGTTTGGCAAGTAGAAGTACAAGAGTAGCCATCATAAAGGAAAGTACAAAGGTTACTGTACACAGAAGCGACAAGACATGCAGTGTTCATTTTTCCAAAAAAACAAAACAATGAAATAAGACCATATGTAAAATAAGAAATGTTTCAGTAAATAAAATATAGATATTTGTCATTTCTAAGTGCTTGTAAACAAGTAAGGCATTATATTACACAGTGGATGACAGCACTTGGTGACACCCCGGTGTTTTGGTTGCGCCCACGTTGAGATTGTCCAGCTTACACACAAATAAGTGCCACACCAGTTCAGTGGATTGCACTTTGCTACATGGCTTTCCCAGAATAAGGACATCAAAGTGAGTCTATTTGCTGCAAAACACTACAAGCTGTAGTCCCCACCAGCTTTCGTTTTCCAGTTGACCTGCAGCTCTTATCGAGGCCTGTTCACTTCCGTGTAAACGTCTCTGTTTATGTTTCCCAACCATAGCCGGGAGGATGCATCCACACTGGCTTCGCATTAAGCGTCTCATGAAAGGAATTTTCTGTTACACGGGGCACAAATGTTCTTTATAATGCAGGCCTGTATCCTCGGGCCACATTTGTAGCTGTAATAAACATCAATTAAAGAGCACCATTATTGGAATTAATAAGCCTGGACCTGGTTTGGTAAAAGCTGGCACCCGCTGCTAACATGGTTCATCACCTTCTGCTTCAGCTGGGCCACTTGCTCCCTGAGCACGCTGGCTGTGGAGGCCAGCTCGGTGTTCTGCGTTTTCAGGGTCTTGACCTTGTCCTCAAGCCGAGAGATCCTCTCCAGCTTTCTCTTGCGACATTTGGAGGCGGCTATCCTGTTGCGCAGCTTCTTTCTCTCCGCCTTGATGCGCTCTTGGTTGTCCATGTCGATGGGGGACAGAGGAGGACTCTCCCCGAAGCTCTGCATGTCCGGCACGGTCTGAGGTTCGTCCTTCAAAGTGCCGACAGACTGGAGTCGTGACAGAGCGGCCGCAGCGACCGCCTGTTGCTGCGCGGTAGCCAAATGAGACGGCGGCGGCGGGAAGGGAATGGTGTCCGTGGAATAGTTGATGGTGGTGGCTCCGAGCGGACTGGCCGCGTAGCCGTTCAGCGTAGTGTACACAGGGAGGTCTGATGCCTGAAGGCTGGCAGAGCCGGCTGCGCTGGATGATCCGAGGAGCTCCAGTCTGTCCACAGAGACGCACCCCGTCTCGCTCAGCTGGTTCTGCTTGTGAAGATCCTCCAGCGCCTTGACGAAACCTTCCGCGAATTCCTGCTCGTCACTGGCTGACTTCGGGTAAAGGAACTGGGAAGTCGGGTTGGTGGTGGTGGCGGTGGTGACTAGACCGTTGGACTGGATAATAAGTCGCTCTAGGTCCGGAGAGGTTAGTTTCAGGAGTCCTAAGTCTGAGGAGTTGAGAAGTCCGTCTGCGTCCCGGAGCGGGTTAGATTTGAGTTCGGAGTTCTGATTGTCTAGGTTCAGATTAATCTCCTTCTTCATCATCGTGTTCTGGGAATAGATACCGGAGACCCTCGAAGTATTCACCACGGTGCCTGTGTAGAGGCTTGTTTCCATTCTACACCCTCATAAGAGGGAGTGTTGAGCGTTAGGCATTAACGTTTGTTCAACAGTCACATCCAAACATGAGGAAATCAGCTGACTCTTACTTGGTGTAATCCGGTCTCCTTATCTCCTTTCTCGTCTTATCACTCAGTCGACCACTTCAGCTAAGCTGTTGTGCCTGTTGGGGCTCTGATGTGCCTCTATATGATATGGTCTTTTCCCGATGGCACGACTGCTATGCGCAGCGCCAGACCTCGCTCGCTTTCTAGCCCTAAAAATTCCATTATGTCACTCCAGAGCGCGGAGATTGGCCCAAAATGACGTTGGTTTCCGGTTCAATTTGAATAAGGGGCAGAGCCGGCCTTTATCGCCATGGAGACATTAGGTAAACTCCAAACAGTGCAATGCATTGTGGTTTGATGTCATAGCATAAAAAAGCTCAGGGTCGCCAGAAGTGAGCAGAGACTGGGCGGGGAAGGTGTGAGGGGCGAAGGCCAAGGAAAGGGAGAAGAGCGCAGCAGGCTCTGCTGAAAATGTTCCTCCGGCTCAGTCAAAAGAAGGTTTTTAATAGATAAAAATTAATAGAAAAGTGGAAGCAGAGCAGGCTTGCTATCTCGTTGTGTTGGTTAAAGCTTAAATTCAGATTACAACGTTATTTATTGATCAGACTGTGATTAGACTTGATTAGAGGCTCGGAGATCACGGTTAACTTTCATACAAACCAGACTTAAGATGAGGTATTATGTCTCATGGTGTTCTTGGTTAAACTGAGCATAAACGAGAAAGGGGAAGGAAACGTTGAAAGTAAATGGAGGAAACCAGTGTGCACTGTGATTGAAAGTAACTTGTGGAAAGGTTAATGCCCTTACATGTCCATCAGTGGCTGCTGGAAAACAAACTCTATGTAGGGTGTTTTGCTGAGGTCTCCAAAGCTGCCTGTATTTGTTCAACAAAAATGCGTGCAGCTACTTTGCAATTATAATACTATTTTTTTTTAACCCACATGAAATGACTCATATGGCTGGCGAATGTACTTCAGCCCCCCCAGCCTCATAGAACAGAGGGGGATAAATAGGGAGACGTATGAGAGACAAATACAGCATCCTTGCAGTACAGTATATCAGCGAGTTGAGACCCTGCGGTCGAGCAAAACATTGTTATTCCGCCCACCCCTCAGCGGTGACGTCAACAGCCCGTCTGCATCAGCACCAGAGCAGAGAGGGCATCGTTAGTTTCCGTGGCAACAGAGACACGGTGAGTGACGCAGGCAAGACTGAGAGAAAGGTGAATGAGTTGAGGCGGGAGAAGAAGAGAGGGAGGGGCGGGGTAGCGACTGCAGTGCAGGTTGTGTAGGGGGTCCGTGGATTTGTCCTGTGCGTGTGGGTGTTTGATATGGAGATCAGTACTGTAGCCACAGCGCCAGTAACATGAATGAGATACATCTTGTGAAGCATTCACTTTATAATGTTTCCAACACCTATGGAGAGCGCATTTTCTTCATTGTGCCAGCCACACAGGATGCAGTGTCCAGAATGTGTGAGTCATTTCGCAACCCAGGGGTGTGGACCGCACAGTGTAGCGAGAATGAAAAAAGAAGGGCTGTTCCTGCAAGGCAAAATTAGATTAGCCGTGACTTTCTAACAACAAACTGAGAAGAAAGCTTGTCCTCTACACTCAGGTAACCGACTGTGTCAGAGGTTGTGTAAGTCACGGAGAAGTGTCCTTTGACTTTGACTCTCTGGGGAGAAAGGCTCTGCAACACCCTGTGCCACTCACCGTGCGTCTGAGCAGCTCCACCGGAGCCGCTGGTTGGGGGTTAAATGTTCACTTTGGGGCTGGCAAGAAACCCTCCCTCTCTCCAAAAGAATAGACAGGGTGTTCATGTTTGTTATTCCCTTCAACCGAAACTTCTCTAACTTTAAATCTATAAATAGAAAACAGATGCTTGGCTTTCATTTTCAGTATTCCCGTGGCTCGAATTGCACTGTCTTTCATTAAAACGCATTAAAAAATGATTGTTGTCAGCTCCCTCCTGTCTCTGATTTATTTCCCGATTAAAGGGAGGAAAAATAATCCACAAATCCCCCCTTTTATGTCTAGTATGAGCTGCTGCGGAGAGAGTGAGATGCATGTCCAAACAATAGATGGCAGTATTATCCATACACGTCTTGTGTGCCGTTTCCTTTCAGCTGTGAATAAGAAGAAGACAGTACAAAGCGCAGACAATCCTGGGGTCCTTGTTAGTGCTCATTTAACACAGCTCCAGTCACATTAACCGAGGACAATGGCCAGTAAGAAGAAAATAGTAGTCACAGGTGAGAGCTCTTGATTGGTCAGAGGACTCGAGATGTGCACAGTGTGTCTGCAAGTCTTTTTTTTTTTTTTTTTTTTTTTTGCAGTGCTGTTATATCTCAGAGTTCTTTATGTCTGAGGTGCACAGTTACTATTGCACTTGAGCTGTTGTAAATACATCATGAATGGATGGTGGCTCTGCTTTCAAAGTTAACGCGCTGCAGAGAGTAATGTCGCTGTCGGGGATAAAAGATTTTGTCTCCTGGCTTTGATAATGTCAAAGAAATCACTCCGTTTCTCTTCACTGTGTCACGTGCTTGTACTGCAATTAATTTTTAACTTGAAGTAACCTTTACACTTTAAATGAAGAGTCCCCTTTTTAACATCGGTCTCTTTAACCTGCTCTCCATTAAAGATAAGCACTCTAGCTGTCTCTGTTGTTTGCCTCGCCACAGATGTGGTTAATTAGTTGGGTTTTTTTATTTGTTTTTTCTGCAGGGTTTGAGCCATTTGCTGAGCATACCGTGAACGCCAGCTGGGTTGCAGTACAGGTAATCAGAGATTAATGATTAAGATAACGGTTTAATTTATCTCCAAAGTTGGGGAAGTCCTGCACTGAAGCAACGGATGCCTCAATAAAATGCAACAAATGAATACAAAAGCACACCATATACACTGGTCAATTAAATCTAAAAAGGGCCAGATCAGAGGCTATAATAGCCTGGCTCCAGCTTGACCAGGACCCTGAATTGAATAAGTGTAAATTTGTAATGAATGTATACGATAAAATAGTTCAGTAAATTCACCAAAGGGCTTGTTATACATGCAGCACGAAGCTGTGGATGAAAGGGTCTGTCACTTTGTGCTCATGTTGGTTTATTGCCTGTAAAGCAAATTGCAATTATCTTGTACATAAACATTGGGTGTGTTCACAGGAGCTGGAGCAGTTAGGACTGGGCGAGGCAGTAGATCTGTATGTGTGTGAGGTGCCTGTTGAATACCAGGCTGTTAAGCTCCTACTACCATCTCTGTGGAAAGGGCATCAGCCACAGGTATTCAAAGAAATACACACTATTTTACAGATTGAGTTTTGTATGCATGTAGTACTATGCAAAAGTCTTGAGCCACTCCTCATTTCTTTACATTTTGCTAGGAAAACTGGAAATGAGTGTAGTGATTTAATTGAAACATGTGAAAGCACAGTATGCAAGGCAAAAACACTGTTTGTGTAGTTTTAACGGGACTACCTTTATTCTTCAACACAGCCTGAACTCTCCTAGGCAAGTGTTCTTGTTGGTTATTTCTTCAGGAATAGTTTTCCAAGCATTTTCTTTGAATGTTGGCTGCCTTTTGTTCCAGTCTTTATCAAGATGATCACACACTGTTTCAATAATGTTGCGGGCTCTGCGGAGGCCAGTCCATGACTGTGGCCATACGCTTTCCAGATGGTATTGAAATTTTGATTAGACTTGAATCATAGCGGAGCGTCCACTGTTTTACAGGCTGTAGACTCTCACTGTTGAACCTCTCTCCTGGCCTTCTCCATACTGACAATGATTTGAACCAAACATTTCAAAGAATGGTTTCTTGACAGCTATTTCTGATGCGGCTTCAGTAACAGTATATGGATCATTTCAATCAATTTTTTTTGCCCTGCCGCTTTGAGCCTCCCCTTCTCTGCTGTCCTCAAAATTTGCACACCATGCAGAGAACTAGTGGGGTGTTTTTTTTTTTTTTTTTTTTTTTTTTTTTTGGCTAATAGCTCTATGGGAATCACCTTGTTGGTGCAAAAGTGCTTTTTATGCCTGTCAGCTGTCATCATTAGCGCATATACAGAAATCGAAACAGTTGTTCTTGTGACAGGCCTCTAGTAAATAAAGTGCCAAAATTTAAAATTTGGTGCTTTGCCAAGTGGTCTGAGTTAGTTCATCAGGAAATGGTCAGTGAAAAAGCAGTCAATGTTCAAAGAAAGTCTGGAGAACTATTACTCAAGGGCACTTTAAAATATGAGAAGTTTCCTTGCTGGAAGCAAAAGACTTTTGCAAAGTATGCAGTAAATGCCCTAATAAACCAGTGTCTCCTGTTTGATTTCCTGTGAACAGTTGGTGGTGCATGTCGGTGTTTCCGGATTAGCCACCACAGTCACTCTTGAACAGTGCGCTCATAATAAGGGCTACACACGTCCAGACAACTGCAGCTTCTGCCCGTACTCCCAGTGCTGCGTGGTGAACGGCCCGGATTGCATAAAATCAATCCTAGACATGGATACAATCTGTAAAAGGGTTAATGACGCTGGCATTGGCATCACTGTGTCCACTTCTGAGGATGCTGGAAGGTTTGTGATGCTTTTGAAAATGTTTCATAAATAACTCACCTGCACACTCTGTGTGTGTTCAGCCACCGTATATGGGTGGCTGCCTTTTGTAGCAAAGGAACACAATAAGATATCTTTCAAAGTAAATGGTACCATACAGTTAGCAAACATACAGTGTGTTTGCACAGCTTTTGTTTACACGTCTGTTCTAAATGCTGCAGTCGGGCCCAACAGACAGAATCCATAGCTGATAACAAGGTCTGATAAGTGTGTGTGCTTTGTCTCCTCTCAAAATAAAGGCACATGCACACATTAATCTATTTAAATGCTTAAAGCCGATGTTGAAAACTGCAGTCAGGGATACCTCCATTACTGCAGAGTTGGCACACAGCCTTTGAGTGTATCTCCCATCAGTTCCTCCTCCTGACTTTTGCTACAGAGTGCAATTATTTCTAACATCCACCTACTTTGGCCCCTGGCAGGTACCTGTGTGACTACACTTACTACACATCTCTGCACCTGGGGAAGGGCCGTGCTGCTTTTGTCCATGTGCCTCCTCTAGGAAGGCCCTACAGCGGCAAGGATCTGGGTAGGGGCCTCCAGGCTGTCATACAGGAAATGCTGAAACTGCTGGAGGGGAGTCACAGTGAGGAGGCGCAAAAAGGCACTAAGCACAGCAGTGATAAGCCTTAACAAAAGCTTGACCACTTTTGACTGACTTACAATATGAGGGCACGCACAACTGTCCAAGATGGGCCACTGGCTTGTAATGTTTTCATCTAAGGGAAGCTGTGTGGCTCCCAAACCTGCGACATCCAGTGCCAGCTGTGGACCTGGAGCTGCAGAAAATGAGGGCTTGATATTCACATTTGTTTGTCACATTTGTGCCTCACCTGGGTGTGGTGTCTTAGAAATATTATGGCTCTAACACTCCCGACTAGGTTGGTGTCTGGAAATTGTCATTCCCCTGTGTCGCTTTGCACTTCACCCACAGAAATGTGATGACTTTCAAAATGTGAACCTGGAAAAAAATTGTGTTAATCTCAGGGAATATATTGCAAATGCAATTAGTAATAAGTAATGTGATTAACTTAATTTGTCTGTCCTGTGTATGTATGGTAGGATTGCAAAGGAAAACGAATGGAACACTGTGTATAATTAAAAAAGGCTTCATACAGACTTGGTCTTGTCCTTGTTGATCTGAAATCTTTGGTCAGATTATTTATGAACTTGAAATGTCTCTTTTATTCTCACTTACAAACTTTTAGACAGATCTTGATGTCAGTCATTAAATTCGCCATTTCCCTTATGCTGTTCCTCAACAACTGTTAATCCGTCTCTGTACAGCCACTTGAAATTCCGAAAAGTTTTAGGCCTGCAGTTTATCTTGAGACAGTGAAGTGTACTCGGTGAAACCATTAACTACTTCGTCACCTGTGCTGTCACGCTGAATTCTTTCATAGCTGACGTAGTCTCGGATTCCTGTGATGCTCGGCTGAGTTACGGTAATGCTGGGCGTGATTAAACAGACCTGCTGAACTTGTTCTGACCTGATGGATTGGGGGAAGGTGGAGAAAGCTCATGATTACAAACAACCTGCTCCTAGAATTCTTACTAATGCACTCTTTAAAAAAAACAAAAACAAAAAAAAAAAACCTGTTACTGACGTAAAACAGGTGTCAAACATGAGGCACGAGGGCCAGAATCAGCCTGGCAAGGGCTCCAGTACAGTCTACTGGGCATTTTACAGCTTGTCCTACTGATGAAGACGTCCCTTACAGCTGTTCATTTCACACAAAAGTAATAATTAAATGACAGAATTTCCTTTTTGTCACCGTCTACAGCAGAAAGTTCTTTCTTTTACAATGTGTCCATAGTAAAAATCAATAAATAGGACATTTTTTGATAATTAAAACTTTTCTGCTTTATATTTACAGGACAGTGTGGGCAATAAGCAACCATAATTTGTTTTGGGGCTTTAATTTCCTACAATTAAAGCCCAAGGAGTCATGCTGACTAATTTATTTAGTTAAACAGAGCTGCATTTCTTTATCATGTTCTAAAACTGAGACAAACTGTTAAAATTGCTCTCGTTTTCCTTATATTGAGATAACTCAGGGATTAAATGTATGGTTAAACTTATTTACACTGAGTTTTCACAGTTGGCACTATTATGACAAAAGTGGACTGCATGTAGCCCCCAATGTAAAATGAGTTTGACTTCCTTGATGTAAAATCGTTAAAATACCACAGCACAAGAAAGTGCAAGGATTTATGTGAACCTCATGAATGCCATAACCTGGTTGGACCTCATAGCAATATATTAGTAACTGATAAAGTACAACAGTGTGTATTAAAACCCTATATTTAATTTAATATAGAAAAAAAAACTATATCTGATGTTGCAAATGATACGTTTTTATTGTTGCTTGAAAAATACTCACCTGGTGGAGGAACTACAAACTGTGTTATTTGGTAAAATGAAATGGTTCAAACAATTCAAGAATCATTCTTCCTGATGTAAAACGGCAAACATACCTACTGCAGCATTTTGCCTGCTTCCTTTTTTAAAGAATGGCTGTTTGACAACTGATACCATTTCTGATGAGGCTTCAGTGAACAACAGATGGATCAGCTAAAAGGTCAGATACATCTCCCAGATCCTGTGTAAGGTCTTCACTGAATCTCTTCCTGTTTCTTAAGGACGTGACTTTCAGATAAGGTTCATTTGCTGTAGGTACTGTTTTAGGCCTGCCACCTCTTCTTTTTCCTCCACATGCTCAGTTTTCCCAGGCTTTTTTAAGGAAACACTGCACCCCAGGCAGAAACTGTGCCAAGTTTTTAGCTTATGGCTCTCTGGGAATCTCCTTGATGCAAGAGGATTTTATGCCCGTCAAACTATGCTGTTGACATTTTTATAGATTAAACTACAGGAATGGGAACAAATGATGTGTTTTTGCAACAGGCTGCAATTGACAAAGAGTCTAAAGACACAATTTAAAACTGGTTCTTTACCAAGTTGTCTGTTATGTACAGACAACACAGGTCTATCCTTAGATTAGAATCATTCTTTTGTTTGAATGGTTAATAGATCAGTGTAGCTTAAAACAGAAAAAAACATCCTGTGAAAATGGTCAGGTACAATGACGCGACTGAAAATGAGCGAAAAAGCTGCAAATGTCCAAAGGAAAACTTTCTAAGACCTTCAAAAAACTGGAGAACTGTTACTCTAGAGCACTTTAAACATTACACGAAACTCTGGTTCATTCAAAGCAGAACATAAAGAAATGAGGAGTGGCTCAAGACTTTTGCACAGCACTGTACTATACCAGTACTCTTACAACGTCTCATCCTGTTTAAAACAATGCAATGTTTTATGATGGCCGTGATGAAGGCCACAAGCCCAAACACACATCAAACAATAACATTTCTCTGTAAGAGCTGCTGCAGCTTTAACCTCCTGCAAACATCAGTTTCACACACAAATGAAATGATGCAGTGCAGCAAAGCTGAAGAGGACATTAAACAGATATGAAGCATTATGTTTGCTCCCATAACGACAGCCTCACAAACAAAGAGTCTAATCAAAACTTGGCCATCGGAATACACTTAAATATTCTTGGGAACGGGAGATACACACCCAGAGTGCTACAACACCACACACAGTGTCCAGTTTTCATTCTGACCAAATGACTTACCCAGCTGTTCTGACAGCTGCCGGCCCCTCTCTGCAGCCACCACTCGCTCGTCTTCCATATCACACTTGTTCCCTTTAGATATTAAAGCATTTGAGAGCAGGTTCACCATGAGCACATGTGACAGACGTGGAAAGGTCTGGAGAAGCTGTGGAGAACATTTTGCTGCCAGTATCATTATTCAGCACAACCAATTTAGTGGTGGGTCCTGGGTTCCTCCTGGTGCTCAACAATACCCCGCCTCATGTAGTGAGAGTATGCAGGCAGTTCCTGGAAGATAAAGGAATTGATACCACTGACTGATCTGACATAAATCCAATAGAACATCTCTGGAACATTATGTCTCAGTTCATCCAACGCTACCAGATTGCAGTAATGCCCTGGTCCAGATCTGGAAGGAGAGATCTCTCTCTAAAAGCATGGGATTTGTCAGGCATGCATACAAAGACGTGAGGGTTATACAACCTACTGAGTACCATTCTGAGTTTCTGCAGTGACAATTTGGGCAAAATGCACTATCCTGTTGCATCATCACTGGGTCTTAAACACAAATGCTTTGCTGTTTTTACATTTTACACAGCATCCCAACTTTTTGGGAAAGAAACTTTAGTATGATCATAGTACTACCTAAAACAAACCAAGCCTACAAAAGATTGAATCTATACCTGATGTGTCTTTGCATGTTTTTGTAATAATCATTAGTAAAGTGTCCACTGTATTTTATTGTGTAAATGTATTGTTTTGTACATGGTTTTGTATGGCATTTTTTTTCCCATGAGTGTGAACGGTTCTCTGTCTCTCTGTGTTAGCCCTGCAATAGACTGCCAGGATGTACGCTGCCTCTCACCCTATGACAGCTGGAATAGGTTCCAGCACCCCTGCGACCCTGAATTGGATAAACGGAAGAGAATGGATGGATGGATGAAGGTATCACAGATGCAGATGTTTCTGACAGAACAACGCTGTTTCGTTAGTGTTAACTAATAAGGACAAACAAATAAATTTTTAAATAAATAAAACCAAAACCTTTTATTTTGAAGGCATTTTCATGGGGCCTGCTGAAACTGGCAAACCAGTCCTGATGGGTTTTTCCCCTTTAAGGTCCTCCTGCTAGATACATTCAAAATATAATAAAAGTTGTGATAATGCAAATGTGCTTCCTGCATTCTTGATTTATCTTTAATTTTGAACATTTAATTTTAACGGTTAAATGTAGTGTAAGACAGTTTGTGGAGTCATAAAGTAAAGTTTGACAGTGCATAATAATAAACTTTTTGTCAAAGAGTATATATATTTATATCTATAGATATATAGATATTTGAGCGATCAGTTGACACCTGTCCCTATTCTGTCGGCACCTGTCTTCTTGTCTCCTTCCCTTCTCTCGCTTCCTACAGGTGACTTCCTATAGGAGACAAGTGGTACTGAGGGATGAGAGGAAAGGAGCGGGGGTGGAGAAGACGAACGGAACGCCGCCGCGATCAAGGCTCCCCCTGTCTTTCTCTCTTGCCACCACTGTTTGTCATTTTCTCATTATTAGCTTGTCTCCGTTGTTCGGTTTGATCTGAAGCAGCAACAGTTTGTGGAATATTGTAGCAACAGCCAAAATACCGCTGACAAAAGGGTGAAAAACATGAGTGTCGAGGCGTACGGGCCGAGCTCGCAGACTCTAACGTTCCTGGACACCGAGGAAGCCGAGCTGCTGGGAGCGGACACTCAGGGCTCCGAATACGACTTCACCGATTTTACCCTGCCGAGCCAGACCCAGACTCAAGGCCAAACCCAGAGTCAGCTAGACGGCCAGGTTCGTGTGGTTATTCACGCCGTTTCTGTGCATGAATGGGGGTCCTGCTGTGTTGACAAAACGTGAATCAGCTAACGCTGGCTAACAACATCGTTAGCATCTGACGCCTTGCCTCCGTTACCATGCTTTTATTCCGCTAATGGCTAGCACGGCAGCTAGCCAGCTTAGCTCACGGCTAACATAGCTAGCATGCCAATATAACTAGCATGTAAAGCCACTGGACTTTATTGCTATATGAACTAAGACTGAATTTCCTGCGTGGTAGACCAGCAAAAATGCCCATACATATGTGCACCGGCAGTTATTTCTTTCTCTTACTAGTAGTTATATGCACTGAATACATTGTCACTGAAAAATAACAATCACTGGTCAGTAGAGGCAATTATTCTAACACTGTCAACAGTCCGTTTAATGATGGGACAGTATGACTGCTGCTGTGGAAAAATTACATTACATAAGACTTCATCGGTCTGGTTGACTGCCCAGTTTGGCGCCCATCTTTTCCAGTATCAGTTGACGATGTGTGATCCTGTGGCATATAATGCATAATGTCGACAATGAGTTTCGTTTCATGACTCTTAAATTCGTTTGTCTCCTCAGGTCAATGGCCCTGATGGTGTGTTACAGAATGGAGACGACCCTGTTGTGAAGGCCAGCCAATTACTGGCAGAGTTGAACTTTGAGGAAGATGAGGAGGACACTTACTATACCAAGGACCTTCCTGTGCATGCTTGCAGGTAAAGGACCAGACTAATGTTTCTGAATTGCCTGTCACCATGTGCTTGTGTCATTTTATTTCGTTGCTTTATGGTCTCTGTTTGCAGTTTGGAATTATTGTGCATGCATTGTTGCTTTACACAGCTGTAAAAGGCTACAGCCATTTGATTTTTGGTTTTAATATGTGGGTTTGCCACACCAGAGGTCTTGCAGGAGTATAATTAGATTTCAGTTGTGAATCAAGTTGGGGAAGTGCAAGCAATTTCCCTGTTTTCTGGCTCTGTTCTGTGTGGTCTTTTATATAAAAATGCTGTGCATTTCTTGTTTAATTTTGACTCTCCTTCAGTTATTGTGGGATTCACGATCCAGCCTGTGTGGTCTACTGCAACACCAGCAAGAAGTGGTTTTGTAACGGCCGTGGAAACACTTCTGGCAGGTAAGATGCACTCACTTACCAGCCTCTTTTTGCTCTGTCCTGTGTTGGGTCTTAACTAAATAACTCTTGAGGGGATCATTTTACAGGTGTGCTATCCTTTAGTTAGACGAGTACAGTGACTGTAATAATGAGTTTCTGTTTTGTTGTGAAACAGCTATTAAAAATGGATGACTATAGTTTCATTGTTGACTTAAGGCAGAAGTCAAAGAAGATTGTTTGACTGTCAAAGGCCACTTAGGCTAATGTTTAATTTTGAAATCCAAAGTAAAGAACTGTTTAACCTAGTACTGTATTATTTCCTGAACTGCTACAGTTCAAACCAGACTATTGTGGATCAGCTCTGTCATACAAAGCGTTCCCTATTCATTCAGCTCTTTTAGTAAACACACACAGTGTATTTGCTTTGACAGTATAGACAAATCAGGTTTCATAATTTCTGTCACTGCACAGTGGGGTTTTGAGATGACAATTGCATGGTTAGAACATGTTGTGCTGAGACTTGGAAAGTAAGAATTATTAGTGTACTGAATGCACAGTCTTGTTTTTCTTCCAGCTAGTGCCTTAATTGCTATTCTACTCACTTGTAGCCACATTGTTAACCACCTGGTGAGGGCAAAGTCCAAGGAGGTGACCCTGCATAAAGATGGCCCCCTGGGGGAAACAGTTTTGGAGTGCTACAACTGTGGCTGTCGCAACGTCTTCTTGCTTGGCTTCATTCCTGCCAAGGCTGACTCAGTTGTGGTGTTACTGTGCAGGTAAGGGCAAAACCTGAGCAGCTCACTGTTCACCCATAGGGGTCATTTAAACCAGTTATGTTTGACTTTTTGTTTTGATTTTAACACAGGCAACCGTGTGCTAGCCAGAGTAGCCTGAAAGACATCAACTGGGACAGCTCACAGTGGCAGCCTTTAATCCAGGACCGCTGCTTTCTTTCCTGGTTGGTCAAAATTCCCTCAGAGCAGGAGCAGCTCCGGGCACGCCAGATCACTGCCCAGCAGATCAACAAGCTGGAGGAGCTGTGGAAGGTACTGTCACACCACCTTTACTATGTAAATATTCCAAACCCACGGCACGAATTTGAGTGTGGATCAGACTTATCTATATGGTTACACTTAACCAGATGAATTTATACAGTTGTCTGTTATGCAAATAATGTAACGGAAATGTCTGCACTGTCTGTTTCATGTGCCTGCTAGAACATTAATCGTTTTTCCTCCAAATGTTTCTGACTTGTTATATTTGCAAATGTATAACTGTACTAAATACTGGCTTTGGTTCTATTCATGTGTTCAAATAAACTGACATTAAGGTAGTGAGCCAGCACACTTAATGCAGGAACCTAAAACTGAAGCAGCAAAATGGTAACGATCTATCATAAGATTTATGGAGTCCACTGTGCTTACATACCAAATTATCTGGATGTTTCTTAGTTTGTGGTGAAAAATACTAGATTCAAAGGAACCTGCCCATCTCTAAATATTTTTCGCTTTTCTATCCACATTTTTAATCTTATCATGCACGATCTGACGTGTGGGTGGGTGGGTTTGTTTTTTCTACTTGGTTTTTTTTATTCCTTGGTAGGAAAATCCCACAGCAACCTTGGAGGACCTGGAAAAGCCTGGAGTAGATGAGGAGCCCCAACATGTCCTGCTTCGCTATGAGGATGCCTACCAGTACCAAAACATTTTTGGTCCTCTTGTGAAGCTGGAAGCTGACTATGATAAGAAACTCAAAGAGTCACAGGTAACAAACAACTTGATTACAGTGATTACAGTTTGTATGATTTCTTGTCACAGTACTTGGTGATTGCTGGTCACACAACAAGTTAGCTATTTGTTTTGTTTGTAAGTGAATTCTTTTATTTTTAATAATAGAGTTTCTTTCTTTTTTTACTGTACTACTTAAAAGCTTAGATTCATAGCCAGGGGGTTTCTGGATTTACTTCTTGAGGATTTTGTAACCAAAACGTCCTCATAGTTTTTATTGTCTATGATAATTTTGAAATTGGGATGAGTGTCATTGCCGTTTCTGTTGTTTACATTTATTATTTTTATAATAATATTTATATATTTATATATTCATTATAAATTTATTATTAATTTATTTCTCAACAGACACAAGACAACATCACAGTAAGATGGGACTTGGGTCTGAATAAGAAGAGAATTGCTTATTTCACTCTTCCCAAGACAGACTCGGGTATGTAGCAGTAGTTTCACTGTTAAGTTTACAGCCATCATTTCATACTATATGACTTTGTAATTTGTGTGTGCACTCCTTAAACTTATTCAGTTGTATGATTTTATGATTCCTTGCATTCATTTTGAATATTTTTTTCCTTAATGTGCATTTAAAAAATATTTTGTCTCATCAACCGTTCTTTAGATATGCGGCTGATGCAGGGAGATGAAATTTGCCTGAGATACAAAGGAGACCTGGCCCCTCCTTGGAAAGGCATTGGACATGTCATCAAAGTCCCTGACAGTATCCTTATGACTTTGAATAGGCATACCATCCCCAAGCTACACACTACAGTTTAACCATATAATCTGTAATTTACACATTTAAAACCTACAGGTAAGGCGATGTGTGGATCTTTAGGAACACCTAGTGGCGGCTGTGTGAAACTACAACCATATAAACAAACTTGGCTTCCTTCATGCTCCAGTGTATTTTGGAAACAATTTCTATATTTAGATCTTGTTTATACAGGATCATTTCTTAATTTCTAGTTAACACTACACCACAAGTACAATCCAAGGCTGTGGATCGTTGCATTTTTAGTGACTCTCCTCCACAGTTTTAACATTTAGTGTTAATGAAACTAACACGAAGTAGAGACGGAATCACTTTTAGGTGTTTTAACCAGAAATTTAAAGCAGTGTTTGCATGACTTGCATTCAAAAATGAATTGCAGAAAGGCACAAGTTATACACAACTTTCATGCAGACCTTTTTATTCACTTCTTCCAAATCCAAAACATTTCACGTTTTCAGCCATGCACTGTTGTGCAGCTGGGTTTTCATTTCATTAAAGTACAGAGTAGCTGCTGCTTACAATTTTACATGCAGAAGAAGACTTTGATTGTCCCTCAGTACTTGTGAGAGACCACTTATAAATTATTGGAATTTTGGACTTTGGGATGGATGTACGTTGAAAATGGAAAGTTATTCCTAATGGTACATTTTAGCTATCTATGAGTCCAATTGGGGAATAATCTAGGTAAGACATAGTGTCAGAAATTATATGTTTGCGTTACTACAGTACATATTGAAGTGTTAGCTGTTCCTTGACCTTCTGTCTCAGATTATGGTGATGAAATAGCCATCGAGTTAAGGAGCAGTGCCGGGGCTCCAGTGGAGATCCCTCACATCTTTCAGGTGGACTTTGTGTGGAAGTCCACTTCATTTGATAGGTATTTCAAAGCTGTGCACTCTTGTATTTGATGTGATTAGTGCAATAAAGACCTGAAGCCTAAAGTTCTGTATCAGTTACAATAACAATGTTTTGTTAAAATGAAAAATACCTCTTTTTTTTTTTCTTTTCAGGATGCAGAGTGCTCTGAAGACATTTGCTGTGGATGAGACTTCAGTGTCTGGTTACATCTACCACAAACTGCTGGGACATGAGGTAGAGGATGTGGTCATCAAGTGCCAGCTGCCTAAACGCTTCACCGCTCAAGGCCTGCCTGACCTTAACCACTCCCAGGTGAGTCGGAGAGAAGACGTGTTACATGACTGAAACGAGTTTTGCTTACTACCTGGCCTCTTGGACTTTGTCCCTATCAGAGATCGCATGGATTGTTTTGTTTTGTGATGCAGGTGTACGCTGTGAAAACAGTGCTGCAGCGCCCCCTCAGTCTGATCCAGGGCCCACCTGGCACAGGAAAGACGGTCACCTCTGCCACCATTGTGTACCACCTGGCCAGACAAGGAAATGGGTACGAAACTTTACTGTAGTCTTTTTTGTAATGCCACCCCTCTGTTTTATTCTTTATTTACTCTACATTTAACTTCATGTTATTTTTTTACAATATTCCATAAAGTCTTTATGACCTTAATCCTGGCTGAAATAAATAATTAGAAAAAAGACCATTGATACAGTTTAACATTTGTCTTCCCAGGCCTGTGCTGGTTTGTGCTCCCAGTAATATTGCAGTTGATCAGCTCACTGAGAAGATTCACCAAACGGGGCTCAAGGTGGTGAGACTCTGTGCCAAGAGCAGAGAGGCCATAGACTCACCAGTGTCATTCCTGGCTCTGCACAACCAGACCCGTAATATGGACAGGTAACACACATCTGTCTATCATTTTTGTGCATTTGTGATTATCCTGTCTTTGCTTCTTTTTAAAGAGTTGGACTAGCCGTTATCGGTCTGCATGGATTCAATAAAACTGCCATACGTGCTTTAGTTTAACACAGTCAGTCTAAAACTGTTCAGGGGAACCACAGCTAAGATTATGATGTTGCATTATAACAGTTTCTGTCAGAGCAGCACAGAATCTTTGCACACAAACACAACACTGATCTCACACTCTGATAAATGTGTTCATGCCTGCAGTATGCCAGAGCTTCAGAAACTCCAACAGCTGAAGGATGAGACTGGAGAGCTGTCCTCCTCAGATGAGAAGCGCTACAGAGCTCTGAGGCGCACTGCTGAGAGAGAGTTGCTTATGGTGTGTCATTTGGACTTGCTGAACAATAAATATGTCCTGTTTATGACAGTGCTAGGCACAGTAATGTGTATTCATCTATATTTCTTTTTTTGTTATAGTTGAGTTTGTATGATGAGACTTTCCATTAACTTTATACTAAAATATTAATTATCATTGTGATGGTTTATTAAGGAAAAAACAAACAAAAGTAAGTGATACTTCATCATAATGAAACTCAACTTTCTCTCTTTTCTCTTTGCCAGAATGCTGACGTGATCTGCTGTACCTGCGTTGGGGCAGGAGATCCTCGTCTGGCAAAGATGCAGTTCAGATCCATCCTGATCGATGAGAGCACCCAGGCCACCGAGCCAGAGTGCATGGTGCCTGTAGTCCTTGGAGCCAAGCAGGTAGGAGCTCCATAAGTGAAAATAACACTTGATCAGTAATCTGCAGTATTAGTCATCAGTTTAAACTGCTGTAATTTGTAATGATGTGTTTATTTTCTTTGTAGTTGATTCTTGTGGGTGATCACTGCCAGCTGGGACCTGTGGTGATGTGTAAGAAGGCAGCTAAAGCAGGTCTGTCCCAGTCTCTGTTTGAGCGTCTTGTAGTTTTGGGGATCCGACCAATCCGTCTGCAGGTCCAGTACCGCATGCACCCGGCCCTCAGTGCCTTCCCCTCCAACATCTTTTATGAGGGTTCTCTGCAGAACGGAGTCACTGCCGGTGAGATGGAAAGAAAGACATACAACCTTACATTTCCTCATTTCTTACCAGTACAGAAAACTTAAGAAAAGTAAATAAATAAAGATCTTTACCGTCTGTACATGCTGCTTTATGTGACACTTTATGTGTTGGATATTTCTTTAAAGGCTCTAGGCTGTAAAACATTTGCATTTGTTTTTATGCTCTTCTGAAATGTAGTCATCTGGCAGCTGACTCATAGATGTAACACAGCCTGTCGCTAATCATATCAAGCTTATTAATATGATTATTAAGTGTACCAGACTGCACACCATAATCTGTGTTTGTTCCTTCTGCAGCGGACCGTGTGAAAAAAGGCTTCGACTTCCAGTGGCCCCAACCAGACAAGCCCATGTTCTTCTATGTCACCCAAGGCCAAGAGGAAATTGCTAGCTCTGGAACATCTTATTTGAATAGGTGCCAACTTTCTTGGACTCTGTTGCCTGTGTCTCCCTTTTAGTGTCTGAATGATGCCTGAAAATAGCAAATATTTGACAGACATAATTTTTCTGAATCACTTCGAACCATCCTGATATAAAGTAGATGACTTAGGTGTTCAGAAACATTGTATGCTTGAAGTGATGTCTCATCCGTTTATAGTCAAGGTTAATAGATTCCTGTGTTACTTCAGATTTTCTATATTCAAAAGAAAAATCATTTTACTCACTCTACTTGTTCATGCAGGACTGAGGCAGCCAATGTGGAGAAAATAACAACGAGGTTGCTGAAGGCTGGAGCAAAACCTGATCAGATTGGTATCATCACTCCCTACGAGGGCCAGAGGTCCTATCTGGTCCAGTACATGCAGTTCAGTGGCTCCCTCCACACCAAACTCTACCAGGTAGACTGAGAAATGTTTCATTCAAACTTCAAGTGAATGTTAAATTAATTCAGTCTAAACTAATGAAACACCTGAATCCTTAAAGGAGAGGCCAAGCACTTGTAGTAGCACCTACGCAGGACACAGGACCAAATAATTTCAGGCACTTGTGTTTAGTGTTGGAATAAAATATAAAATGTCTCACCCAAGAATGTCTTCATACTTTGTGCAGGAGGTGGAAATAGCCAGTGTTGATGCTTTCCAAGGGAGAGAGAAAGACTTCATCATCCTCTCCTGCGTGAGGGCCAACGAGCACCAGGGCATCGGCTTCCTCAATGATCCCAGACGTCTTAACGTGGCACTCACCAGGGCCAGGTGATGCAAGAAACCTCACCAGCTTTTTGACTCTAAACATTTAAAACCATCACTGTGAGGACAATGTATCCTAATTTGTTGTCTTTTGCTCTGTCACAGATATGGCGTGATCATTGTGGGAAACCCCAAAGCCCTGTCCAAGCAGCCTCTGTGGAACCACCTGCTCAATTACTACAAGGAGCAGAAGGTCCTGGTTGAAGGCCCGCTCAACAACCTGAGGGAGAGCCTCATGCAATTCAGCAAGCCCCGCAAGCTGGTGAACACCATCAACCCTGTGAGTTTAGTGAGTGAGTGAGTGTGTGTGTGTGTGTGTGTTACATACAGTTTTTTGTTTGTTGTTTTTCCGATTATGAATATTTGTTGCTTTGGTCCATGAAAAACTGGATGTGCACTTTAAAGTTTGCTCATCTCATAAACTGAGGACTAAAAATAAACCAGTCTAATACATCACTGCAAAGACACAAAGATGAGCTTTCTTATTCTTTTCTTTTGTAGGGTGGCCGATTCATGAGCACAGCTATGTATGATGCCAGGGAGGCCCTCATTCCTGGATCTGTTTATGATCGTAGCAGCAACGGTGCGATGTCTTTCTTACCGCATACACACCTTTTTCCCCCCAAATGAAAAAGTATAATTAACTAAGTGCATTTAACATGTGTTCTACCGCAGGGCGTTCGTCCAACATGTATTTCCAGACGCATGACCAGATCGGTATGATTGGCACAGGTCCCAGTCCCATGTCCTCCATGAACATCCCCATCCCCTTCAACCTTGTGATGCCTCCGATTCCTCCACCAGGGTACTTGGGACAGGTGAATGGACCTACAGCAGGTGAGAAAGTCATACATTTGTCATGCTACCTCCAGTTTCCTTTTAAGGCAGCTAGGAATTGTTTGATGGACTTTTGTTACCCGACTTGATCTACGAACAGGTCGCGGTGGCGGTCTAAAGGGCAAATCGGGCAGCGGAGGAGGTGGGGGAACTCGAGGTGGCCGTCAAAGAAACCGTGGAAACCACAGCGGTGGAACAGACCGCGGACAGCATGGAGGTCAAATGACTACAAGCCAGACTAGCCAGGACCAGGGCTCCCAGCCGTTCTCCCAGGGCCCTCTAACGCAGGGCTACATCAACATGAGCCAGCCATCACAGATGAGCCAGCCTGGGCTCTCACAGCCTGAACTCTCCCAGGTTGGTTTGTTTATCTGAAAAATTGTTTCTGACCTAGTCCAACATTTGCCCAGATTTTCTCTTAAAAACATGTCCAAGATTTCTCTACTGCACGGAAGGAAATGGAGGAATAACTGTTGACTGATCTCTTTTTGTTTGTCCCGTTATAGGACAGTTACCTTGGAGACGAGTTCAAGTCCCAGATTGATGTGGCTTTGTCCCAGGATTCCACGTACCAGGGGGAGCGGGCCTACCATGGTGGTGTGACTGGACTGTCCCAGTACTAGACTGTAAGAAATTCCACTGTGGGCTAAGATGACTCACTAAAATGAAAGGAGTAGTTCAACTTTTTTGATTCATGAGCTTTTAACACATAGGTTAGCACTAACTTTAACTCTGAACACACATGCCAGAGCTAAATGTGCTGTTGTGTGGGTTTTGTTGCCCTTGCCCATCAGGCAAGCTGTTTTTACTAACTGGTTTCTCCAACTTTTTATTTAACATTTAAGAGACTTGGATTAATTTCAGAGTCTGCTACAATGTGTATGTTATAGTGCATTGAAAAGCTAAATGAATATTCTCTGAAACAAGTGTGTTTGTCTTGCAGGTTGCAGGAAAGGAGCTAGGCCTGTGTGAAGCTTAGTTCATTGGTATTTTAATCTGGGTAATAACAAAAAAGAACAAACATGGATACCCGTTTTCCACTGCTACAACCGAAGCACCACTGTGTGAAAGTAACAGGAGAGAGACCGTGAGAAACCAACCAATCACAAGAGTGAGAGCAAAAATGGGAGTAGAGCTGGACAGGACGAGAGCAAGACGGAAAGAGTGGGAGACTGGTGGAGAAGAGAAGGCACTGCTGCTCACACGCGAAGACATAGCAAAGGAAAGCTGTTGTCCTCGGAGCGGCGCAGTTGGGAAAGGTGAGACCTTCAACAGGTCGAGGAGGGCGAAAAGATCTGAGGCATTCTGGAGGGGAGAAAGGGGCCGACTGCGTCATCTTGTCCCTCGCGTGCCCCCCAACCCTCGGATCTCCAGGCGGTGTGGTTGGGATTCTTGCTCCAAAAGCTGAGAAAGATGGAGAAGAGGTGTCTCACACAAGTCCTCCAAGCTAACAACAGGACGTCCACTGTGACTTGGAGTGAGCGAGAAAAATAAATGGAGACGCAGCTCTTGAAGCAGTTGACATGGCAACTTTTTTAAACTCAAAGCTTGAATCGAGGTTCTGCATTTGATCACATTTTTAAGCAACCGGGAGAAACGTTTGGCATCTCAACAGAACTCAGAAATGCTTGTGGTGCTGTGCCTCAGAGGTTTAAAAGAAATTTGAGGACTAACCAGTTATGGGTCATTTGCTTTGCTTTCTCAGCTTTGAGTTGGAAAGTTTTCTAAATAAAGGCTGTTTTCATTGAGGGTTTTCAGTGACGCAAGCTAGTGTAGTTGGCTGTCTTTCAAGGCAGGTCTTTCCCTAGGTGGTCTGCAAAGAACAAAGTGGTGGAAGAAGCTCTTAAATGTGTAAACGTAAAAAAGAAAAGCATTTTTGTCTCCAAATCTGAGCTCCAAAGACCCGCGGATCGTGAGATAATTTTGTTTTTGTTTTTTTGTTTTTCTTTTGTTCTTCTTTGTCTTTTTAATAGTGCAAAAGGACGAGTGAGGGCACTGTAACCAGCTTGTAACTGAATAAAGCTGTCATTCTTTTCTGCTGACCCCTCCCCCAAAGCTGCTAAAGCTAGCAGATAGCAGTCGCCAAGCACATATAGCTGAAAGCGCCTGATAAGCCGATTCAAGAGGGCAGAACTTCCCAAAGAGCTTTGCCCTGAAGTCAGACGTCATAAAACATGCAGACGGTGAGACAGAGGTGTAAATGGTACACGTGGTGGAGTACTTGACATGAATGCTCACTGAAAAGGAGGGTGAAAACATGTAAGGCTCAACTGTACAACGGACAACTTGGTTTCACCACGTTGGACACAGATGTTTTGATGATGCATTTGAGAGGTCGACTGATGACACATAGAGGTTGCGCATCTTAGGTGAAGTTGCCTTCAAATTACAAACACATGTAACCCAAGTTTAACATTGATGTAGATAAACACCCCCCACCCCCCATTCCTCTTGATTTTCTTTGCTTTTTGTTAGTGTTTAACCTATAGAAGAGTGAAACTGTTAAAGCAGTAGTACAATCATGTTGAGGACAGAGCAGTTAGTTTGGTCTATGATGAACTTTGTATCTGTGTTTCAGTGTTGCAAGTTCTCGTTTCGCACTAGTGAAGCTTACATCAGTGTCTTTCACCACCTCATGTTATCCATGTGATGCTAAAAGCTTTCCTTTTTATGTTGTTGTATCCACGATACTGAAGAACTTTGTCATCTTCTGAGTGGTAATGGCTTTGGATTGGCCACTCTGAGCCAAAGCCTCTTAATAATTTTAACATCCTGTTGTGGATGCTAAGAGGGCAGAGCGTGTGGTGAAGAGTGCTCAGGCTGCCAAAGAGAAAAGGCATCCACAGGAATGAAACCTACGAAGTGTGAATTATTTCTTTTTCTTTAATGCTACAATAGTCAAGTTACTAAGTAGGTGTGTCTTTATGCTGTGTAGGACATCAAATTAATAGTCTCACCCCATTTATATATCTGTAGGTTTGCTCTAAATTATTCTTAGACTCCACATCTTCAAACTTTGAAAACTGCTCTGCTTTACCTTTTACATAAAAATCACCAACATATAAAACATCTCAAACCTACACATGGTTTTTGCATGTTTTATGAGCTGAGGCTAACTTTTGAGTTCTTCCTCTGTACTTTTGCTGTGACCTTGTTTGGCTTATTGCTGTTTAAAAGCTGAAGTGAACAGTGTTTTTATGTTTGCTGCACTGTTTTTTGTTTTTGTTTTCTTCCCACTAACTGATCTTGGTACTTAAAAAGTGTGCTCACAAAAAAAAAATCTCATGTTAATAATCTTGGAAAATTAAAGTTTGCTTCTTTTTGCTCATTCAGCTTGATTTGAGTCTTTTATTTCTCCTGTGAGCTGAATTACTAGCATGTGAAGTTCTCTTTAATCTGCTTAAGAGGGCAAAACAACAGGAGGATTCTCATATTGCAAAATCTCATTACATCAATGGGTCCTAAATGGGCTGTTGTACGACTCTTCACTGTTTTTCTTTTTTTAGGTCAAGGCAGACCTTAAAGCTCCGGTTTGCAGTGCACACATGCAGGTGGGTTGACATAGTTACCATACCTGACTGTCACACACAGCTGGAGCGGGTGTTTGGAGGCTGCAGAGCCAGCAGGTGGTACTATACTGCCGGCTGTTGAATGCGAACAGCCGGCCGGATGAAGAGCCAAAAACTGAAGGGGAGAACAGAGAGGTCTGGCCGTACAGGATAAGCAGTGAAAGAGGAGGAAACAGAGAGGTCCCGTGTTCTGTGGCAGGACGAAGATGGACTCGGAGCAGCCCGCGGTCACTTCAGTCATCGCGGTCCGCAGCAGCTCTGCTCTCCCCGGCTTCTGACTCTGCGGGCTGCTCGGAGCTGCTCGGGGCAGGACGGTGCCACTTGGCGGGCTGCAGCAGGCGGAGTGCAGCGCCTTGCGGTGAAACCTCCCCCCCTGGAGAATAAAGCATCTGGTAGCTGTGACTGAAAGGAAGAGGAGACCAAGTGGGACAGCAGCAGCAGTTTCAGGACGCAAAATATTGTTAGATAACAGACTCGACGAGGTTTTACACCGAAATGGGGTAAGCGCTTCTCTATCCATGACAGATTTAACTGGACTTTAAGTAAGAATTAAGAGCGGGGAAAAATGTTAAAGTACGGAGACAAACTTTCATCATTATTCCGTTTTTTTTCTGGTATAATTTTTATTAAAGTAATTTACGTTAACAGTTGTCTAACCAATCCTCAGCCTTTTCTTTTACAGAAAAGAAGTCTCGGTGATCTTCTAAGATGTTTCCTCACCACAGAGAAAGGTATGGCCATTTACCAGCTTGTCCTTTTCTATTTCATTTTTTTCACCCAGGCATTTAGATTTCTTGTACTTGCATGTGACCTTGGGATGGCAGACACTTTACATAAATGTGACACAAATACTTTGAGATCTTGTTATCAGATCAGGGGGACTTAAGCTTTGACTTAAAGCAATCATTTGTAGTGAGTTTAAAACTGTAGTAGTAAGGCTGCAGATGAACATTTATCACTGCTCTGCTGATGTCGGCTGTGGAGCACATCTGGAGCAGCGCTCTGGTTTCATTACAGACTTAATGAATCTGTTAAATTAAGACATATTGTTATGTAGTCCCATGTGGCCCCAGCTTAGTTTATTTAAAACCATTTTCAGCTGATTGGGAGGAGAAGCATAGATTCTGGGGCCATCCTAGGGGAGCAGGTGTTACCATGAGAAAATCCTACTTTCACTCACATTAATGTAGATATTTCCTATTGCTGCCCCTGCTCCCTTTTTTATTAATCAGACTGTGTAGTGTTTAAGATTTCTTTTAGAAGATTTAGATCAAAGGGTGTTAAAAGAAACCAGGTGAAACAGATTTTAGATATTGTAGTTAGTGACAGAGGTCAGAGCTACGCCTCAGGATGAACACACTAATTCCTGTCTAATCACTCCCAGGCTTTGTTATCATGCTTAGAGACCTCCATTAAGTAGGCCACCCCCCTCTACTGAGGATGAAGGTCAAGTAATTGAATTGTTCTGCTGTTCAGTTAACAGAATATACAGAGGGGGAAATAATTATTCGATCCCCTGTTGAATCACTTCATTCAACAAGAAAAATAAACATCACATAAAAGTTAAAATTGATTTGCAGATCAGTGAGTAAAACTCTTGACTGCTGCTATGCAGCTCGATGCTTCAGCTCCCTCCAACCCTTTTCTATAAGCTTGAGGTCTGGAGCCTGGCTCCACCACTTTATGACCTCTTCTTTAACCACTCCTTTGGTGGTTTGGCAGTATCCACAGTTCATCTTCACTCTTCTGGCTGAGGGAACTAGGTTCTCATGTAAGATTTCATCTGTTTAGTCTGTTTCCACCTCTGTGCTTGTCTGTAGAGGATGGTGTTCTTTTGGTGAAACTCAGCATTTCTCTTCCAAAGAGCTCGATATCGGTTTTCTCTCAAACCTTCTCTAAATTGAGATTGTCACTGGCAAACTGAAGACAGAGGTGTACATGTGCTTTTTTGAGAAGGGGAACTTGCAGGTGCTGCAACATTTCAATGTATTTCAGCATCCTGTGTTACCAATGGTGTTCTTGGTGACTGCAGTTCCAACTGCCTTCAGAACATTAACACTCTCTTCCCGTGAAGCTTTGGGCTGATCCACCACCTTCCTCAACAATCATCCTCACCCCATTTGTCAAAATCATGCATGCAGCTCCAGACATAAAAACCTTATGTCTCCATTAAAATGCAACTACCATCAAAACTACACAGTTCATTTCTTTCAGCATACACATACATATACTAGTTTGACCACCTTTGCGTTTCAAATGTTTTCTGAGAGAGGAAACTAAACATGTTGACACAAACACTTTTGCAGCCTCTCAGCCTGTGTTTGTCCTTTTGGTTGATTCCCGGTTCGTTCTGTTTGCAAAGCGGTCCGTGTTGTTCGGTCGGATGCCAGATATTATGTGGCAGAGCTCGTCACCTCAGGCAAGGTGAAAGTGTGGCAGTGATGGGACGATATTAGAGTTAATAGCAGGTCCACCTTCACTCTTACCCATTTTATGTTCTGTGTAAGACTAACACTTTATGATTGTTTGACGTCAATGACCTTATTGACTGACTCATGGGCTTCATGGAAAATAAACAATAACATAAATATGACAGATTGTTTAATAGTCCATTGACTTTCTGATAACTGGTTAGTAGCTTTATTCCCCTTGGGCTTAAATAATGACCTGTGTTTACCCTTTTCTGCAGAGGTCACAGCAGGCTGACCTTTTTGCTGTTTCCTGTCTTAATGAGGAAGCATAAAAGCCTCTGGCAGCAGAGGGTTAATGTGACTGAAAAGCAGAATTACAGCATGGCCTATTATCAGACTGGAACATGGTTGAAAGGGTTAGGCTTCTGCTGCTGTAGCCCATCTGCTTCAAGGTTAGATGTGTTATGCATTCAGAGATGCTCTTCTGCATAACTTGGTGGTAATGAGTGATTATTTGAATTAATGTTGCCTTCCAATCAGGGTCAGAATTGAAGCAGGCTGGCCATTCTCCTCTGACCTTGGCATCAACAAGCTTAGTGGATATTTTCAGAACCATTCTCTGTAAACCCTAGAAATGATTGTGTGGGAAAATCCCAGTAGATCAACAGTTTCCGAAATACTCAGACCAGCCTGTCTGGCACCAACAGCCCCTTTTTTAAGCACCTTTCTTCTCCATTCTGATGGTCAGTGTGAACTATAGCAGGTTATCTCAACCATGTCTACATGAAATGCATCCAGAGAAACCATTGTTGGTTTTTGTATTTGCAATGAGGTCAGGTGTGACTGACTACCATGAGTAGCCAAAATAATGCAGTTCTATTGGAAATAGCTATAGGTATTTACACACATGCATTAAAGAATAAATGTCCTTTTTTGAACTATTTCATAATTTTTACCACATAGCAGCTATTCTAATTTGCATTTCTATACCAGTGACTGACAGCAGCGTCTTCTTGTGATACTCACTTTCACCCCTGCTGAGGAGAAAGGAGTGGTTAGCAGTGCTGCTGTTCACACCACAGGGCAGTGGCTAAACCACCTCCCGGCACCACTGACTGTGTTGCTTTGATATATTTACCTCGTATCCAGGATACATCGGAGCAAAACCTGCCAGGCGCAGATCAGAGCGTGGAGGGTGACGACTCGGGAGAGGGTTCAGAGAGTTCTAGTCAACATGCTTTGCCAGCTAACCCTGTTTGACTGGTGGATGACGCAGGGAAAATAGTGGGAGATAGCCAAAGGATGATTCCACATCTGTCCCTGGATGACACGGGAGACAGAGATGTCCTGTTATGAAAAAAAAAAAAAGACGGATTTGTGTTTTTCACGCAAACAAGAAGGGATTTTTAAGCAAAACTGTTTTATTTGGGGGATTTAATGGAACATATTTTAATGGTTTGATGCTCATTTTATACATTTAGACTTTACATTCAGTTCCTTCAGTGCCAGTGCACATTACTGTAGGTCTGCAGAGACTTTGACATTCCCTTCTCACAGCATCTAATCATCATCCCTCTGTGACTCCTCCTTCAGGGAGCAGCCGATCTTCAGCGCCCGGGCCCATGTTTTCCAAATCGACCCCACCACCAAGAGGAACTGGATACCGGCCAGCAAGCATGCTGTCACAGTGTCCTTCTTCTACGATGCTACCCGCAACGTGTATCGCATCATTAGTGTGGGCGGGACAAAGGTGAGTGCGTGGGAAATTGGTGAAGACTAAATTTTAGATTCAGCAAAGAAGACAGATTAAAGATGGACAGGGGGAGAAACGATAATAAACAAATACAGATCTGCTGTCTAGAAGTAATAAATAAAAGATGATGGCTTTGGAATCAAAAGGGGCTTTTGAGGCTTTGAAATAATGCCACAGGTCTAAAAAAGCAAGACAAACAGCAGCTTCAGATTGAATTTTTACTCATCAACCACACTCCCACCAGAAGTCCTGTGAGGTGAAGAATTATATAACAAACTAAACCAAATCGAAGCTCTACACATCAGCAGCCAGAGCATCTTTGGTCCGGGCTTGTGGATTTAGATTAGGCGGGTGGGGAGGGGACCCATCTGATCTCATCTTAGCACCTCTAGTGTGACCCACATTTCTGCCTCCCAGAAGGCAGCGCGGGGCAGCAGTTGGCCGTTCAGTAGCCCAATCCTGCCAGGGCTGGTGTCTGGCTCCACAGTAATCTTCTCTGCCACTGCTGCTCCTGCTGCTAGAATCCAGCAGGTTATGTCAAGCACGTCGGCACACAAACGCAGAGTTCATGTAATCATTGGTTGGAGGGGAAAGGGGTGGGAGGATGGGGTGGGGGATGCTTCTTCTTAAGCTGCCTGCAGTTCTAGTATTTTCAGTTCCATTACTCTAACACTGGAGATGACGTAAAATAAAAAAGGTTTATAAATAGGTCTGTTTTAGGTCATGTGTTAGGAAGGACAGAGCCAGCTTTGGCAGCTTCCCACAGAATGATGTGATAAACCTGGTAGATATGTTTTGATTGTGCAGCTGCTGCCCTTTTGGCAGAAGTGTGAGCAATTGCCGAAACAGGTCTCAAGGGAGAACGTGTGAAAATGGCATCCTGGTAACCTATTAATGTTCATGCCAAACCAACCACTGATTTTAACAAACCCTGTTCAGTAATACAAATACAGTGGCTCAATACTCCAGTTTATGGCCTTGCTACTATGTAATCTATAGCTGTGGTGAGGCTCTGATGAGGCCTATTTTAGATTTAAATGCTCCAGCAACAGTTTCTAATGTTGGTGCACAAAGATTTACTATGAAATGTGAACCAAATGTAATAGCAACATATCCAGATGCTTGTGGAAGCATTAAAACTCTCAACCTCACTGATGGGAATAAACAAAGTGAGTAGGGACCGTGAGTGTCAGTGCTAAATTCCTAGACCGCCCCTTTCATACTGTGGCTGATGAAACACTTAACTTTGGACGACAGAGTTAAATGCCAAGCTGGACGCCACATCCCTGACATAGCTAAAATGCGAACCCTGTTACAACAACTGCACACATCCTTTAAAACATTCTGTTTATACACCAGTAAACAGTCTTCATATGGGGAGTTACATGTGCATTGAACATTCAGAAGAAGGTGTGATGGGGACGTAAAGAGGGTGTGTATGGTTTGGTGGGGCACACTCGACCTTCATTTTGATCCTGGTATGCTTCAGTTACTAATATCGATCTCGCTCTGCTGTGACTCCATCGGTGTGACTAAATTTGACCACAAACAAACACGTTAACACCTGCTGGGCGTCACTCCCAAACATGTCCTGCTTTATACATTCAGACATTACATTCAGTTCCTTCAGTGCCAGTACACCTTACTGTAAGCCTGCAGAGGGATTTTCCCTTTGACATGCTGTATTTTCTGTTTTACTTTAAATGGAAATGTAATTTACAAAGGTAATATCATGCTGTATTTATTAGGATGGGAAAAATAGTGGAATTCAGTAGGAAAATGCATATTGAGGTGTTGTCCAGTTATTAAATAATAGATGGACTGGTACTTATATAGCACTTTTCTACTCTACTTACTGCTCTCACCCATTCGCCTTAGTTCTTTTAAACCTAACATTCCCACTGAGGCTCAGGAGGTAGAGCGGGTCGTTTATCAACTGAAAGGTTGGTGGTTTAATTCCTGGCTACTCCAGTATCCTCTAGTTGGAGTATCCTTGGCCAAGATACTGACCCGGAGTTGCATCTGCTGGGGTGTTTTAGTATAATTGATAAGGTGCTTAAGAATAGAGATGTGTTTGAGTGAATGAATGAAGCACTTTTTGTGCTCAGAGTAGAAGAACTGCTATATAAGTATCATTACATCTGCCCAGAGTTACGTCAGCAATCAGCCAGGGAACCACTTACCTCCCAGTTGGTGGATCTCCTGAGCAGCCACAGGCACTCCTGTAGACTTGGTTTTCACACCACAGCTAACTAAAGGCATTATTTTTTATGAAATTATTTTAAGACCCTTGTTTTGCAGTCACTTTTTCAAACTGGCTGAGGGTAGCTGTGGTGTTTTCAGTGAGAAAAGTCTCATCTTCTGGAGTAAGACTCTCTCCAAATTTTCTCAAGGCTGTGAGGATGTAAATTTTCTGCTGCGTGTATACATCTGGTAACAGTTTCCCCATCATCACATCCGGGTCCATCTCTGCCTGTCTGATTCTCAGTCGTTCCAGGCTGCTTCGAAGCAAAGAGTTGTATCAACTCCCAGGTTTGGAGGCATCAGCCAAGCCTCAGCCACTGAGTTCATCCACAATTATCTCATCTCCTGACATAAGTCATTGAATTCATCCAGTTGCTCCAAAGTTTCCTTCTTTGTCTCTTCATGCTCTTCCTCCCGGTCCATAAGTTGATGCATTAGTTTATCGAGTTGTTCCTCCATATTCTGCCTCAATTTGTGGAGAGGTCATCTACGGTTAAAACTGCATTTTGATAAATTTTTAGTAAAGTGAGAGTAAAATGTTACCATTCACTGGTCAAATTTGTCATAAGTTATCATAAGAAATAAAAATAATAACTTGCAGTTCCTCAGTTAGAGCATGAAGTATGCTGAGAAGATGGTATATTGCCATAGTGTAAGAATGAAGATAGAGGCGCAGGCTGGTGGAAAAATACTGATTCTGCTGAATTATTTAGTTTCGTCTGGATTCACGCGTCTGCTCCCAGAGACATCCGCTCTCTTCACCTGCACCTAAGGGGACGACCTCTGTTATCTCTTTATCTGCAGGCAATTATCAACTGCACTGTTACGCCCAGCATGACATTTACTAAGACGTCTCAGAAGTTTGGTCAGTGGGCTGACAGCCGCGCCAACACGGTCTACGGTCTGGGTTTTGCCACAGAGCAGCAACTGCATCAGGTAGGCCAAAGTACAGTACTTTTAAAAATGTGCCATCCATTTCTTGTAGAGGGTTTGTGCTGCATTGTCTAGGTCATGACTTGCCCTCTCCTGTAAAGTTTGCAGAGAAGTTTAAGGAGGTGAAAGATGCAGCTCGTCTGGCGCGAGAAAAGTCACAGGACAAAGAACTGGCCAACACTGCGCTCACCATCGCTGCTCCTCAGGTGAGCGCCGTGCTTTCAGAAAGCATGAGCATGAAAGAAGAGCAAAGGTTTGTGAGTGTCACCGAGAAGCTGTAAATGTGAAACCTCTGTCATTCATGCAGTGACACATTTTTGGCATTTCAAGACTGAAATTAGATGATTAGATGAATGCACCTGTATTACTTGCTGCAGCTCAGCTATTAGACAGGGCCGCTGTGACTAAATCAAAGGAGGGATGGGGAGAGAGGGGAACGAAAAGCAAAAGAAATGCGAGCTGGGTCAGTTGTCTCAGAGGGAAGTGAAAGTGAGGAAAACTAGGACGATGGTAAAATTATCCCATGCTGCTCAGCAGTACACCACATTCACAATTTCTCCCCACAGCTACCCAGAAGCCTCTGTCTTGAAACACTTCTAATGATGAAAACGTAGTCAGCTCAGGGCCCTTTTTCATCAATAAAGAATAATCAGCCTTCAGTTACTTCTGCCTGATCTTGAGGAACATGCCTATTTCCTTTTTAATTCTACGGCTGAGCAGGTTCCAAGTGACGTCCCTCACTCCCGATCGATTTAACGAACACATTGGAAGAGCCAAAGCTCCAGAAAATTGCCAACTGCTTCAATTCATTGTACTTGCTAAGTGGCACTGCACTGCATAACTGATCAGTCCGCAAAGCACGCTTTCTGACTGTGATGTGTTGAAAAGGTCGTTTCGTGTTGTGTGCTTCGTGGTGATATGTTCTTCTTTTCCGTTTTTTCCACCTCACGGATTTCCTCTGCAGTTCTCACAGGTGAGTCATTATTTAGAGGAAATGTAAAACACAAGAAATACGTGTGCAGGAAGCATCTTTATTTTTTCTTCTTGCCTCTGAATTTTATACATTTTATACCTTCTCTGATGGGCAGACAGCTCTAAGCTTCTCATTTATCAGACCAAAGCGGACGCTAAAACTATCGTGTTACAGCAGTCAGTCCATCGAGAACAAGACCGCAAAGAGAGTCATTTATTATTGTTATCACGAGCTGTATGGCTTTGCTTGATTTTATATGCAGACTTTGACCTGAATGGGATTTTAACATCTAAAAGCAGGCGGTCTCTCTTCACTTTGAATAAATCCATTTAATGCAGAGTCTGTTTTTTTTATTTCTTAATAATTCTGCATTAGTTATTATGAGAGTCCATTTACTGATGTGTTTCTCAGGACCTCTCGGATGAACTCCAGTCTCCACCGGTGATGTGCGTGAATGGACCGGAGGACAAGCTGTTTCGCAGCCAGAGCGCAGACATCACCCTGTCTTCTGAGAAGGAGCGCATTAAAAAGATGCTCTCTGAGGGGTAACTGCACACACACACGCACACACACACACACACACACACACACACACACACACACACACACACACACACACACACACACACACAGAAATGAAACCAAGGAAGCCTTGAAGTTTCATTACTGAGAGCTGAAACAGCCTGATTTCAAACACACCTCATGACCTTCTTCAGTGAAAAAGTTTTTCTAGGTAAATCTCACAACTCGACAGCCATGCTGGTAATGCCAAGTCTTTGCAGTTCCGCTATACCTGCGTTTGCATCAGTGCAACATGGCTAGTTTGATGTTTTTGCATTTAGCCATTATGAAGAGGAAGACTGTTTTTTTTAGAATATGAACAGACTGTATTTACAGATGCATACAGTCATGTGAGAATTGAATTTTTTGGAAGTGGAATAACTTAATTTGTCATCTCTCACATCATCGTGGTGGAATTCAGGCCCACTTTTCCTGATACCGCTGCTTCAGCTCATTAAGGCCTACAGCTCTGTTATGGTCTCACCTCAGCATTTTAATCAGGTTGAAGGTGGACTTTGACTGGGCCTCATGATTCTTTTCTTTTGCGTCCATACTGTTGTATATTTGCTCCTGTGCTTAGGATCAAGTTTTAGCTGTCAGCCTCACATTTGACTCTAGAGTACTTTAATATAGAGAGCAATTCATGGTCGACTCATTAGCTGTAAGGTGTCCAGGCCTTGTAGGTGCAAAACAAGCCCAAATCATCACCCCTAACAGTTGGTATGAGGTGTTTGTGCTGACATGCTGTGTTTGGTTTCCTCCAAATATGGTGCTGTGTATTAGGCCTAACTTCTCCGCTTTGGCCTCGTCTATCTAAAACACCTTGTCCCAGTCTGCTGTCATGAACATCAGCATTTACCATCTAACCTCTAATGAGTCTGAGATGTAACTCTTGGTGTTTTTGAAACTTCTGTGAGTATTGCACATTGTGATCTTGGGTTTCATTTTCTTGAGCATCCACACCTTAACACACACCTGAATGGTTCAAGGACATCCAGCATCTACTTGAGCGTTTGGACTTATAGGGGTCAGAGATTGAGCCACTGACATTCTGATTGGTCGATGACCCGCTCTACGTGGCGAACCCCAACGGAAAAATACAGTATAACAATCTAGTAGTTGCTGTAACCACGCACTGTGTTCTACAAACGGTCTTTGTAACATCATGAGGGTTTTTCAAATTTCAAGTGGACTGTGCTTCTGGCTGCACTTAACCAGGCAATCCATTACCTTTTGGTTCCTGAGTGTTATCATGGTTTTCATTTTTTCTGTGTTAATTAACGTCGCTGACGTCATTCAGTTTGTTAAGCTACTAAGGAAATGAACAGGCCATTATCAAAGTGTTGACTCATACATAACACTGAATGAGGCTTGGAAGCATCCCTCCATTCAGCCCTTTGAGCCACCCACAATGCTTTTATACCCTATAGTCCAATTACCACGAAGAAAGCTGCTCCTGAACGGTTACCATGGCAAAGTGTGGCCAGTTTACAACATCAAGCTTTGGAGATGTAGGACAGAGCAAAGGAAAAGGATCAAAAATGAAGAGAGCATATCAAATTCAATCATCTTATATGTCTTCTGTGCAGGTGGCGTAAAAGTGGACTCATGGAGTGGGAACAGGCTTGTCTTACTCGCTTACAAGTCATGCATTCATCAAATGTGCAGGAAATTCAGTTTAAAGTCAGAATTTTCAAGGTCACATCATTTTAAACTGGAACGAACGTCAGTGGGGACTGAAGAACTGTGATGGAAAGATGTGAAAAAATACACAAATCTTTATCTGTCATCATCATCTGTCATCTTCCGTTTGTCTTTTTCCTGATGGAAACAAACGTCAGCCTCAGTTGTTTTTTGATGAACCTTTTCAACGTCACTTTCAGTCCCTTGATGCAGTCGGTCAGTTTCATCTCTGCTCTCCGGGTCGGGGTTGTGGCTTTAATAAGTGTTTCTTTGCTTTGTCACCAGACCTGTGAAATAAGTTTCAGTCTGCCCTTTAGGTGTGCGGCTGCAGGCTACAGCCTCCTTAACACTTGTGTAGTGGCTCTGTGATTGTGTTAACCAGGCCATCAGTGTTTCATCATGTTCCAGACTCTCGGCAGCAGTACAGCTTGTTTGTTACTCCACAACCAGCTATTGTGTTTAGCCTCATGTTGCAGTGCTTGACACAAGACTCGGTTTTAATATTGAAGTCATCAACATGTGGCAGTTTTGTTTATTACTAACACTGCATAAGCTTTTTTACTCATAAAGGTTCCATATTTGTAAGTACCCGAATCATAATCGGCTAAATTTAGCACCGCATTGTTTGTCATACAATAGATTAGTTTTCTCAATTTTATAAAGCGGGATACAGACTCAGATATGACTCCACGTAATGAAATCTAAAATCTAAAAAGCGTTGTTGCTTTTGTTTTAATAAGTGACAGTTTTTCTTCTTTGTGAGGAATTTTAACATTTTTTAAACTCTGATTGAAGGTTAAGGTCCAGCTCCCTGAAACAGCAACTGATGAAACAGGTCTGGAGCCTATCCCAGCTGCCATAGGGCGAGGGGCAGGGTGCGTAGTGTTGAATGTGACATAGATGTGTATTGGTATTTGTGTTTTTCAGGTCTATTTGTGAGATGAACCTGGAAGCTGAGCTCTTCACTTTACAGGACAGCAACTCTAAGCTGGTGGCAGCTTTGCATGAAGCGAATGCTAACGTGGAGCAGTGGAAGAAACAGCTGACAGCATATCAGGAGGAGACCGAAAGACTCAGAGACCAGGTGAGCCTCAGGGAGTTTGAGGATGCTGTGAAGTGTGTTCACCCTGAAGTCACACCTATTAAATTATAGAAACATATGAAATACAGGATTTTTTTTTTTCTTGTTAAAAGCGGTTCAATCCTCCGTCCCCGTGTTTGCTAATAGTAATTATTGGATTGCTGGTTTTGTGTCTTTATCTTTATGACTGCAACAAATCAAACTCCTTGCATCTGAACTGGAAAAAACCCCACTAAGAGTATACGTCACTACTACTTCATCAGTGATAAATAACCATGAGATCAATTACTAAGCTTTATGCCAATAATATCCAAAATTGTCTGGCACATGCTGGCCACAGATACATTTAAAAAAGCTGGGGAAAAAAGTGTTGTTTTGCTGAGCTCATGCAGCAGGAGATCTGGATTAACTGTGGGACTCCTCCTGCGTGTCACGCCCCCATCTCTCCCCATGTACCTGTCTAAAACTTTCAGAATCTAATGAAGGCATAATGACCTAAAATACACTTAAAATAAGCTCAACAGAGTACATGTTTTAATTTTGAGTGCACCTACACGCTGCAGACTAAATTCTTCTTCCTCATTCCCAGGACTTTTTAACCTCCCACATTTTTATTGTGTATAGTAGCTTTTGTCTTCATAGCTTCTTTGTATCCCTGCACTCCAACTTTTATGTGAGACTATAACATCCCACATGTGAGTTTTACTTTGGATGCTTAAAGCAGAAAGTCACCTTGTAAACGAAGTCATTTTAAAGCAGATGGTTTGAAACTGCGTTGTAAAAAGAGTCATTTTTGTGTGATGGAAGCTTTACTTTAAAGTGAGTATAGCAATGCAAACATCACCTTTCCTAGAAATCCTGTTAATGCTTCCAAAAGAGTGCTGGAGTTGGACGCTCAAATTGGCTGAATTATCTTATTGTTTTATTTCATAATAATTTGTTTTCAATAGCAAAAAAGCAGATTAAAATATCTCTGTACTCTGGGTTTTCACTTTTCTCCAGTGGTCCAAAGACAAACTCAGAATTTCTCACTGCCTCACATCACCTCTTGTCGAACTGGCTGAGAAGACTACATCCACCAACTATAAGCACAATAAGGAGTTTAAGAACGGAGGGATTAGTTAATCATGATAACGTACCATCTGTGACCGCCTCAAAGTTGAGACATACGGTTAACAAAAAGTTAAAATTCTGAGTCTAAAAGCTGAGAAGTAGCTGTTTTCTCCTCTGGCCTCTGAAGCTCTTACACAGCTCTGCAGTAACCTGTGGAGTAGAAACTAATGGTTAAGGTCGCACCTAATTATCATTTCTGGAGGTGTAACGCTGTGTAACATGAACACAAGTAAGATTGCACAAGCAACAGAGAGATATTGCTGCAAGACTCGCCCGGGGTTGTGGGCCTGAGTGTCCTGCTGCTTTTGATTGGGTCGTCCTTTGCAGACACTTCATTTCCTTGTTTTGAAACTGGTTGTTCGGAAAAAGGAAGCTTTGCTGGTAACACACTCCATCAATCTCTGACTTGTGCTGCAGGCTTTTCCCCTCAGAAGCTTTAATCAAGGCGTTCTCTGCGCTGGTTGAAGCGGTTCACTAAGTACACGCCAAATTTCACATTTCGCCACGAGGGAGTTCGGTCTAAACACCGAGAGCCTCACGAGGGTTTTACACTTGAATTACTTTTCAGGCTCCGGTGGATGCAGATGCTTCTGCCCTCCCTGTCCTCGCTCATCAATAAAAGGTATTTCCATGTTTGCTGGGAGCTGATTCCTCTGGGAACGACCTCGCCTCAGGCTGACATTTACAAACCTCTCTGATTCGATGCTTTAACACCTCAATCCCTTTCCATTATAGCCCAGCCTTACAGTATCGATCACTACTGTTTAATTCGTAAGCGCTCCCCTGGTATTTCAGCAAGAAACAGCTTTCACTATTTTGGTCCACATCGACTGATTAAATCATACAAGTGAGAACCCCGTCTCCTTTGGACCGAGCTAGTTCCTACTGTCTGAGGAAGGGGACCAGGTGGCTGAAAATGGTTCATGTCTCCGGGGTGGTGTGTGTGAGAGAGAGAGGGAGAGGGGGGTTTGTAGGACAGCAATATCCTACTTTCAATGCCCCAGTTAGGAAAAAATGAAAAATCACCAGAGGGAGTTGGCATCCACTTGTTTCTCTCTTTTTTTCCCTCCTTTCTTCTCCTCAGTCTAAACCATACGCGGTTTAAAATAATCCAACGGGGCATTCGGGGTGTTTTTAGAGGTGTCCTTCTGTTTTTCTTTCTAATTCATGGAGCTCAGATGAAATGCAATGCAATGAGGATTTCATTCGTAAAAGTGGCGATGTGCTGCTCTTCTCCAACTTTGTTATAATAGTAGAAATAGCCGCTTATTGTTGCAGATGAAGGCTGTGAAAGCAAACGGAGTTGACTGCTCTCTATGATAAGTTTCATTCTGTCCGCTGATGAGCTCTTTAGCTTTGATAAGAGTTATACACATTAAAAGATTCTTAATCTATGAGTTTTCCTGTTATTCACCTTTGCGTTTTATGTTGTTGTTAAAGTCTTTAGGCACTTTATGTCTGGTGCAGTGAATGGGGCCTTTCAGTGTAGAGGGTTCTCCCTGGCTTCCTCCCACAGTGCAAACACATGCATGTTACTGTAGGTTAACTGGTGATTTTGACTGGCCATAGGCGTGAAAGTAAGCATGAATGGCTGTCTCTGTGTGTTATCTCTGTGATGGGCTGGTGACCTGTCCAGAGTGCATCCCATCTCTTGCCCTGGCACAGCTGGGATTGGCTTCAGCAGCCCTGCTTATCCCTAAATTGGATAAGCCGATAAGAAAATAGATGGACGTCCAAACTGAGTGCATCATCAAAACGTTCTGACGAATGCTAGAATAAAAGTCCTTTTAATGTTTTTAGCTGTGCTTCAGCTATTTTGGTTGTCTGTTTTACCTTAATCCAGACTGTAAAATTCAGTGGGATGGGTAACCATGTTTACATTTATTCCTGGTGAATTCCAATGTTTATGCAGATACTATATTAGAGCCACGCTTTGGTTTATATTTATAGCTTGACGTAGCAATAGTCATCAATGATTTGGATAAAATTTGGCAAAGCTATTCCCTTAGGATGGAGTGTCATAACTTTAGTGATCGCAGTGACATCATCAGGTCAGAAATCAGTTTATTTAGCTGATTATTAAGTACGTCACAGACTAATCAGCACATGATGAACACGGTAAACATTACACTTATATAATATCAAGTGCTAACACTGCACGTTAGCATGCTATTCTAAAGTTTGATCTCAGAGATAGCAGTGTGTCCACAGATTCTTGCTTAGCTGTATTAAATAATGTTATATCAGCTGTGATCAAGCCATAACCTCCACCTTAGACTGTGTGTATGTGTATTTCAGCTCTTAGACTGAATGGCATGGTGCAAAAATGTGTAACTTTAGTGCTCAGGGCTTCCTTTTCAGTGCACAGAAAGCAGTGCTGCTGTTTGTGTTTGCCCACCAAAGCTATTTCTGGATTGTACACATGGTGAAGTGCCAGCCAGCGTGCGAATTCGTCTTTGTGGCATTTTGTCCTCTTCCACAGCACTCTTACGAAACCAAGGCAGATGGAGAAAGAGGCGGATTGTGTTGGAGAAAAGCTGCACAGGATAGTGTTAAACTAGGCTGGATGGGCCGGCTGGAGCCTTTCTGTGTGGAGTTTTCGTGCTCTCTCTGTGCCTGCAAAGATGTCGAAAAACATCCATGTAAGGTTAATTTTAAGCTGGTCAGAGGTGTGTTTGTGAGCATGTTCCCTACATCTCAACCAATCTGAGAAACCCAACCAAACATGAGGTCACTCTGATCTGCATTTCACATTGTCTTTGTTCTCATTATAGTTCAATTGTTTTAAGTAGACCAGGGACAAATTTGAATGAGACCAGTAATAGTTTAGACCAAATGAAAGCTTTTTAAAACGTTGTCCTGCATACACATCATTTCAATTCGTGTGTTTTGTAAGGTGGCTGACCTTGAAGCCCACGGTGGCCAAGGCCCCAGTGATCTGTTGAAGGATGAGCTGACCCAGTCCCTGGAGGAGCTGGAGGCCCTACTGAAGGCCAAAGATGAGGTTGGATATTTGCTAAATTACAAGGAATGACATGGCACATCACCAAAAACTGACTTTTTGATGCATACCTTTCATTCATTCTCTAGGAAATTCACATTTTGCAAAGCAAAAAAGCAGAGTACCACGAAATGGAGCATCAGCGTGACGAGGCCATCCACAGATTACGGGTAGGAGTGACGTTTTTACAGTAACTCAGCATTTTTTCATTGCTTATTCGGTTCTGGTAAACCTAATATTTCCCTGTGCCTTTTCTGTGTTTACCGTTCACTTCAGGAGATGGAGATGCGAAACTCGGAGCTGGAGCGTCGCATCCAGAACACGGAGCAGAACCTGAGTAACTCTCTGGAGGACCGGGATCGCTTGGATACTGAGATCCAGAGGGCCATAGAAATTCTGGACATCAAGATCTTTGACCTTAACGACCTCCGCCAGAGCCTTGTTAAACTTATTGACAAATAGTAAGGGTGGGTGAAACATGGCAGAGTGCAACCTGTGAGAGAAATGGAAGAGAGGACAGGGGTCCCGGCAGGAATCGGTAAACAAAATAAGAAGGAGCTGGTCCCGGTCCTCTTCAAGCACAAAACCCACCTCGGCTGCAGGAAGGTCTGTGTCACAGCAGTGACGGCAACATCGCGCAGGCGCTGACTCTGAGCAGCAGCATATATACGGTAGAGCTTGTCCCAACTTAACGTAACGCTTCATGTTGCTTTCGAGGGTAACACTCAGTGCAATAAACCAACTTATAAGGTAAGTGCTTAACAATGCTAGTCATTTAGGATTTAGAACTGGTGCTTCTGGTCTTTCATAAGGATCACCTTTGTACCCAAAATCACAATGCAGTGTCAATATGAACGATAAGAGGCCTTGTTTTTCATCTTTACAACAAAATGAGTCCATGCTTAAACACAAAGGAACTGAAAAGTGAATGCACGAGACAAAAAAAAAAAAAGAGTTTAGCTTATTTAAGAGCCCGCATACGCCATATTTATTACTGGGTTAACAGTTCACACAGGTATTGTAGTTACCCATACGTAATCTAGCAGCTATATTGTGTAATGTGAAGGACCAGTGTTAGTTTTTCAACAGGAATATTCAAGGATAGTGAAGGCGTGTGCTCGTAGTTGTCGATAATATGGTTAATCTAGGACATGCAACTTGAATAGCAACAGCATCTAAACATTGACACCAAAGATCAAATGTTAAGAGCAGAGGGGGGAAAAAGTTTTCCGTGGCTCATCTTTTATCACATTTCATTTCTTGCATTAGGAAACTTTTGATTCCTCAGTAAGCTACTTAAGTACATGGTAGTAAATAGGAAATATTAAGCAATTAAAGTTAGCATAACAATGGTTTTCCAAATGATATAAATCAATAAGCTACACTTAAGAAGTAACCATAGGAAATTAAAATGCATCACTTAGTCTTACAGGTAAATATAAGTGACTTTTGAGCTTGTCCAGTCTGAATGATATGCTGTGCATCATCTACTAATAAAGCACTAACTTAGTAACTTATTTACAATAGCTCCGCATCATAATGAACACGTTTCTCTCATCGGTGTGATGCATCTGAAGAAATGTAAGATGTTTTCTGCCTTCTGTTACTTTTGAGCACATTACCTTTAGCTGTGGACCGTATGCCATAGGCCTTGAGATTGTGGCCGTGCTGTATGAATAATTAAATATGTACAAAAAAGAAAAACTGAATGTCTACTTCAGAGTCTTTTCATCACACAGACTGTATCGTATGACATTTTTTAAGCCTTACTGTACGGAGGATGAATGTGAACAGTGATGTCGGCTCTCTGAGCCGCGTCATGGTGGTTTGAAAATAAAAGCAAACATTATGATCACTTTATGCAGCATTTAGTCTTTTTCTTTCTGGGGTTTGTTTGTTTTTCTTTGGTGAATATTGGATAGAAAATACTTGGACACTGAAAAATATGCTTGTATGAAAGGTTGAAAGAGATGTTTTGGGAGTGCTCTGAGTACTTAAGGAGAGTATAAGAACCAGCCGATGAGACTAACTGACCCAAAACCCAAACTCTAATCTAATACCATTACCTGCGTTCAATAATGCTTTATTTAAAAAAAAAAATTAAAATAAATTACAATACAGTGTAGTATTATATTATAATATGGCACTAAATATGTTTTCATGAATGAGTATCCTCAGTTTTGATGCTTTATACATTTCAAAATAAGAGCCATACAAAGGTTTTCCTCAGTATTAAAAGAGTTTTATTCAATCAGATGGAGCATTTTTAAGTGACTCAGCTTCTTAGACAGCCTTCATCAGACTGCACCATACATCAAACACATTAAAGCACGCAGATGTTGAAGTACGAGTATAACTTCTGAGCACCCAAAAAGCTTTCGGTGTACTCTGACACACCCAGCAGTATAAATGACTAATTACTAAACATTACATTAACGCAAAGCTGCAGGTAGGCATGCTGAAAAGCTGTAAGTTAATGTAGCCACTGCTCTATCCCTGAGCTGATGCAGTCGCACAATCAGATTGTTTTTTGACAGCACTGGTTACAGAATCCAGCCGTTTACTTCAGCTTCTTCTTGGGTCTGACATTGTCGGTGTGTCCACACTTTGGAGTTGATGGCACGAGGATGCAGACGAGCATAGCACCTACGACAGATGGAGAAATGTTTAGGTTAATGAGATGAGCGATGACATCACTCAGCACTAGATCGCTGCTTTCCTGAGGGCTGTGATATGTATCTGCTAACACACAACTTGGAGCCATCAAAGCTCTTTAAGCTCTCCCAGTCGACCTAAAATGTGCCAGATTTTGACCTAAAATCAGATTTTTTTCTGCCAATTTTTCTTTGAAAGAACAAAATGATTTAATCAGCCACTCAGTAATAATTTAGCATTGCTAATATTGCATTTTTCCCTAAGATCAAACGTCATGTGTTTAAGGAACAACTAAAGTTTTTACTTCTTCAGACCTTTCCCATGCACCCTGCACAAAGATGAAATCGAGTGGAATCAATTTTTAAGCAATCCGCTCAAAACATTTTCATATTTTTATCTTTTGCGTTATCCCCTCACCTCTCTGAGAATGAGTTCAGTCTCACTAATATCTGTGTGTGCTGGTTTAGTATACATTGAGGCAGATCATCTTGTCGCAGTTGTACTTCTGAGCCAGCTGCTTCAGTGATGGCTCAATGATGCCCCCTCTCAGACGCAGGAGAAGGTGAGGGGTGAACTGAGAGAGAGAACGAAATGGGCAAATAAAAATTTATAGAAGAATAGATTTACGCTAAATAGAAAAGTAGAAGTCCTGTTCTTAGTAGCATTGAAAATATGGGAATTAAGTCATCTATTTAAACACTATTGACTAATAAAATACAAGTCATCTACTGACCATGAGAAGCAATAAAAGAGAGAAGCTGAACTTTTTCTTGTGAACAAACTGGATGGATGTACTCACCTGAGTGAATCTTTCCATCCACCCATCAGGAGCTACGGACATTTTATTCCAAAACAAAGTGACCATGGAAAGACTTTCGCCACAGACCATAATACTTTTCGTCTCTTCTTCTGCTGGAACATTTGTAACTACGGGTGCTTGAAAAATCCTTCACAAGAAAGAGGTCTCACATAAAAGTGATATTATGGTCAATAAACCTTTTTGCAATTCAAGTCTGTGGAACTCCGCCAGCAGATGGCGATGCACAACAGCGGTGAGACTGTTTAATCTACAGTACTGTGCAGAACTCTTTAGCCACCCTTATTTGTTTAAAGTGATCCTGGAAAAAAACAAACAGTTCTCCGAGATTTCTGAAGATCTTTCAAAGTTTGTTTGTTTGTTTATTTACAAATATTTTATTACTCATTAAATCATTAAAAAGGCACCTAACCTAATGATGAATCAGTGACTGTATAAGATTTGATTTTGTTTTGTGTTTTTTTTATTGTCATTGGGATGAACTAGTGTCGTGTCTACACAACTTGCCAACAAAGTAGTTTTTAATTGTATTTTTAGCCTCTTAAACACATTTGTTCCAATTTCTTTTATTGAATCTAAGAAAAATACATCTGGCCCTTTAGCTGATCCATCTGCTGTTCACATTAGATGGGGTCAAATCATTAATATGTATGATGAGCATTATAGAGGGAGTTACTACAGGGTCTACAGCCATCTGTGAAACAACTTCTGGCTGCTTTTCAGCCAGTGTTTTGGATCTTGTCAAAAGTGATGGAAAAGTCAGAATGACCTAATTTTTCAGAATGACAATGATCCCCAAAACACCATTGATGCATTAAAAGCATCCCTGAATGGAAAAACAGACAATGAAACACTATGAATGATGGATCGCCCTCCCCAGCGCGTGGACCTCAACATTATTCAACCAGTGTGGGATCATCTTGACAGAGAACAGTACAAAAGGCAGCGAACATCCAAAGAAGAGCTTTGAATGTCCTTCAAGAAGTTTCGAGCTATAAACTTTTTCCTTACATTAATTTTTTCCACTTATGCGTGAACACATTTGACTAAATCGCTGCACCTCGTTCCCATTTTCCGCGCAAATGATAAAGAAATGAGGGCTGGCTCCAGACTTTTGCACAGCACTTTAATTCTACAGAATCACATACTGAAATATTTTTTAAAATCTTAAACAAAAAAAAGAAACAGAGGTAGAAAGACTAAATGATCATTTTATTTTCAGCATTTAAATGTAACAGTAATTTACAATATTTAAAGAGCACTTCTATCTACGCGTGAACATACATCAACCTGCTCTTTTGTTAGTAATCTCTGTTTGCTTCGTGAGCCTAATAAATAAAAAGCAAACCGTGTGCAGTGAAGGCTACAGTGGACATTAGCAAGCACAAAACATTTCACATGAAGGCTGCCGTCCCTCTTCAAAGAGAGTGAATCATTAAGGATCGTTGTGCAGTGTTACTGAGGCTGAGCCGTGACTGCAGCTCAGGATTGTGCTTCCTGTGTGCTATGACACCTGTGTCATGAGACCAGCATTAAAGAGAATGTTTTCTGCTTTTATTTCTCACAGTTAAAAGTGAAGGACAGTAGAATCACCCGACTCACAGACAACGCTCTGACTGAGCGTGCCCAGTTCACATTAGCAAAGGAAAACAACAGACGGAGAACATTTTTACTGAGCTTTACGCATTCTGTCCACCACAGACGACCTGTGGTTGGCCAGGTTGTTAAGGACACAGCTGTTGGTCAGCATAGACAGTTTGGAGTTCAGAGAGTCTTTACTTTTCTCCCAGTAACAGTCTCCTCCTTGGTCCTTGTTTTCCTCTCCCCCTTTATCCTCCTCTTCCTCTTCAACCTCACTTTCTTCATCACTACGTTCATCTTTTTCCAGCTGAGGAAGAAAACAGAAGGTTTCACATGACAAAGCGATGAAGAAGGTCCAAAAACATTTATTTTCTTGTGACCACAGGGCTGTGAATGAGGACATTAAGCTGATTGTGGTTCAGTTTTCTGGATGCTCCCTGTCGGCTGTTTTCATTGGACTCTTTGCTTGTTTGCATCAAGTGGTATCATGTAAGAAATATAAATGCACAACAATTGAAAACATGTCAGAGAAATCCAGTGATGCACTATAGCTTCACTGCTCTTTCTCACCTTGCCTTTCAGGAACTTATAGACCATGCGCAAGATCAAGCCGGCCCAGAAGATGTGCAGAGCTTGCAGCACCATCAGCAGGATGTTAAAAAAGTAGTAGCCAGCAAAAGGCTCAAACACCTCCATGGACAGTACCAGGGTGGTGTGAATGATTCTGTAAGTAATCGAATAGCTAGAGTCAAGTTGCTGATGAGAGAGTTATCAAGCAATTTAATGACAAAAAAAGGAGATACAATTATCTCTTACTTGCTGGGAAAAATCACCAGCCGAGTCACGAGGAAGACCACAGCGAACACAACAAACAGGGTGTCACACGATTTCCTCCAGCCAGCGCCGTAGTTGAACATCTTTGCAGACTGCAGAAATAATAACCGTGTAATAAAGTCACATAGCAAATCCCAACAATAGTGCTATGTGGATATGAGGATTTAGATAATCGAACAAACTAAATGTTTTCAGAACAGGGAAAAACAGCTCAGTCTTTAAGACAAGCAGAGAGCAGAACACTAAGACTAACACTAAGCCTGCTGTTTTCTCATATTCAGGGCAAAAATAAAAAGCATCAAGCAGCTCAGGTTTAGAAGGACCTTATGTTGTTCACAATTATGTCTTTTGCTCAGGTTAACAAAGGTCAGTCAGCACTGCTAGCTATCATGGCACAATCACAGGATCCTTCTGCTTCCTGCAGGCTATGCAGAGGTCTTAGATAAATATTTTCTAAGAATAGCCTAAAGTGCAGTTTGAACTTCTGATTGTAGTTTGCACAGCCAGTTTTTCTCCTTTCTTTCAATTTTCTACATTAATGTAGGAGGACTGGCCAACGTGCATATTATATCTTCCAATATTCCTAAAAGGTTTTTTCCTGCACATGTGAAAATGACCATTCACACACTGTAAATGACCTTTATTTAATTTTTAGAGCATAAATAAAAGGATCTGCAGGTTACCTCTAGCAGGATGTCAGAGGAGTCATGGAGCAACATGACCAAGGTGCCGATGCGAATGTAGTTGGCACAGTAGGAGAAACTGAGCAGGAAGATGGTAGCCAAGTGGTGGATGACCTGCTCCTTAAAATCCTGGCAAGGCAAACATACAGTGAGCAAAACAAAAGAACCATCAGATGTCAGCAGAAGACAGTCACTCATTAACCATGTGCTGGTCAGGTTTCTCATTAAAGCAGAAGTGAAGTGAGTGAAACATGAAATATGACCACATTTAGACCAACATCATCCTAACAGCTAACTTCTGTAAAGGGCATCTGCTGTGTGAGGCAGGAGGAAATCTGGCAACACATGCAACTCAGTCAGCAGCAATCTGTATATAAACTCTGGCACATCTAAAAGGGCAGTGCACGCAGTGAATCAGCTGCTTTCAATGCAATGCTTGCGTAACAAAACGGGGCGTTCAATGCACAAGCGCTTCTGTTTAAATAAACACTTTGCTACGTGTCGCCGGGCCTGAACGCAGCCTGTTGTGTAACATCCTCACCTTCCTCTTCACATCCACAGAGATCCGAAGAAGCAGAGAGCCATAAAATCCCAACTCCAGCATGTAGTACCAGTAGTGAGCTCCCTCCATGGGCTGAGGAGGACAAATATAAAGATGATTTTTTAAAAAACAAGTGGACTTTTAATACTGGCAGAACAGTAGGGAGCACTGCAGCCTACACAGGAACACCTAGAGGATTTGAAATGTATTTATAAGCTTTTCTGTTTATGAAAGGAAGGGAAACTATAATGAATGATTTAGGCGTGTAACTATCCTTACGCTTGCCTCCAAAGCCTAAGAAACTGAGCAACTCATTTTTTTTAGTCCCACTAGGCAGCATAATGGATCATTCTTTGCCTATAAACTACAATTTGATGGATTGAAACTATTCTCAGCCAAGACGATATTTTTATTTATTTTTTCATATATATATTTATCATCATTGTCATTTGCAAAATAGGATTTTTTTAAAGAGTATAAAAAGTGCAACGGATGCCTACAGAGTGTGAAATTTCTTGTATGTGTGAGACGATGTGTGTTTTACTTTCCATTTCTCGAGATTTTTATGCTTACTTTTAGAAAATTGTACATGTATTTATCATAGACTTTTTATACACATAAGTCAGTATGTATTATTATTATTAGTATTAGTAGTACTAGTTCTAGTAGTAAATATGAATAGAAAATAGTTTAATTTTTCTAAATATAGAACCAGGATGGGTTAAATATCAAACTAATACAGTTTCATTGCCAAAGTTAACGATCAAGCGAAATCAGTAACCGGGTAAATGTGTGATTCTTTATAATAAGCCATTAATTATCAGGGCCTCCAATTCTTGGCTTGTTTAGATTTATTTAACCCCATTTCTGACATCCTGGTACTATAAAAGTAAATTGACTTAATCTCTGCAGTATGAATGGCCGTGCATGAATTTACTGTATTGTGCTTGTTTTACAGCTCCTCTGTAAAACACGTTTAATTGGATTACCTACACAGGTTACACTTTCCACATAAATGATGAGATTTTCATAACGATTGTTTTAATGGATCGCACTCTGTAATGGAATGTTTGTAACGTATTGTTTTCACCTGAAGTGGATACTGCCTCCAACATTCCCTGAGGTCCCAGAACCACGGTTTCTGCACAGACAGGGAAAAATTTAGAATAAACCTGAAGAGGTGGAAACGTATGAAAGGACAGAAATAATGCCAACTTTCACATTATATTAATTTGTTTTCACTTACTTATAAATTATGGTTTTAGCATTAATAGTAGGAATAAAATGTCATTGCTGTAAAATGTTTTCACTCACATCAACCAGGCAGGACAATCCAGCCATGAAAGCTGTGAGGTAGAAGAAGAACCTCCAACTGAAAGACAGCGACTGAGGTGAGAAACTCTGACCAATCAAAAAACATTTTAAAAATGTAACCAGACAAAGCTTTCGATGGTGTCTCTATTTAGAAAAGAAACTTGTGCAAAATTAGCAGAGTGAGCTTCTTGGGAGCTATTCCAGGATCGGTCATTGTGGAGTGTGGTGGAGGATGAAGGAACTCATCTGTAACTGGACAAAGACGGAGGTGTGGAGTGGAAACACTTACGCAGCTTCACCAAACTTCTTGGTTTGACACGGCCTGTCTTGGTTCCTGCGACGCCTGAACCACGTCTCTATTTGTCTCTGCGTTTTGCCGCACAACAGCATCAAGCTGACAATTTCACTCTGAAACAAAAAACAGCAAAGAATGAGGTGAGGTGGAGCAAGCGAAGCAGGCTTCTATTTATTTGTCCTGTTCCCATTTTAATATATTTCACATCATTTTTGAGTATAATTATTTTATTATTTCTTATTAATGTTTACATATGTAGCATTCATTTCATTGTTTAGCGAGATCTGTTTAAATAATCTTGATCACATATTTATTTTGCTTTCCAAAAACAAAATAAACTCAGTCAGAAACTTTGTATATGTATGTAAACAGTATTTAAAAAGTTATAACCTGTTAGTATATTGTACATAAAAATAATGTGATATTTAGAATAACCACATATCATTCCTTATATGTCTATATGTCGTCAGTGGAAACAATGGCTTTTAAATAGCTCTATATAGCATTATTAACATGCTGACCTTCAGATCAATCTACAGAGGTCAGAGGTCAAATGTGACCTGATATTTCAAATCTTTATCCATATGTTGAAAGAACATAACACTTGTAAGAATCATAGTTTCGAAGTTACGAGGCTTTTAGTCGTTTTTCAAAAAATAAATCATTATGTTGACCCTGAAGACCTCGGTGGATGTTAGCCCAATTTTAATGGATTGTGAATATGACCCCACTTTAAAGCCCTACAAAGTTTTAACACAATTCATTTAAGACATTTTGAGTTATCTTGTTTACAGACAGCACGACAGACACAAACGCTACCGAAAATGTACGAATGCTGACGCCTGCCAGTGTTACCCCTCAGCCTCCTGGGAGATACACCTGTGGCATCAATTTCAAAACTCTATGTCACCTTGTTCTACAGTTATCGTATTCACAAACTTGAGAGTCCACGGCACTCGCTCTGCCCGACAATACCCCACCAGCCTTTTACTGTTGCCGGGTAAAAATGGTGGACATAAATGATGAAATGAGAGAAAGAATAAAGAAATGAGAGTTGTGGAAGTTTTTCTTTCATTAAGCTTAAATCAACCTAGAATGGACCAAAATCTCACAGTGAGCTGAATAAGTGAGCCTATCTTTGTCCCTTATGGTGTTTTTATGTCTTTTTAAACCAATCAATGACCTTCTGTGATCTTTAAAGAAACAGGAATGCTAGATTTAAAACAAATATTTTTCAGTATTTAGAGCAAAAGCAACCCTCTGTAATCTGCTGGACTCATTTCTATTTTATCGAAAAGATGGAGAACAAAGCGTGTGTATGACTCCACATGTGAGGTGGGTTTCCCACTCGAAGCATGGTTTTCCAGGAACATGCTTGTGTAACTATCCTGCCACTTGTGTTTTCTGCTCTGATCCCAGTGGCAACTAACAGGAGGAAGTAAAAGATATGAATGAATATTCAAGCAGCTTGAAAACCCATAAACCTAAGGGCAAAAAAAGGAAATTATCTGCTATTTATTGAGATTTATACAACAAACTAGCTGGTAGCTGGTTGAGGTAGAGCTAGTTTTGACTGCTTGGGGTTTGAGTCAAGTAGTAGCCAGAAGCCCGTGAAAGGTCACAAGATGAACTTGTGGGGTTGTGAGGTGTTTAATGCTGTGGGGGAAAGGGAAAACAAAGTGCCTTTACACACAGATTTAAATTTCAAATGAAAACACTTGGGCGGAAACATGTCTTTGGGTGACCTAATGAAGACCAAATGAAAGTGATGAGAAGTAAACGATGTTTTAATGAAGGTTTAATAACCGGTTTAATCATTTGAAACACACCTGATTTTCAAATTCAAAGACTAAACTGCGTGTGTGCATGCGTGCAGAGCCCTGCTCAGGCTCACCTGTGATGGCTGTCTGCTCCTCTGGGTGTAAAACGACTCCAGCTTCGGCGATGGGGCAGCAGTCACTTGTAATCTATTCTTCACCCCAAGACACCTGGCCATGGGTGGAGCAACAAACCTGAGGGCAGAGAGAACATAAGGAAGCTTAGACAGAGGGCGGGGGATACTCTGGTAGCCGGTCTGCAGTCACTGTTTAGCTGTAAATACAGCGCTGGGTGACCAAGTGTGACTGCACTTGCGTATGAATGCACTGTATTACCACTCACAACACAACAGTTAAAAATACATTAGGTTAAAGCATTGTTACAAACCTGCAAACAAGGCTGCTTTTATTAGTTAATCATAGCCATGCATGTTTTTTTTTCCACTCCAGGAACATTAATATGAGATAATTTGACAATCTTAAGTATGATTAACAAGCAATTTGAGTCTCCTGACGCGTCTTCTGCTTGTTTGCTCACAGCTAATATGTTTAATTACCTTCATTTAGGTTTGAACATCTCTCATTTTCTCCCTCACTTCATTTCTGTTTATCTTCCTCTCTAGTTTCCAGTCTTTCTCCCCCCATGCTAACAATGCCAGCTCCGCTCTCCAAAAACACAAAAACACCTGCTCACTGTCCCACAGCTCGGATCCTCTTACAAAGTCCTCTCTATTGATACTGTGGATGCTTGGCCATAGCCAGCAAATGCGGTGCCACTATTTTTTTTTCCAGTGGTGATAACGACTGATAACCTCAGATGAAAGGACTTGTAAGTACTGTTTCAGCTTCAGTGGAGTGAAATGTTTGTGTGCTCTGCTGCAGACCCTTCACTATCTCAAACACTCACTCACCCTTATCAGAACAAAGAAGGCTTGTGTGCTACCTTTCAAACATGTAGCGGAGGGCTACAAAGCCGAGGGCGAGGGGCAGAGCGATGAGAAGGTCCTGGGGTCTGGGGCGGTTGGAGTCCCTCAGCTGCTCCATGTCTCTCCAGGTCACGCCAGGAGGAAGCCAGTAGTCCTCCTTCCAAAAATCAGGCAGCAGCTCCATTTTTTCTGACGAAGAAAAGGTGAACATGGTGGACAGGACAAAAGAAAAAGACTAGATTAGATTTACTGTCATTGAAAAGTATATAACTCAAACTGTGAAATTAAGTTTGGCATCTAATCTGAAGGGCAACTAGTATACAATATACAACAGACACGCACACACATATACACAAATACACAAACCAATTACAATATGTACACTGCAGATTAGAGGTCTCCACATAGTTAAGCTTGAGCCAAAACAAACATGAATTCATCCAGGTAAAACAGCAGGTGAGGGGTCACGTGAGAGAGACAGCAGATACAACAAGAAGAGCAGTATGTTGGTACATCCTAAGCATCCTATGATGCTATGATCCTACAACATCTGTCACCTCAACTATAATATTTTATCAACAAATCTATATTAATAATAATAATAATAGATATCATTCTTAAATACATAAAAATGCCCCACAATATGAAAATTCTTGTCCTACAAGATCAGAATAAATGATCCTATCAACTATAAAGCACGAGTCAGGAATAATCTAAGTGAATAACGATCTCTTCTAAATAAAGTGCAGAGAAATAGCCCACTGCACTTTAGTGGGTTAAACGCAGTAAGCTGCAGTGAAGACCACCGAAAGAAACGGGATCCAGAGCATAAACCTACCGGCCAGGACCTGCGTGCGAATTGCAAACCGATTTAATGAGGCAGGAATCTGAAAGAAAATCCAGCTTAAACCGAGATTTCAGGCTGAGCCCTGCGTGGCTGACGATGCGCGGCGGTGCTGCTGTGTCCTGAAGACGACGGCAGATCCGAGCCGCTCGGTCATCATCGATCTGCAACGGCTGTTAAGTTAGACAGAGTTAAAAAAAAACATGAAGAGGGAAAAGGAAGCTGTGGGACAACCTTCAAAAGTAAAAGCCATCTGAAGAGCATGTTGTAGCTTTTAGTGGTTTATTTACTTAGTTTTAGTTTTTCCCCGAGAAATTTATATAAATATAATTTTTAATTAATGTAAGCATATGTTATTAACACCTCATGCCTTTTAACCTATATACAGCCAAATACTGTCTGGTCATGGTAGGTTTAAAAATGTAGCAGTGAACCTTTATTGTGAAGACTTCCGGTCTGCTCTGTCTGTCTGAATGATTGATAGCTGTGGGGGCACTGACGCACCAGGGGCGTCTCCGGCTCAGGGGGAATGATTCACGGTGTGAAGTGGGCTCTGTGGTTACCTTTTAGGTTATAGTGGGCGGGCAGACTATTGCTGAATGCTTGCTACAATTTAACCAGAAGGATAACTGGATAATAGCTGGGAAAGCAGGGATAGGGCTACTCTCAGTGCGCATGGTCTTTAACATATCAGGCCTTATAGTTGTTAACCTCTCATGATGTTCCACTAAATAACCATCATATGAGTAACACAAACTGGGGCACTATTCCATCTCATTGCACTTTGTTTTATTGTAAAAACTGTTTGATTAAATCCTTGATTGAATATCATGGATGGGAAACACGCCTGATTACATTTCCCTCTACTCCTTAGTAGATTATCCTCAAGGCAGGCTTCTCCCGGGTCACCAGCTCTCTCTGGGAAAGCAGCTCCAGAAACCCATAGCAACGAGCTTCGGAGGTGAGCACACCTCTCTGCACAGGCTGGCAGGCAAACCTTTTGAACTTTTACCCTTAACAAATACTGCCACTATGAGTTCAGGCCAACTTTAAATGGTTCACTTCTTCCAAAGCCACACTGCAGTCCTCCTCACACTATCCTCCTCCTCATTCAAGCACTGCAGACAACACTCCTCATCTCCCAAGATTAACAGATAACATCAGCACTGTTATGCAAATGTGCCGATCTTTATTGCCAAACAGCTCAGCCGGGGCGGTGTTGTGTACGTCACGCCTCAGGCATTAAGGTGCATTATTCGGTCACATACAGGTAAAAGGTGTTTAAATGATTTTGTGTGTTCGAGCAGTACGGGGAGAGTTTGTGTACATTATGCAGCAGACAAATTACTATGATTTGCATGTGGCTGGGTGTGGGCTGTCCTTCACTGAAGTGAATATGTGTATGTATAACACCAGTGTACTTGTGTTACTCGTGTTAATGCAATATTAATAATATCTCTTTTTCGAGCTGCACTGCAAAGACTTGATTCCCCCTTTTTAGGAGTCCAAATATTTCCATCATGTAAATATTCAAAAGTTAAGCTTTAGGTGTCAGCTGTCAAACAAAGAAATGAATGTAAATCAGTGGGATTCTGGGTACGTGCAGGTGTGTTTTTCTATGTATTTCATGTTTGCATATTCAGGAAGGTTTAATCCCATCTGCATTTAGTTGGTATGTTCTTGAGCTGGAAAAAAAGGACCGCCGTTAAAAGGTCAGACGTGAAATATATTAAAATGAGAGTCACCTGAGCCAGATCTGAGGCAATGTTTTGTGTGTGTGATCCAGACATATTTGCATGTTTGTGTGCAAGTGCATGTGTGTTTTTCTGCAGACTGTCTGTGGGGGGGGTGAAGGGAACTGAATGCCTTTTTTGTGTTGGCAAGGAAGTAAATTATCAGAACTCAGTGAAGCAAAATCTGTCGAGCTCAGTTCGACACTAATGAGGTGGGGGTTGTTATACAGTGTTTCCAACCATCTGTTGGACTGCACCGGACTGTTTTGGTCAGGTTAGAGAAGTCTGGCTGCACTCTTTGTGCTAAATCTCTAACAAGTTCCCCACTGAGTAATTAAGGCTCTGTGTGCAGTTATATTGACTAATAAATTGCTGTGAGCAGTTCAGTTCAGGGAGATTCCAGCTGCACATCTCAGCTCTGTTCTCTGGATTTGGCTCAGTGGACTTTGAACTAAAAGCTAAAAGCACTGGATGAGATCATATATACAGTAGCCTCTTAGTTTAATGTTTCCAAGGTGATGTTAGTAACCTTTCCGATGTTTTCACTCTGCAAAAGACATGGGACCAAATTTAATAATGACCCCAGCAGTTCCCATTATTGTATTGTATGTTCTTTACCTTACAATATAAAGTGCTCTGAGGTGATGGTTGCTGATGGATTGAACTGTCATAGAGCAAGAGGCAAGGTAGACCCTTGACAGGTCACCAGTTAACCTAACATGCTGGGAGGAAGCCAGAGTGCCCAGAGAGGACATACAACCTCCACAGCAAAAGGCCCCAGCTATCCTATAGTTTCAAACCCAGGACCTTGTCACTGTGGTGCAACAGTGCTAACCAGCACTCCACTGTGCCTCCCTGGGGATCACAGTAGTCATTAGGATTAATCCTCTAGACAGCCTGGTTGTCAGCAGTTCATCTAATGCTCACTCAAAGTGGTGGACCAGAGGCAGACAAACCCTAGATTAGTGCTGCTTTTTTATCTATACAGTACTATACAGATTTTCTATATTCTTTGAAGAGAGCACGGGCAAAATGAAGTCCACAGAGAGAGTCTATAATTTATCCTTCTGAATAAAGGATTGTAGATGACCATGTGGTGTTTCTGAAAGTTACACGTTTCTTATTTTCCATTTCATCCAAAGTGTTTCTGTGTGTGCGTTTGTTTGTGTGCTTCCTTGGTGCTGCAAAGCTGTTTGAACACATATTGTTGTTCTCAAAGTAACCAGGAGAGGTCAGAAACTGAAGCAGAAAATCTGACAGGAAGGGGAAAGCTGGAAGTAAAAGGAAACCTTGGGGAAATAAATGGCATTGCCTTCAGGAAATACTTTTTTAACAATTGTTCCACCTCAACTGAAATGGAGTCTTTTTAACCCATGGAAGGAATACTACTAAATTTCATCACGAGTCCAGCCGTCTCCCTGTAACCGAATCACACACTGAATGTCCTAAAACTCTTTGTTATAGCCACAATACAAGAAGGCAGTTTATTTTAAATTTTATACACACTACATGATCAGTTTCTAGCTGTTGCATAAGAAGAACATGACATATATAGATATGCACATGTGTATTTGACTGGTTGTTAATTATGTTAGCAGGATGGAGAGCTGTATTAGGCATGGGTGCATGCAGTGTTTCTACTGAGTGATGATGTCATTTTGATCATTTCAAAGTAAGAGTTTTAAAACTGAACTACATCTCCTGTCATACATGTCAGAGCTATGTTACTGTGCAAGCAGCTCAAAAGTGGTTTGTTTAGAAACTTAGAAAGAACGCCACTGCAAATACATTTCATTTGGAGGTTCATCTGATACTATTAGGTTCCACCCTTGTGAATTAACCCTGTGTATCTCTTTGCAAGCCCCTAACTGATTATTCGATTGATGTCTCTCCCACTAAATCTTCCTGCTATCGATTTTAGCACAGCAACAAGGACGGCCTTTGCACAGGAAAAGTTCATGTGTATGAGTTAGTAGCTGACATGGATTTGTGTGCATGTAGTTAAGTGCAGTTGGCAGATCTGTAAATGAATTAGTGTTTCTAAAAGCAGGGCAAGACGAAAGGTTTTATTTCATTTTAAAAATAAATTCCACTTTCATTCTTTCTTCTTCTTTTTTTTAACGAGCGAGTGTGCACGTCCAGTAAGTTTGATCACAAACAGCAGTTTGATATTTCATTAAACAGTCTTTAATCGTTATGGAAACAGAAAAATCAGTGAAATATCAATACTAGCTGTTATTTATAAAGTCTTTCAGAGCCACGTTTCAAAGGGCTTTACAGTATAACACGGACAGAAACAATATAAAACAAGTAGCCAAAGGAGCAGAAACATTATTAGTATGAAATAGATCTATTTTTACAGGTACTGTTGAACAGATTTGGCTGGTGTTTCATTGGACGGGGCCTAAAGGCAAAAAGGATTAGCGGGAGGACATTGGTGCACTTGCATTTCATAATCAGAACTTTATATGACACACATTCAGTCAGAGCTGTGAGCCTCATAAGCCTTTTAAAGGGATGGTGAGGTGAAACAGCAAAACCTCAAAGAAAATTTAGTGATGTTTATTCATTATAAATGTAGCTTTTATAGACATTGAATTTAGGACAAAGTCAATTTGAAAAGAAAAAGATATAAATAGAAGCTAAAGCTCAATTTCATAAGGAAATCTAAATTATATCTTTAAAAACAGGAGCTTTGGTTAACTGGTCGATAACTTTACCTGAGGGTCATCGGAGTGGTGGCACAAATGCCACCAAATATCCAGCATGAGTCAAAGCTGATTTAGAAAAAATCAAGTTTACAGTTTCAAGAAACTTAGACCTTCTTTCCCGATCTTTTCATTTAAACTAATCCAGCATTTTACCTAATAATCATAGAAAGGATATGGTTCTTTTTTCTAAAGCTCTTGCAAGTGAGGTTGTGTCTAAATGATTTCCATGTCTATCCTAAACTCATTTAGTTTCTCTCTTATTTGATCAGGACATCTCCTGCGGAGATCTGCTTTCTGGAATTTGTAAAAGAAAAAAACCCATTACAGAATTATAAAATGACATGATGAGCACGAGTCATGAAGAAATGCGGAGATATGGATCATTCTCTTCCTGCAGCGTCTGTCACTGAAAGCACTGTACAGAACACACTCAGATAATACATTAATGTCTGTAAAGTGAAATGGAAACAGGGCTTCTGGTGTTTCTGCTCGTTCTCTCTGCTGTGCTGCATTTTGCCCTCATACAGTTTCTGTTCAGTGCTTTCATATTGTTATGCAATAAGGACTGAGAGCTTCCTTTTACACCAGGAACCGAGCTTTTCACTGGGCATGGGTCGAACATCATTAGAACCTCCAAAAGATATTTCTCTCATCCCTAGCTGCTTGGGCTGTTACACAATGGCATAATCAAACTGTGCTCTGTCGAGACCTTCCTTGTGGTCCGTCCACGATGACGATGGCATGCTGCTGTAAGGATCTAAAATGATGCGGACACAACGAACCACGAGGAAGAGCAGCAGCAGCACGAGGAGGCCAACAAAACACAGGGCTGATCCTTGTTCTGGGTGCCCTGGCACGGGCTGCAGCACGGTGGGGCCCCGGGGATACCCCGGCGGAGCTGGAGAGGAAACATCATAGTCCATGAGCCAGTAGTTTGTGTTGCTCATCTCGGAAGTGAGGGAATGTTTTTGGAGATTATAATCACTTAACTAAATGACTGTTTCTTTGCAGTCAGAAGCTCTGAGGAGTGGCACTGCTCCACATGGTCGTCTTTGTTAATGTTTGTAGTTTCTAAACATGGAGGGAGCTCATGTAGTGAAATCTGGCAGCTATCAGCTGGCTGAGCTCAAATGCAGCGTTTTCCACAAGCCACAGGGCAACAGAAATAACACAGCACAAATTAGCAGTGCAAATTAATCAGTCCTCTGGTAAATGGTGTGGCAAGCTGGGGCATGCTCAGCGTGGTCAAATTAGACTGAACTGGCTGGTGTTCGCATGATCTCTTTTCTCCTACACACACTCATTTGTTCTCAAGAGATCTAAACAATACAAAACTAGAGGTTCCTGATTTAATTTATTGTGTGTAATCCTCCGTTTATTGGTCAATATTTTAACCGTCATCCAATAGCAGCTCTCTGGAGGCCTTTATTGTAATTACAAAGTGAGTATAAATCTCAGCTGAGTGACTGAAGATGTCCCATGGATGAATCAAAGTGCCTGCCGGCTGGAAATGATGTGTGTCGTGCTGCTTCACAGAATTTTTTTTCAAATTGTTTTGACTGTGTCGCCCTGGTTACTGAGCAAAGCTTGTATTTTTGTGTCTACATCTTCATCCCGAGTCACAAGGAGCTTTTTCGTTTGGGGTTTCAGTCATCAGGATACCTAAGAGGAAAAAAGAAGCAATAAAACCTCAGTAAATTTCCAGTATGCACTTCCTGGATGTAGAGAAAACCCATTGATTCAGGATTCAACCAGGTTTAAATTTCATTTGTTTGTTTCTGGGCACCAAGTGAATATTTTTGGGGTTTTCCTGGCAGCACAAAAAAAGAGAAAAAAGTTCATGTCAGAAAAGCAATCTCTCCTGAATTCAGATATAGCTTAGTAGAAGATAAATAAATCAGGCACTGATGAGGGGAAAGAAAAAGAAATATGGAGAAAACCCTCAGGGAGCTGCTGCACTCTTGCATGGATACACCCTGCACAGCTTCTTTAATGGAGAGACATTTTCCTGCGATAGGTGAATTCCCCCGTCAGCAGATTCTATTCCAGGAGGTTTCCTCTTCCTCCTTAAGACCCCGCTGATTCTCACAAAGACACGCTGATAGCACTCTTGCTCACCCAATGATGGGACTTAAGGGCATAGTGAAGGTTTAATAGGAGACCTTTGGACACAATGGAAGAAAGTGCCTGCCTCAGTATCAATTATCAAATGGCCTGTGGTTGGATCAGGTCTGGACAGCATGGATTAGGCGTGTGTAGAAGAAGAAGAAAGGAGGCTAAATAGGCAGGACGGGCTCGGCAGTCAATAGAACACACATAAAGTTTACACGGCAGGACAGAAATCACTTTGAAAAAAGGCTGATAATGAAAACAGGGATTGCAGTTTTTCACCTTTCCCATTTTTTTAAGGATTCGATTGATTTTTAGCAGCTGGCTGTAAACACAAAAGAAGATTAACTGGATTTAAAAGTTAAAGATTTGCTTTCTCTTAAATCCTTTTGAGCAGTTGCCCTGACAAAATATACTTTAACCAGTAGTTATGCAACACAACCGAAGTTATGGCTGTCTGGAGCTCAGCTTTACCAGTTTCCTAAATGCTATACTGACTATTTGCACATGCAGAGGCAGAAAGATGCATGAAGTAGGAATCACCCTGCACTTTGCATCCTTTCCCCACCTTTATTTAAATCAAGTCGTGAGACAAAGCACTGATTATCATATATGTGGGTCTGTTGCAGGTCTGAGGTTTCAAAGGGGTGACCAGAGAAGTCATGTTTTATGTTTTTAGGTCATTCCACAGCTCTGCAGATTAGCCAAGGTCATAATGACAAACAAACAGCAACAGATCCAAGGCCAAAGGTGAAAATTCATTTTCACTGAGAATCAAAGAAAACACAAAAGCTTTAAAGAATATAAAAGAATAACCCACATCAATTTCATGGCTCACTGATCTTCATTGCGAGACCTGCTTTGGTTCCTAAACAGCACATAAATCACACTTTATTGCCTGACCATCTGATTTACGCAAAACGGCGAAATGAAAGCTCCAGATTTGTAGTAAAATCTGAAGATATTTTTTTTAAAAAGAAAAAAAAAAGCAATAAAGCAAAAAAAGAGATTGATGAAAGCACTAAGCAGCTGTGCCAGTGAAATCTGACGACACACTGAGTGACATATGGCATTCCTCGTGCCTTTAATACCTGTAATACCTCCAATTTAGGCCTCTGGATTATGACAGCAGCTTTGAAAATGTCAAGGACTTCTACAAATGAAACGGATATTGTCTGAAAACTGAAGTAAATCCTTAAAGTGGGACTGTCAGACTGTGAAAAAGGGAAACAATCTCCATCCAGCAATGAGCACATTGCTGCTAAATCTGTGTTTGGTGTCATTAAGATGATTAAAGCCCTAAAACATCTTCATATTCAGCCTCTTATGCAATTACTTTTTTGTTCTCCATCAAAAGGTAACAATTTTTAATGGATATTAAAACACAAATTATTTAAATGAATTTAAAAATGTGCAATTTTCCCACTCTTTTATTATAAAACAGAGTGAAATTAGAAGTTTTTAACTGAATTTCAGTGAAGGATTTTTTGAATGTAACTTCTTTTAAAACTTCTTACTTCACCGTAACTTTTAAACACTTCACAGATTTTAAAAATCAAAGACATCAGATGAACATTGCAGTGGTTTAAAAAGCTCTAATTTTCCAGGATTGTTGAGAAGTGAAAGAATTAACTTCCTTCGTATATATATTTTTATATATGTTTTTGTAGAATATATCACAAGATGAAAATCGCCGTATTGTTTGCATCTTTGTATGACGTGTGAGGGGTTAAGGTGACCCCCTCCCCCATTAATAGTTCCTTTAAAACATTATTGATATAAGTAGCACAGAGAGGATTGAACATGTTTTAAAGGGTGTCATAAAGTTACACAAGAACTCACAAATCACACCTGCTACAGTTTCTGACAGCTCACAGACGTTGCAATTTAAAAAGTTAGGCATGCAGGGCCACAGTAACTCCTACAAATAAAAGTTTAACGAAGCAAGCACAGTCACCATTGTCATGAAACACAAACTGGAGGACGATCAGAAGAGATTAGAACTTACCTTGAGGTGAGAACTGTGTAATAATGATGATGATGATGATGACGATGATGCAGCAGTAGCCGTTCAGCACCTTGGACAGCTCTGTGCTCACTCACGCTGCACACACAGATTCAAGACTGAACTCTGCTTTCTCTGAGGGCTTTAAGGTCTCTTCAGTTTCACGGATCCGCCCCACCTCCCTCCCTCTCGGCCCACCAATGACTGCCCTTGTGCCATACACACACACACATAGACACACACATACACACTGTTTTCGTTTGGATGAGTAAATCACAACATGTGGCTTTTGAATTATATAAGAGGAGTGCGTGACGTGGGGACAGTCAGGGATCCTGATAGCCACACAGCCATTATGGAACAAATGTATTGTTCTGTTGTTGTTTTGCTCTACATTTAAATGATCAAATTACCTCAATGCTCCATGCCATGCCATTAAAAGGAGCTGCACAGAGAAGACTTGTGTTAAACAGCTGAAAGCAAATATTTCACTTTCATAGATTTACATGTCTTTTTTTCTTTTTCTTAACAACTAAAAATGCACCTGAGACAAGTGCATCTGGCTGAACCACCAACAAACACGATGACATTTTGTTGAACGTTATCCTCTGGGGAATAAGAGGAGTAAAGACAAACATAGATCCACCACTGACCACATACCATCTGTGGATTTTGTGGGAATTTTGGTGTTTTAGCAACCTCAGAGAAACTTTTAATTATGACTTTTAGTTTTCTTCCACTGGGATGCCAGGAGGCTCAACTCCTGTAAATCAGCAAAAAACATTCAGTCATTTTAAGTGCAACAGCTATTCCTTGGGGTATATCTTCCATTTAAGTGCTATTATGCCCTCATTGTGTGAGTGTGCGTGTCTCCCCGTTTCTGTTTTAATGTTGTTCACTGTACAGAACAGTTGACCAAATCTAATGATATATTTCTTATATTTCTCAACATCACAATAAATGCTTCATATTCTGGTCTGTTCTTTTCTATTCTATTCTTTATGTCTAATATTCTGATTAAAGCTCTTATTAAACAAAACATGGGTTATGAAGCTAGATTAGATTTCTTTTAGGTGATGTTAAGAGATCTGGGCAAATGTACAAAAACTGCAGATGAACACTTTTGTCTGTTTTGGACAATAAGACTTTAAGTAGGGTTTGCCTCATGGATGACTGGTATTCCTTCTTTAAAAAATATGTTTCCTGTATTAAAATATTAGCGTTGACAGAGTTTTGTTTTTTTTTAATTCAGGGTGTATTCATTAATACCATGCGTTTTTTTTAACCCATTCCTTTGTTATATTGTATAAGACGACATTTAAATTTGATGTCAGGTTGCGCTCCAGGTTTTGCTGACCTGCAAAAAATTACATGATCAAGAAGTGGAGCAAAACAAGCGGAGCTACCTGATTGTGCCTGTGGCTATAAGCTCCGAACTCACTGTGAGAAGTAATTAATTGACACAATTAAAACTCTACAAACACTGCTGCAGACTGTAGTCCATACACAGCCACATCTCCCCTGCCTGAGGCTGCATGGGATCTCCCAGTAGGTTTAATTAATAGTCGGTGGATTGTAACACTGCCCTGAAGGGGATCATAATCTCATAACAATGAGCAGTGCTCCAGCAGTGCACCCACTGTGGTCATAAATGGTAAGAGTCTCCAACCCACAAGATGATGAAATTCAGTGTTTATACTTTGCTACCCTTTCTTTCTATACAACTCAAAATCTATGCACCAGAATGCAAATCTCACAAACACGTATTTTGTAAAACACAGAAAACTTATCAAATGTTCAAACAGAGTCATTTTGTTTTTACATTACCGTATATATATATATATTTACATAAGATATTTTTTATTGCAATTTTCTATTACAAATATTAGCTCATTTGAAATTTGATGTATCTTTTTTTCTTTTTTTTTAGTTGGAAGGGGGCCACGAGATCTTTCGGCCCTCAGGCGGCACTGCATTAAAAACAGACATGACTCTGATATGAAAATCGCAGCATGGGCTCAGGAACATGTCCAGAAATCACTCTCTGTAAACACACTTCACCGTGCCATCCTCGAATCCAGGTTAAAGCTCTATCATGCAAAAAAGAAGCCATATGCTAACACTAAAAACACTGCCTTTGTCTCTATGCTGGCGCTCATTTAAAATGGACTGGCAAACCAAAATGTGTAATTCCTGAGAAAGTTGAGTTTGTTTATCTGAAAAGAGTGTTTTCAGAAATGTTACACATTTCTGGGCTTTTCTTACATAAACATGACTCAATCTGGATTCTGATTTTATTTACGTTTTACACAGCATCCAAAGTTTCTTGGAATCGGGGCTGTACATAAAACACTGGGTCAATCAGTGTCTTAAGAAGAAAACACAGGCCACTGGTACAGCATACCTTTAGCAGTTAGTCTGGGAATGGGTTGGACCCATCTCAATTTGAGGTCAAACCATATAAACGCCCTCAATAAAATAAACCTAAACCAATAAACAGAAATTGTTTAGCCGTTGTTGGGGCAAAGCCTAAATGGCTGCCTGCATTATGATAACCCTTTTATAACGTAGACTAGATTACAGCTTGATGTATGCATGGTAGTGTGTGACCAAGACGATGTTAAAAGAAAGCTCTGCTCTGCCTCCATGACCCTTTTCTCTTCTGAGGTGATTGTGTCGTTGCATTTAATCCCATTCACTTGGGATTAAATGACTTGTAAGTATGTCGTAGCTTGGAGGGACTTTTCCCAGTAAGATACTCTCAGTATAGTCAGGGCTTTACTCTTCACTCATGCTTCACATTGAAAGAAAGTGCATGTCATACAGTTAATTCCAAGTATTTGGAGAATGACAGTTTTTCCAATTTTGCCTCTGTAGACCAACACCGTGGATTTTAAGTTAAACAATTGAGCTGTGACTGAAGTGTAGACTTTCAGCTTTAACTCATGGGGCTCAACAAAAGTACTTCACACAGTCTATTTTCAGAGGCTCAAACGTATGAGGACAATAAGGACGAGCAGTTTCATGACCAGGTGTGTCCTTTCCCCTTCTTACTGATAAATCTGGCAGGTGAAAGATCTGGGTCGTTTTCCAAGAGTTCAACTTAGAAAATGACCCAGATCTGTCAATATGAGGCCCAAAGGTGATGCAAGGAAGCCAAAATAAACCTCAGAGAGAGCAAAGAGTGGCCAAATCTACAATCTGGTTTATTCTTAAAAAGATGGAATAAACTGCAACATAAACAGGCCTGAAAGACCACAGGAGACGACTAAAGTGTGTGATAATGTAATTTCCATGGGTAAGAAAAACAACTTCACATCATCTAGCCAAGTCAAGAACTCTCTCAAGAAGGTATGCATAGCATCGTTAAACGACGCCTCCATGAATGAAGGAATGTTGGCATGTATGGCTGCCAGAGTCACATAAACACTTTATGTGACTGCTGATAGAAGCAGCAGGATGAATTGCAACGTGTACAAGGCTATACTCACTTCTCAGATCCAGGCAGACTTCAGTTAATCATGGATGAAAATCAAAGTCAAAGTTAAATACTTTCCAGAAGTATTAGAAACAGTCCATATATTTAAGATTGCTAGTTTGTCCAGTTAATTTTGAGCCTCTGAAAATTTGGGTCTGTGTATGAAAGTGGCTGCAGATCCTAAACAGTTCATGGAAGATGTTTGTTTTATTTTGCACTTCAGTCACACGTAGGTTTAAAAGAGTGACAAAAAAAACTTACAAACCTATCTGTAGGAACATAATAAACCTGATAATGGCACCATAATAATTCTGACGTTTCGCGTATGGTTATTGGAGCCTGCGGAGTTCTCTCATAGGCTTCAGCTGCAGTCAGACAACCAAGGAGACTCCAAAGAACTGAAAGAGGTTAGTTGGTATGAGGACATCCATACTCGTACATCACAACAGACAGCTGAGGGATCAGCCCCCGCCCGCCCGATATATTGACCCCGGGGTAGAACCTAATCTATCAGCCCTGTATTACCAAATCTATAGGTTTATCAACCAGTGTCAATAGGCATCTATCAAAGCAGGTCAGTTTTTAAAATGAGAAAGCAGACACACATAATGCGCAGACTTTAATTTACTCATTCGAGCACAAACACGCAGTATTCAGATGTGCTGACTCGGGGAGAGGCTGGATGAAACAAATCATAATACAGCGCTCTTTATTCTGCTGACTGACACAGAGAAATAAAGGAACTCTGAATACGTCATGGGTCAGCTGCCATTTGCTGTAAAGCAATCTAGTCTGACTTGAACTATTAGAATTTCTCTTTATTCTGACAAAATAAAAACAGTATGTACAAGGACCGTTTTTACAGCAACACAACATGACTGAAACTGAGGTCCTGCCTGTGGCGCCTCTAACCTCGAGTGATCATTACTGCCGTTAAAGGTTTGCATAGAACAAACTCAATATGCAAACATCACTATCTCTGAGGCAAAAAATACGTTTCTCCAAAGTGTGGATATTAAATCACAGAAACTTCACCCCTCTGACATTTTGGCATTTAATGTGGGATCATGAGAAACAGTTGTGTCTTGTTATAATCACATTTTGACTGCTGGTGGCAGCAGAGAGTCCAAAACAGCATGGTTTCAGTTCAGAAAGAAAGACACATGCTCAATAAAACAATTAAAAAAAATAATGTTTAAATATGAGTCCTCTCAACTGTCGTCTTCATAAATAAAAGTGCATGTTTTATGGCGAGTGTGTTTTTTTAATCACCAGGAATGACTCCAACACAATTGTCACATGTTTCTTTCAACACTATCACAACCATGTGATGGATTACACAACCAAGACTCATGAGAAGCAGAAGGCGAGCACGGTGTGGCCATCAGACACATCCATGACTTTCGGCCATCTGTAATAAACCGCCTCGTGCACTTTAACCTTTAATGGAAAGTGCTGTGCTTAAAAAACGCACACATCCACAAACTCAGAGCGTCTTTACAGATGAGGTACAACATGAAGCTTAAAGACATTCATTATGAACTGAATGAAGCTGTAACGCTACAGTACGATCAGAATGTGTGTAATCTTTACTTACATGAACAATGATATCTATACGTGTCAATCTACATTCAAGTTCAAGTTCTTATCGTCATCATTTATGTCTCGCAAAGCGACGTAAATGTAAACCAAACAGTTCAGCTGAAAAATGTGCAACGATTCCTCAAACATCAAAGCTGCTTCAATGACTGGAAAAAGTAAGGTGGTCCCATTTAAGCACGACGACGTTGAATATAAGCTTACACTAATAAGTAAATGCTTTAGCTTCATCCCCTCAATTTCTCAATTTGATTTCAAGTCCCAGTAAACTGTAGTCTTGTCTCGGCATGACAGGGTGGACGTCGTTTGTTTTATCCTTGTTCTACTTTTTAGTTTGACCGTTACTCTTATGTAAAAACCAGCAGGAGCAAAGCAGAAACCAACACAGTGAGCACTGAAGGATCTGAAAATTTTGTTTAAATTTTCTGGTTGTCAGTAGACCTTCAAACACTGACACTGAAGAACATTAAAGCTCTTGCAGCTCTCATCCGTTCTTTCATGGTGATTTTGAGAATTCGTGTTTTAATATTAGGCCCTAAAAAAAAGCATTCCTTAAAGGCCGGTTTGCTTTGACTGAGAAAAAATACTCTCTCTGTTAAACTCAGCTCAGTTGATCGCTGCTTGTTCAATGCTGTTGATGCTGTCTACACAGGAGGCAGCTGTGGTTCATCCGCTGCAAAAACTGAAGCATATTTTTATGCTTTTAACACGCACTACAGTACCCATAATGCACTAGTCTCAACATTGTGCCCAAATCCATTCACTGAGGACACAAAAGTAAAACTGAAGCTGCTCTATTAAAGTGTCTCCTGTGCACAGATGATTCGAAGGTCCCAATCACAGTCAACAATTTCATCTTCCAGCTCCATTATTTAACCAGGATTAATGTAATTTAGGTATAAAACATCCCCCTAAAGACCAACAGATATCACAGACTGCATGTCCATTTTTCTCCACTGTCATAACAGGATTATTTACAATCAGCCCACACAGCCGTCCAGTATTGATGAGCTATGCAGCTTAGATGAAACAATGCAGGCTCCTGGCAGGTGGTGAAGACGCAGGTCCATCCACGCTGAAATTATTAGTTATACAGTATATTCATACTCCAGTCGATCCAAAACACTGAGCGTACCAGTACAGAAGACTGCACAGACAAACTTAACTGAATGTGTCATAAACTATCTCCAAAGTTAATTGGATCTACATGCCAGAGGGTGGTCAATATGCACGCCTGCACATAAATCCTCTGGGTACAAATGGGGAAATGGTACTCTTTCACACAGCAGCAGGGTTTCCCTCTTCTCTCTTTGTTCAACTTAATGTATAAAGGATGTGCAGCTATTCCAGGTATGTGTTTTTATCTCAGTTTGTGTCCCCCAGATGAGCCACTGTGCTCCTGCTCCTCCTCCTCTTAGAGGACCTGCTCAGTGCTGGAGGCAGAGATGTCCAGGAGCCTCCAGGCAGCACTGGGGTTCAGCTCCTCTTGGTCCCGACACAACGCCCACACATACATCATCCTCATCACCTTCTCCTGTTGAGGGAGAAGAGAAGAAACAGTGAATTCCAAAGAGTTTTGCAGACTTCAAACTTTAAATGTAGTGAGTTAATAAATGATCTGGCTTATGATGATATATTTGAGGCCTCTAACATTGCTAACAGTTGAAATCCGATGATATCAGACGAGTTAATATTGCTGCATCAAACCCATAAATTTGAAAGACATTTAAAAATGGGCCTCTGTTATAGACCACTGATCTGATTTCAGCCTCTTAGTGTTGTTTACTTCCTAGAGGAAGCTTTGATGGTATCCATTAGATTCCCTATTCTAGCACGGTGATCGTGAGTTGACTGACCGGATCTCCTTCCACAATATCTCCTTTGGGGCTGCGAATCACCATGACAACCTGAGCCTGGAAGGTGATGATCAGCACAGGGCCCTGATCCATCATCTTACCCATCGCCAGCTGAAACACAGGGTGACAAAATGAACAGACAAATGAAAGGAGAAAGGGAAAAGCAGAAAACAGGGAAAAAGCTTTGTAATAAAAGCTGCATGATGGTTACCGAGCATCAGGGAGAGCACTTACATCTATGTTATCGATGTCGAGTACTTTAGACTGGAAGAGAAGCCCCAGAGCTCGGGCCTGCTGGATGGGGTGGGCAAGCTGACTGTAGGTCTGAGTACAAATACACATAACACACATCTAGCATTAAAACATGCTTCCCACATACTGTATGCCAGCTAAAATGCAATTACTGAAAAAAAGGATTATGTGTATTTGTAGACATCACAACTTAATAACTTCTTCTTCACTTACAGGGAGTGCAGAATTATTAGGCAAGTTGTATTTTTGAGGAATAATTTTATTATTGAACAACAACCATGTTCTCAATGAACCCAAAAAACTCATTAATATCAAAGCTGAATGTTTTTGGAAGTAGTTTTTAGTTTTAGCTATTTTAGGGGGATATCTGTGTGTGCAGGTGACTATTACTGTGCATAATTATTAGGCAACTTAACAAAAAACAAATATATACCCATTTCAATTATTTATTTTTACCAGTGAAACCAATATAACATCTCCACATTCACAAATATACATTTCTGACATTCAAAAACAAATCAGCGACCAATATAGCCACCTTTCTTTGCAAGGACACTCAAAAGCCTGCCATCCATGGATTCTGTCAGTGTTTTGATCTGTTCACCATCAACATTGCGTGCAGCAGCAACCACAGCCTCCCAGACACTGTTCAGAGAGGTGTACTGTTTTCCCTCCTTGTAAATCTCACATTTGATGATGGACCACAGGTTCTCAATGGGGTTCAGATCAGGTGAACAAGGAGGCCATGTCATTAGTTTTTCTTCTTTTATACCCTTTCTTGCCAGCCACGCTGTGGAGTACTTGGACGCGGCGTGATGGAGCATTGTCCTGCATGAAAATCATGTTTTTCTTGAAGGATGCAGACTTCTTCCTGTACCACTGCTTGAAGAAGGTGTCTTCCAGAAACTGGCAGTAGGACTGGGAGTTGAGCTTGACTCCATCCTCAACCCGAAAAGGCCCCACAAGCTCATCTTTGATGATACCAGCCCAAACCAGTACTCCACCTCCACCTTGCTGGCGTCTGAGTCGGACTGGAGCTCTCTGCCCTTTACCAATCCAGCCACGGGCCCATCCATCTGGCCCATCAAGACTCACTCTCGTTTCATCAGTCCATAAAACCTTAGAAAAATCAGTCTTGAGATATTTCTTGGCCCAGTCTTGACGTTTCAGCTTGTGTGTCTTGTTCAGTGGTGGTCGTCTTTCAGCCTTTCTTACCTCGGCCATGTCTCTGAGTATTGCACACCTTGTGCTTTTGGGCACTCCAGTGATGTTGCAGCTCTGAAATATGGCCAAACTGGTGGCAAGTGGCATCTTGGCAGCTGCACGCTTGACTTTTCTCAGTTCATGGGCAGTTATTTTGCGCCTTGGTTTTTCCACACGCTTCTTGCGACCCTGTTGACTATTTTGAATGAAACACTTGATTGTTCGATGATCACGCTTCAGAAGCTTTGCAATTTTAAGACTGCTGCATCCCTCTGCAAGATATCTCACTATTTTTGACTTTTCTGAGCCTGTCAAGTCCTTCTTTTGACCCATTTTGCCAAAGGAAAGGAAGTTGCCTAATAATTATGCACACCTGATATAGGGTGTTGATGTCATTAGACCACACCCCTTCTCATTACAGAGATGCACATCACCTAATATGCTTAATTGGTAGTAGGCTTTCGAGCCTATACAGCTATACAGCCTATACTACTTTCCAGGGCACACTGTTGGAACACTTTATTATATGTTAGGAGTTGTCTTGTTATATCCTGTATGTTACCTAAATATAATGCCTTAAGTCTACCTGCACTTTTTTTTATCTAATATTACCTTATTGTTAGGACTGTTTTTGTTGTGCATCTGCACTTTATTGTTGTCAATGTCTACGCATGGGACAGTGTGAAACGTAATTTCAATTCCTTTGTATGGCAAGTACATTTGAAGAAATTGACAAATAAAATTGACTTTTGACTTTTTTGACTTTTGACTTGGAGTAAGACAACATGCATGAAGAGGATGACGTGGACAAAATACTCATTTGCCTAATAATTCTGCACTCCCTGTATGTCCCCTGTATTATGGCAACACCTGTAGAAACTGCTTTTGTTACTGCGTGGTGTTTAATAACTCACAGCTTCATAGCACCAGTCCTTTAATACCTCCAGCTCGCCACGGATGATCGCCTGCAGAAAGGACAAAGATACCGAATTATAGCTTTAAAACATAAAAAATAAAAATCTCACAGGTATGCTCAAATTATTTTAGCAAATCCCACATCTCATACTTAAATGAGCACAGTAAACTTTAGTGAATTCATTCAAAATCAGAACATGCTGAGATCATTTTCTGCTAATCTAAATCAATACTTCAGCTACACTCAGTGCTCTCCTCCTGATATAATCATAAACAGCATTTTATTTATTTATTTTTTTTACATAACAGGCATGTAAGACTTACAAAACTGTATCATAAGCTCTTGGATCCCCTCAGTTATCTGAAAGATGTATTTAGCTGCTGAACTTGCTTTAAACTCAGTAATCTAACAGCTGAACTCAAACAGAGGACAGGAAATTCATTACTGGATCTGATCCAAACTAGAGTGAAAACTCAGGCTAAATGAACCAAGACTTTCATCAATTAGTCTCTTCCTAACCTCCTCTTTAAAATACCCCTCCGAGAAAAGCATTAAGGGAAACAGCGAGAGTGAAGACAGACACAGACAGAGGCTGGAGGAACCCGTTTACCTCCAGTATGTTGGGGATGATGTCTTTCTCACACTGTTTGAGGAAAGAATCTTTGTCAAAGCTGGGGTCTGCCTTCAGGATCTCTGTCAGCACCTCGGACATTTCCGTCTTAGAGAAGAGACCACCTAGGAAACAAAGGCTAAAATCAGAAGCAGCAATAAAAATCACTCAGTACCACAAATTAAATGTGTAACGTCGAAGCTGGTGAATATCATCAAATATCTAGAAGATCTGTCAGTACCATGAAGCATGTAAAAAGGATTTTTTTTTTTTCTTAATAAGGAGAACAAGATTTGAGGTCTGGCGAGAACAATCAGATAAAAGGCTTTTACAGAGAAAAGGAACTCCAAATTCAGGATTGAATGTGGTGGAGCATTACCTAGGAAGTCAGTGACTCTGTCAGTTAGAGCTCTGGATGCTCTGATGAGGGCATTGTCACTTTCGTCATATTTCATCTTCATCTCGAAGATTCCTGAATGAAACAAAAATGGAGGTTGAACAGGTTAGACATGTCTCCACTGATTACGGCAGGTACATTCTGCACCTGTGCAAACACGCAGATCACTGTGCAAACACCTCATGACTGCACTTCATTATTAGCTGATCATTGAATCTACAGTAAACATTCTACTGCCCCCTGCTGCCATAAAGAGAAATTACATATAAAGACATCACACAAAGCAGAAAAAAACAGACGAATTTCTTACTGTTAAAAACTACGTTGTTGTCCTTGAAGTCCTTCCACTGCTGGGACCACTTTGAATCCTTGTGAAGGACGACACCCATGGCCTCTCTGAGATTTAAAAATGGAGATAATTCGCCGCATCAGAGAGGTGGGTGTACAACAGCTGATGTCATTGGACTGGTTTTGAGATCTAACATTTACTCACTCGTTGGCCTCGAACACTCTGGTGTTGTCATCTGCACTTTTAGATGAGAAATCGCTCCTCTTCCTCAGCTGAGAAGGAGCCCTGTAAGGGCCGGCGTCACCGACATCTATCTCCTTCTTCATGGATTCTACACCCTGCAGAGAGTTTGCAGTTTTTAATTATAAACATAATCAGAGTCTAAACCAAAATTTTAATAAAATCCAAAAGTAAATTCAAAGTTTAAGCTGCTTCTAAAGAAACAGTTTCTAAAGAAAGCAGTAACAAAAAGCAGCTGAGGAAGGCTTTTGTAAACATTTTCTAGCCCAGAACGTAACAACTATTTGCCAAATATGACCTGAACTAACCAACAACTGACTGGTGTCTGAAATCTGCACGTATGTTCCCGTGAAGAAAGATGTGTGAACGACTAAATGCTAATATTCCAAAATCTCCCATTTTCTCCCCTGCTGTAGTCAAAACATCTATAAAGTCTGGCAGACACCTGGATACCAACAACAATGTACAAAAGATGAAGATGAGAGGCTTTAATTTGGACATCTATAGACGTCTCGTTTTGTTTTCTGACCTGTGAGATGGCCTTGAACGTGTTGGTCCGGCCCAGTTTTTCTCCACCCTTGGATAAAGACTCAGCAGAGCCTCTGGCTGTCTTGGTGGCCTCCTCCACACCTTCCTTGATCTTCTTCCCGATGTCACTACGACTCACTTCCTCGAGACTCTTTGATCCAAATGACACGCAAGCACACAGCAAGTTTCATTTTATTAATGATGTCCACGTAATGTTTTTTTTAATTGGAAAGCATTTTTAACAACATTATAACTTAATGTGAACTCTTAGTGTGCGATTCCAAATTAAATTATTATATTTTCATGTCGGGGCTGTCAATCGGGTTGGCCTTACCTCCTTAACGGTCTCTGATAGGGAGCCCAAGGTCTTCTTAAACACCTCTGATGTCTTCACTGTCTCTGCCTCTATCGATTTCTGATGAGAAATTTTTAAAAAACAACATTAAAATTCTAGAAAACTAATTAAATATAATAAGCTTGATGATGTTTATCTTTATATATAATAGAAATCAAACCGGCTAATGTTCTTACATATTTTCTGCGGGCCTGCTGAAGGGCGTCGGACTCCTCGAGCCTTTTGGCCTCTTCTCTGAACTTCTTTATGTTTTCCTTCATCTCCTGATTCTTACTGAACTCCTGACGAAGGTTATCGACAAACTCTCCCAGAAAACCTTTCCGTCCTGAAGCATATCGCACCTGATGACAAACACAGAGAAGGACTTTAGCTGGACAAACATGTGCACCAATAGAGTGAACAGATTAAGCACATGCTGCGACTGGAACAATGAAAAAAGAGAAAAACAAACAAACAGAATCTATGCATTGCTTTTCATAAAACCTTAAACTAAAAAAGGGCATAAAGATAAGTAAACCCAGGACTTTAAGTTAAAAGAACTGTTTAAATTAACAGGCACAACTCTACATTAGCAGTGATTTAATAAGTGAGTCTCTTGAGGGTGAATGGGAGGTGTTGTTGGGTACCTGCACAGCTGCACCTGGGCTCCTGTGCAACCTGTAATGATCTCCCCTCCACACTGAGGAGACCAGGGTCCGGGAGCTGAGAGCCAAGGCATTTCTGCCAATCAGCTGCAACAGACACACAGAATCAGTCAGTCATAGTTAGCTGGGAGCTAAACCGGCACGTAATACCATACTTCTAAAATATATCCCTTCATTTGGTGAAGCTCTAACATGTTCCATGAGTGTGGTTAAAACCTGGTGACTGAAACTAATGCAGCACATCATCATCCTGTCAATAAATAAATAAATGTCTTCTGCCCTAAGTGGGATATTTTCATCCTGACCAGGACAAATTCAATCATTCACGATCCAGTCTTAATAGATTTCCCCTCTAATTGCTAATATCTGTCCTTTATTTGATAACTTATTTTGATGGGTGTACATTTAAACATGAGAAATTAGGTGAAACATGCTGTGGCAGCAATGATCTTGTTTTGGTGCGTTTTATCCTCTGCCTATAACAACGGCATACACACGCTATTACAATTTTCGACCCTTTCTAAAAACCACGAACGCACCATATTCGCTGTCTGTGTAAATGAAGCGTGATCAAGTCATTTATATTGAAAGGGTGGTTCGGTTATTTGTCAGGAGACCGAAGCTAAAACGAGTGGTCACCGCTGCTCTAATTAAAACTGTAACAGCTTTCGTGGTTTTATAGCAGCGAGGTCACTGATCATCTTTGCTCTAGTACCTGACTGCATGCAGGCTTCTAAAAGTCGCATTTTAAATGAAATGTGCCACTCAGGCACAGACACACAGAGTCAAAACCTGAATCAGTACAATGGGATGATTTTAAGACCCCAGGAGTTAAATAACATTAGTAAACCTCTGCCGTGTGTCTGATGAAGCAAGGCCCTTTCTAACGGACATCTCGCGATCAACTCGCGTAAAACACACCAGAGTGCACACACTCTAAAGCGCGTTCACGTCACTGGGCATAAAGAGACTGATGGCAAAGCCTTGCGAGTTTATTCCCTTAACCAGAGAGTGGGCCTGAGGCTCGGCGACTGCAACGAAGGACATGAATCTCACTAACCTCGTAGCACCGACATACGGAGGCTGCCATCTTGATCTTGAAATGCGCGGAGAAGCACGTGCGTTCCTGCTGCGGCAGCTGACGCTGTGCTCCACCAATTGGAGCAGAGTTGGTGGGCGGGGGGCGGGGCGGGGCCAAGTGTCAGAAGGACATTAAAGGGAAAAGCCACCCAAAAAATACACCCCCCCAAACTATTATGTTTTTAAAGAAAAATCAAATAATTTATGTTTTTTAAAGATACATTTTACTGGTAGTTAAAACTAAAAATATTTGCCACGGCCTCATAGGGTCTAAATGGGTTTAAGGCGAAAGCACACTAACGTATGTGACGTGTAATCACCACTGAAGAATATGTGCAGATGTCTATAAAAATATCTAAAGACACAGAACATAACAATAATAAACAATTACATAAAATAAACATTTTATTTAAAAAATACACTTCTTATCACATTTCTCTTTTATGCAAAAGAGAGATCATATTATCTACAATATCTATTTTATCTACATTGACTTTTAGGTTATTTTATGTAAATGCACAGTCCCCAATATATCACTTTTTTCTCTCTCCATGCAGCATAACGTTTTCTAAAATTTAGCTTTCGAATCTCCTAAAATATTTCAGTAGCCAGTAATGTATTGTTGGTCTTAATTATATTATTGTGTGCTGTGAATAGTACGCCTGTTTTGCACACACACTCTCACACGCGCCACATAATGTTAGCATAATGTCTAAAGATAATTTAAGGTGCCTTGACCTTGTTATTCATTCAGAATTAAACACTCCTCTGAATGTGGGGACCAGATGAATGGTAGATATCTGCTGGCATGCCAGTAAAGCTCGCCCCCCGGAGGAAACTATGCGAACTGCAGGGACTCCTCCCCTCCCTCTGCAGAGTTGGGAGCTCTCCCCTTCTGCGGCCAGCTCGCCTTGACAGCCAACACTGGCGCAGAGTCTGAGTACAAACCTTTACCATATTTTTCTGGCATATAGCGAAAATTCATACCCATACTTTCCACACATCTTCTTCCGGAGACAAGCGCTGCAGCGGCCTCGTCTAGAATGGGGAACCGAGACGATGAATACGATTTCTTGTTCAAAGGTAAAAAAAAAAAAAAGAAAGAAAGAAAGAAAGAAAAGAAAAAGAAAAGAAAGAAAAAAAGATGACTGCATTCCCCTTTACACGGGCTCACATCGACTAAGCAGAGCTTTATGAATGCTTTATGTCTTACTGTGTCTGTGCTGTGAGCAGCTGTGTGCATTTATTTAAAGGAAACGGAGTTTTTTCTGGGAAACTGCCCGGATGATAGTCGGTTCGTGTTATTACAATATAATGCTGTCATTGTAACATTACAACGCCCGCAGTTATATTTATAGGTAAAGGACGCAACACCCTGCGCGTGCTCAGCTTTTTAAAAAATATAAATAACCGAGCATAGCATGATTGCACGTTGGAAAATTTCCACCTTTATTGGATCATATTTGATTTTTTTTCTCAATCCTGTTCATGAGGCTGATTGAAGGCCTATTAGCCTCTACCTCTTACTGATCAATACGCTTCATCGCCAGATCAGGATGGTCCTCAGACAGTCTTATTGACACTGTAAATGCAGAAGCTTAATGTCTTTTGTTGTCATGTCAGGCAGTGGGCCTGGTGGATTGTCTGAAGCGGTACCAGACTCCAGACTCGGGTCAGTGTTTATCTTCTCAGATGGATCCAGAATGCCTTTCTTTGATCGTGATATCAGCTCCTGTGGCACATTAACATCCCAGGCCTGTATAAGCCAAAAGGCCATTTAGATGTAACAAAGTATCCTCTGTGGGATGAATAGGGCATCTGCCGGAGGCGAGGGCTCTCTCTCTCTCTCTCTCTCCCTCTCTCTCTCTCTCTATGCTCCAACCATCTTCTGTGTACACGGCCGAAACAGGAAGGGCAAGGCGGCCTTAAACTGTCGATTCAGGTTTTGATGAAGCCTGTTATCAGCTTCCTGCAGCCCGGAGCAGCGTGATGTCGTCAGGGACAAAGTTCGGCTCTTTTTTCCGTTTGTCGAAGGAGAAGGAAAACAGAAAGGCTCCACCTCTGCTGCTCTGCTGTGCAGCTGACACCAGCTCAGTCCCCGTCCTCGAGTCTAACCAACCATGCACCTTAAAACAATGCGTGAACAATGTCTTCTCTGAGCTTCACGTCGTGCTATCGGTTTATACTCTACGGCTGAACTCAGGGGGCATCTGGTATCAACTTCCAGTAAACTTAAGGTGTTTGCAGCAGCTGCTTTAACGCACGTTTGTAATCCCTCTCCTGCAGATCCTGATGGAGGCTATTTGAAGATCAAGTTTTAAATCAGGGGAGATAAACCGAGTAAAGCCTGGTTACCTCAGTGCTCTCAGCGGTTTATTTCATATCACAGCCCTGGCTGTGTTTTACCCCGACTAACCTCTGGATTGGTGAAAAGTCACAATCATTTCAAAGGTGTGATAATGAGCAGTTTATTTTGTTTAGCAGATGTTTAGTATTTTCATCAGTGTAAAAAAAGGCTCTTATAAAGACTCCCATCATATCATGATAGTATTGTTTAGTTTCCTGGTGGTTTTATATAGAATCTTCACGCAGCACAACATCATTGTTTACAGTGGACCTCCCCTCAGGAAGTACAAGACCTGCAATCTTTTGTGTGGATGATTTTTTTGTCTGTACACAAGCTTTGCAGTTGTTTTGTTGCTACATGTGGCAGAGAACCCAGTCATATTACAGAGGCTCTAAACAAAGAGTTACATAGAACTGCTGCACACTGCACCCTGGTACATTTATCAGGTATATGAAGGCAAGAAATTGATATTTTCGTGTTTAAATGTGTGATGAAGATAAATGAAACAGACACATTTTTAAACACTATTGAGTTATAACACTCTAAGCATCTTGACTTCAGTGTTTTATTATGTCATTTCTTTCATTATTCACAAATGATTTTTGGCCTTACAAAAAATAGAAAGCCCCAGGCTTCCACTGACACCATGATTTAGAGTCATTGCCTTATATCCATCCATCTTCTTCCACTTATCCACTTCAGGGTCACGGGGGAGCTGGAGCCTATCCCAGCAATCATAGGGTGAGAGGGAGGGTACACCCTGGAGAGGTTGCCAATCTGTCACAGGGCCTAACACATAGAGACAGACAGGTATTCACACTCATACCTACAGAATCAAAATTAACCTCTTTGGACTGTGGGAGGAAGCCAGAGTACCCAGAGAGAACTCAGACAGGGTGAACATTAAACTTGGATTTGAACCCAGGACCATGTTTTGAGGCAAAAGTGCTAACCACCACATCGCTGTGCCGCCCATTGCTTTGTAACATTTCCTGGATTTGACAACACAGGGCCCATCCCCTGCCTCTCCCATCCCACACTCCTACAATCATCGTCTCCTCTTTCTCTTCACAGTTGTGTTAATTGGAGACTCGGGCGTGGGGAAGAGCAACCTGCTCTCTCGATTCACACGAAATGAGTTCAACCTCGAGAGCAAGAGCACCATTGGGGTGGAGTTCGCCACGCGCAGCATCCAGGTGGACGGCAAGACGATAAAGGCTCAGATCTGGGATACAGCAGGACAGGAGCGCTACAGGGCCATCACCTCAGCGTGAGTCTGATGTAGTGTTGTGCACATGCATCCGCACGTCGCCTCTGCGTTGCAATCAACGAAGACACCATAAACTGTACAGACAAGAAGACTTTTGTACAACAGTAACAGAAAGATCACTATTGTTGAGAATGTGTGGGTGTTTTTTTAATTAATACAAAAAAGAGTGGGGTGAAAAAAGTGTCTTTTTGTGGGCCAACAGGCAGCCTGGGAATTCACTCTTAACATCCATCTTGGGTCCTTCTACAGATACTACAGAGGAGCGGTGGGAGCGCTGCTAGTGTATGACATAGCCAAACACCTGACGTATGAAAATGTGGAACGCTGGCTGAAGGAGCTGCGAGACCACGCCGACAACAACATCGTCATCATGCTGGTTGGCAACAAGAGTGATCTGCGCCACCTCAGAGCCGTGCCCACAGACGAAGCCCGCGCCTTTGCAGGTACTGCTTCAGATCTTTACTGGGATTTTTAAAAATAAACATTTGCATCACAATAGAGACTATCACAGGAACTAAATTTGAAATGATATGCATGATATGCTGCTTTGTTGTGGTGAAATGTTTCACTGTAAACAGACTGACACCAGAGTGTGCCTGCTGCAGAAAGGTTATTGGTACAGTGATGTTTTACTCTTACTAAATCTGTTTTCTTTCCCATTCCACAGAAAAGAACAATCTGTCTTTCATAGAAACTTCAGCCTTGGACTCAACAAATGTTGAAGAAGCCTTCAAAAATATCCTTACAGGTAGGTGTGCTTGTGAATGGAGGTTGAATGCCGGAGCTCCACACGTCACTAGAATATTAAAAAGAGATAAAATCACACACACAATGAGGTATGAAATATTTGGTTGATATGCAGTAGATTCAGAGAGGATGGTTATTTTTGGTAGGTTAACTTTTTTATTCTTTATAAAGGTTTTTTTTTAATAATAAACTGTATTAGTCGGGTACCGAGTGAGGAGCTGTAAAACTACCTCCTCACATCTCACATTAGCACATTAGTGGTTGTAAAGGTAAATTATGCAAGCTTTTAGACCGAGAGAAAGCTGATGTTTTCCATTTCATCTTTTCGAAAAACAGAAATTTACCGCATCGTATCGCAGAAGCAGATTGCCGAGCGGTCTGCCCATGACGAGTCCCCGGGAAACAACGTGGTGGACATCAGCGTGCCGCCGACCACAGATGGCCAGAGAGGAAGCAAACTGCAGTGCTGTCAGAACCTGTAACCCATTGCAACGGTCCCCTCCTTACCTGGGTCAGTTATTAATTGAAATCGACAGTGTTGACATGCTTCCATCTGCTCGGGATGCAACGTTGTCTGAATCTGCACTTTTTAGAAATCAGTGGAAGCAGTTTCTTTATGCCACTAACGATCAATCTCAGAGAGAAGTGTTTGAATTGATTTCAAGTTGTAATCTGACCCAGGAACAGTCTGCTACATTCGAGTGCAAAAACAGGACTGAAGGTACCACCTAAGCAGCTGCCACAGTTAACCCCGACGACGTAGCAGAATAGCCTTTCCTGACACCTTAGAAGCCTAGTCATCTGCCTGTTTGACAGTTAATGCAACACACTTGGAGGTCTGGGTTTCCAATCCTGTTTGATCTGTATCAGCAGTCCTGTTTTTGGGCTTCTCTCCTCCTCCTTCAGTCATCATCTCAAAAGTGGTTGTGACGCTGCTGGCGCTTATTTCATTTGTGTAAAATATATTCTTTTTCGGTTTTGATTTTGATAGCTTGTCTGCTCACACACATTATATTAATGCCATGAAATTAAATTTTACAATATTATTTACTGTCTCTTCTGTTTTTTTTTTAGCAATATACACAAAGTGACATGTTGAATGTCTAGACCACTATCTCACTCCACATTAGTGACTGCTGATGCATCAGTAGCCTTTGTCAGCAGGGTTTAACTTCTGCTTTGGGTAAAATTGAAGCTACTTTTTGTACATTCATTGGCCATTTATTACGTATACTTGGTCAACTGCTCGTTAAACACAATTATGCAATCACATGGCAGTTCATGGCAGCATTTAGAGCAGAGGTAGGCAACTCCAGGCCTCAAGTGCCGGTGTCCTGCACGTTTTAGATATCACCCTGGGTCAACACACCTGAATCAAATGATTAGTTCATTCCCAGGCCTCTGGAGAACTTCAAGACATGTTGAGGAGGTCATTTAGCCATTTGAATCAGCTGTGTTGGCTCAAGGACACATCTAAAACCTGCAGGACACCGGCATGCGAGACCTGGAGTTGCCTACCTGCCTACCTCTGATTTAGAGAATTGTCAGGATGACCTGCTGAAATCCAACCTAAGCATCAGAATTAGTGAAGAAAGGTCATTTTTGGTGCCAAATAGGCCAGCCTGAGTATTTCAGAATCTGCTGATCTACTGGGATTCTCCCACACAACTATCTGTCTCTACATAGATATCCAATAAGTGGCAGTTCTCTGGAAGAAAATGTCATGTTGAGGTCAGAGGAAAATAGCCAGAAGGCAACAGTAACTCAAATAAACATATCTTACAAAGTATGCAGAGGAGCATTTCTAAACACGCAGCATTTCCAACCTAGTAGCGGCAGACGAGCCCACCAGGTGCCATTGCTGTCAACTAAAAACAGGAAATTTAGGTTACAATCAGGACAAGCTCACCAAAATTGGACAACAGCAGACACGGAAAATGTTGTACGGTCTGATAACTTTCAATTTGTGCTGTGATATTAGGATGCCAGGGAAAACAACGTGGAAAAAATGGATCCATCTTGCCTCAGATCAACAGTTTAGGTTGGTGTTGTAGCTGTAATGGTGTGGGGATATTTTCTTGGGACACTTGGGGCCTTAGTACCAAATGATTAACAAAATGAGCTACATGTTGACTTTATGCCATTAAGAGTTAACACAGAATTAACACAGTTCTAAAGGCAAAGGGAAATAAAAGTGATCCAAGATGGTCGGGTATTATTGTAAGGTCTTGGCTGTACAATATAAAAGGCTTTGGTACTATATACGTAAATAAAATTGAACTGAATTAAAAATAAGTGTACACAGGTCTGAAAGAGTTATTTAAATTGTGTCATCTGAGTAGCTAAAAGAGGAAATCACTATTTAAGGTAAGCACTTTAACTCATTTTCAATCTGAAAAACAGCTAAACACATCTTTATTTGGTGGTGGTGAGGGGTGTCTAAAGACAGGTTGGGAACCACGACTGTATTACTTAGCAAATAAATATATTTAAAAGCATGTGTTTAAGGTCAAACCCTAACTATGGCATGAAAAACAGGTTCAGTGAACTTCCTTTCTGAAATATAGTGAAGTACAATATAGCCTAAAAAGGAAGTATAAATGCTTCAGACAGTACTTGAGTGAATGTACTTTCGATCATTGGTTACATTCACTGTACAAAGTGCACATGCAAAATTTCCCAACACAAACGTATTAAACAGGAGATCGGTTCATTTTTAGATTATGGTACAACTCACAGTTTATTCAGTCATCTTCTCTGTGGAATAAGAAAAAGAAAAGAGCACAAAGATCACCCACATCCGAGTCCAGGAGTCCCTCATGTTTTATTGCACAATAACCCAATTTTCCAGGGGATTGCAGCAGGAAGACTACAATAACACAAAATACTTTGTCTAACAGATGCTGCATATATCGTTTGACATCTCAGAACACGTTTGCCTTTTTGGACCTTTACGAAGCACCAGTTTGCTCTGATACACCTGTGTTTTTACGTTTCCCAAAGCTGTATTCTGCTCTTTTTAAAATTGCATCACTTATGATGTAAGACATTACTACTGGTCGTTGCTAGGCAGCTCAATTGATGAATGGTGCATTTACAAGTGGAGCAGGGCTGTTTGCTAATGCACTTTTATGACAGTAGAAGAAACATAATCCGATTAAAATGTAAACATGTTTCCACACCTTCAACACTCGTGTCCTGTATGTTACTGCACTGCCATCCACCAGCTGGAGTTAGTGTTATCCCATATACTACAATGCCCACTGGTCCCCGTGACAAGTGTGATTAATACACGAGACCTGCATCAACAGGAAAGTGATTTGGTTTCCACTCTTCAGACAGCAATGGAAAAAAAAGAACAAAGAAAAAAAGCTTTTCCTGGAAAAATGAAGAAGGGTTCAGATTATAGACAAGGACAGTGGTATGAGCGAATGTCGCCCCCTACTTGTCAAAAGGAGAACAAAAGAAAAGATTATTCACAGAGACTTTGTCAAACATTTTTTTTTAGATTATTATCCTCCGCCGGGCTACTGCTTGCCCATTGTTCCAAAACAGCTAAATACGTAGTGAAGGGGCTTGGGGGAATTATAGGTAGTGAATATGTTTCATATTATACTGTAGTAGCATGCTGAATCAGTTATATCCTGCTACATTAGCTTGTGTCTTAGTATTTCATAAGTTTGTGACAATGACTTGAAGTCCGGCTGATTAGTTCATTATCCATGTGTCCAGGCATTCGCATCCTGGCACTGATGACAAGTTTGTTTTCATCAACAAGGACTCCTGAATGAGTTCAAAAAGTTCAAAACCACTTTTGTGGCTAGCCAATACCATAGTAGTTTACATCAAGTGCTTTAATAAAGAAAACAGAAGGGGGGAGGAAAAAAAAGCAGTTCTTCCCTCAGAATGGTCCATATGAAGTGCAAAAGTTCATTAATATGATTAAATTTGTTTTTAGAGAGTGCTTCAGCGGGCTCTATTTTAAATATTCCACTTGCCCCTGCTCAGCACTCATACGATGGTCTCGTCAGTCATTTTCTTGGTCGACTTGGTTGGCACTGAGCGTTGGGTAGTGTGTGCCCCTTTCATGTCGGGCATTAGCAGGCGCACTTTCTGATTGGTCCTCCTCCACTCCGAGTACAACTGACAGTGATACCGAAATGACACCTGAGAGTGAATGAAACGAAATAGGGAGGGGGCGAGACAAGAGGTAACAAAGGACAAAAAGACAGATATCAATAAAACTGGCACAAAGATATGTGAGAGAGTAGTACAGATGCAGCACAGCAACTACTGCACGACAGGGAACTGAAACCTGAGTAGAAAGGCCGAGCTTTCAGTCAGTTTGACATTTTCAATAATGCTTTTGCTGAAGATGAAAGGAAAATGCTTCAAAAAAGCCATTTAGATTACCAAAGCCTAGTTTTAGACCCTGTTAAAAACTCCAGTTAACGAAAGGTAGAGTAAAGCCAACTTATTGTCAGTATTCGCAATCAGCTATGCATGTATGTGCAGGCGTTCTGTTTCTGTTCCAACACTCAAATAAACTGCTCCAGGCCACAATATATTCCACATGCCTTCACATGTCTCCACATCTGACTGAAGCTGTACCCAGAAACAGTACTGTAATGTCTACAATAATCAAGGTAAGAGCAATGACCTGGACGTGTGCTCGTCTTGGTATCATATCTGAAAATCTAAGCTCATTTTTAAAAAAAAATATGTATATCTAAACTACCTTAAAAACACTAGGATCTACTTATGGGCAAAAGCCAGAGAGGAAAAAAAAACAACAACAAAAACATTCTGCAGCTGGTTACCAGTGTCCAGAGGATGTAGATAGTGAAGAGGGCGATGGTGAGGGCAATAAGGCCAACAGCTTCAAGTCTGCTCTTCAGCTGCAGGTGGTCCTGTGCACCCCTCAGACACAGCCAACCGGAGATAGCTGCCAGGGGTGTGATAAGAAGGAAGCAGGCCATGTCGCAGAGCAGAGTGCGCTTCTCACTGCGAGGCCCCGGGTCCTTCAGCCACTGCAAAAGACCAAATTGGGAGGGTCATTTATGCGACTGAATTAAGCACATTAAAGGATTAACTGATGTGTCTTAGATTATAAAAACAAATGTTAGCTTTAAAGAGGAGTGAGCTGCCTGCATGACGTAATTAATAAAGCCACTGAAAATGGTATTCTAACCGAACGCTATTCACACAAGGTCAAGCAAAACAATCCTCAGTACACGCAAATGATCCCACTTGCTAAACATGTTACTTGTTGGCACAGATACTTGATGGCTTAAATTAAATCTTCCATATGCTTACAAAGCTGAAAGTATCAGTACAAGGCAAACGAAGAAATAATCTCCTTGCTTTAGACAAAGCTCACTGGCATCCATCTCCTTAACCTCTTATTGAACCGAGGTTGGAGCCTATCCCACCTGACATTAGGGGAGAGGTGGGATACACCCAGTCAATCACAGGTCTCATAAACAGAAACAGACAGCCATTCATGCTCCCACTGAGCCATACAGTCAATTCAGAATCACCAATTAACCTAACAAGCGTTTGTGGACTGTGGGAGGCAACCGGAGTGCCCAGGAATAAACCCACACACTGACCGCTTTTTATAAAAAACCATAAAGAAGAGAAATGAATTCACACAGTAAAACTTTTCTAACCTGAGTGAGTGGCTGTGGTCGCCTTTCAATAGTGAACTCGGTGTGACAAAGTTCACAGTAGCTGGTGTTGGAGGATGACAGCCACTTCTCCAAGCAGCTTTTATGCACTTTACCCAGAGTACCAGTGCAGTCGCAGGGCGAGAGCAGCGTCTCCCCTCCAGCTCCCTCGTGACAAATCCGACACATACCCACGTCACTGTGCGAGAGACAGCAGAGCATTGAAGACAGAAAAGTAACAATAACATATATAAAGTTTAATTACAGTACATTTATTTGGCTACCATGCGCGTTTCTCACTCCCTTACCTCTGTGAGCTCACCGCTTTGACCACGGTGGAAAGTGGGCGGCCATCTTTAGCCGTAACCTTGGCAATGTACTGGGCCTGCGCGGTGGAGTCAGTCTCCTCTGAATCCTTGGAGGCATCGGATTCAGCAGTGCCAGAATAATCACAAAGGGAGCCAGGTAGGTGACAGCAGCCTGACGAAGACATAGTCAGCTGAAGGTGACAGCGACGCAGATGAAGGCGGAGGCGAATTTGAAAGGAGCTCTGATCCAAAAGGTGATGTCCAACTCCACTTCTTCTCCTCCACCTACAAAGCTATCGCCTAGTGGATGCTGGAAAAGATGAAGACACAAAGTATGGTTGGCTTAGAGTATTACTTTATGCTCTTAATTTTCCTGAATATGAATAGTGATGGTTAGCATGGATACGCACATATATATGCACATAAATGTCTGGCCATAGGTCTCCACCTACAAAGCTATCGCCTAGTGGATGCTGGAAAAGATGAAGACACAAAGTATGGTTGGCTTAGAGTATTACTTTATGCTCTTAATTTTCCTGAATATGAATAGTGATGGTTAGCATGGATACGTGCACATATATATGCACATAAATGTCTGGCCATAGGTCCCCCTAGCCCCTAGCTTTAAAAAAAAAAATGTCGCAGAGGAAAACAGAGAATTTAATAGTGAGTGGTTAGATTTGTCTGCTTTCACTGCCAACACTGCTAGCTCACTGGTATGCTTGATCTGCAGCTGGACTTTAGTCAAAATTTCATAAAAACATAAAAACCTTTTTTTTAAAAAAAAATAAACGAATAACATAAACGCTTGTACTATATTTAAAGCTATTAGAGTGCTGTATACTTTATTTATGACCAAGGTTGGCTACTTTTAATTCAATTCATCTGCACAATCACACCTGTGTTCACTGGAGATTTAAAGTGGCCCACATGCAATTGTTCCTGTCCCGAAGAAACCCCCACCCTGCTTCTCTCAATGACTAGCTGGTATCCCATCAATTATTGATAACAAAATGATTCTAAAAAATAATCGATTTGGTTTTGCTTATCATCTCCTCCAAGGAAATACTTGACACTAATGCAGCTGGACTTTATCACCAACAAACTGGAGCACCTGGGACTTCCGCTCAGAGGTGTCAGGTGGATCTCTGGACTTCCCAACTGGCAGACCACAGGCGCACTCGACGAGACTGGGGACATGTCTCAGCCTCCACCACTCTCAGCACTGGAGCCGTCAAGGGTGTGGAAGCGGTGGTGAGCTTTCAATTCAAATCAAGTTTGCTGGATAACACCATTTTCTCTGATAAAAAAATAACCTGCGAATAAGTACTATACCAGACATAAGCTCCGTGTCTACCACCTCAGACGCTGAGACTTCCGACTGCCCTCCAAGGTGCTCAGGAACTTCTACGTGCACCATAGAGAACTTTTAACAGACTGCTGAGCACCATACTTTATGACCAAGGTTGGCTACTTTCTTCCCGCAGGCGATAATTCAATTCATCTGCACAATCACAGGCAGGATTTAAAGTGGCTTCTATGAATGCTAGTGATATTTTATTATCCCATCAATTATTGATAACAGTTGACTACCAGCTCCACCACCATCATCGTTTGCTGGCCGCACCGCCTATCCATTCTGATAACAACGACGCATTTCTAAAAGTATTTCCTTGGTTTTGCTTTTTAGTATTAAAACTTCATAAATACAAAAACATGTTGTAATAGTGTAATAAAATGCAATGTTAAAATACAGAATAATCAGAAAGACTGTAATAACCTGTCACTTTTTCTCATGTACAATAACACAGCATACCACAAACCACCACCCTATGTACACATTTAAACTGAAAATTGTTTTCATATTTATGACTTTTCGAAATGTTTATTTCTCTATATATACTTTTTGGTAGTTTTGAAACTTGTTAATATTGTTACATTTTCAGATGTTTAGTGATTTGTATGTTTTTTCTCATCAAACGAATATTAACCCAGCCTCAACTTACATATAACAAATGTCATATGGTTTTCAAAAAGTGCCAAACGTGACATATTAGGTATTGGTGTGAGTTGCAGCCCTGAAAAAACGTTTGAATATTTTAGTCCAAAAAAAAATGATGTCTCTTAATAACTAGTATCTGGCTTCAACAAACTCTGAGGGCAGCACACTGCGGTGTAGATATACATTTCAGATAGACCTTAAGGACACTAGGAGTGGGATCAGGGTGGCCGTGTGTTTACCCATACCTGTCCCTGCAATCCCTGCAATGTGATTTGGTCAATAACGCAATCTTATGTAGCTGCCTTGAAAAAAAACTAAAGATAAATCACAAAAGACAGTGTGCCAATATACTCGTGTATTTAAAGGTGCATAAAGCAAGCTTGCTGATGTTACCGTGATGACTTAGTACTGTTATCAACATGTTACACATCAAAGGCCAGATCAAAATCCGACTCTATTCCTGGTACATGACCGAGTTGCTTAAAATTTCCCAGCTGACATTAATTATGCCGTACATGTCCATATCCCCGATACAGTAACGCTAACATGCAGCGCCGACGAAAGCTAATTTATTTAATAAAGCAACGTACGTGTACAGAACATAACCAGAGGCCAGCGAACAAGCTGAAATATGATACTTGTATAGAAAGTCCCATCGCTGTGGTCAAAATCACAAACAGGCTGTAACGTAAATATACTCACCCGACGGCCTGCCTTTTCTCGGCTGGCCTTGGCCTTGGCCCTGCGTTGGCCAGACACAAGCTAGCTGAGCTAACTGGACAGCTCTAGCTACAAACTATGACATTGACGTCTAAACAGAAGCTGACGATAGAAGGGGATACAGAAGACGATCGTGTGCGCTGCATCCTCTCCATGTCTGGTAGTGCAAATCACTGGGGTAATTTTCTCTTTTTTTAGTGCGGAAAATACACGGCTGCCAGGATTGCTGGAGTCAGCTAACGAGGCTAACTGACTAGCAACGGGCAAGCCTACCTCGGTATCCCTCAGCTGTGGACTGGTCACGTGACACAATGGTGCCTTCATCGTCATTAGCAATGTTTTAGTGCTACATGTTTACATACATGTTCGGGATAATAGGGATAGATGGAATATGTTGTCAGAGTGAGTGAGTAAAAGTGGGACTGCTGAAAAAATTGACGATAAAGGAAGTGTATATAATCACTTTTGTTTATTAACTCAAAGTCACTCAGCAGCACAAAGAAACTTAAAACGAAAGGGACAGATATTCCCAGCATTTTGTTATGGCACAAACACCGTTTTATCGATTAGAAAATCAATCTAAATGCCCTACAGTTCCAACAATACAAGTTCTGAATGTACTTTTGATTAAAGTGTTTCAGTTTATTTTCCCTCTCGTTTTTCTTTTAAACTATCATTACTTGCTTGATTTCAATGACGGAACAGTTATTAATCTCGTCCTGGAAACATCTGTATTAAGCTATGTCAGAATAAAACCGTTAGGTGGCAGCATTTAGTTAACCCTCTCAGATTGTTCCCTAGTCCACCGGTGGTGGCGCTGTTATTCCAAAATTTCGTTCCACGGAAATTTTAAAGGTTCGTCAGGGGTTTTGAGGAGGCCCTTGGAAAAACATGGGTAACGTTGATTTATGGACTCTAGGCTTGAGTGTAATGATAAAATATATGCGTAACAGTCAAAATGGCTTGTTCAGTTTTGCAGCTGAATCTTGAAAGCTAAACCAACCTGTGGAAACAGGATGAAGATGTGGTGCAACCAAAGAAATTCAACACTTGTTCCAGAAACAACACGTAAAAATAGCCATTTGACACTTGCAAAAAATAATTCTGAGGTAGACTACTTTTATTGTTAAGTATCTAAAATTTGTGCTGCTCCTTCTACTTTTATAAAGAAAAAGTTGTTTTCTCCACTTCCCTATATTCATTCTCAAGTTAGTGCTTTGGAAAACCTAAGTGAGCATATAAATACCAGTATGATGCAAAATTGCTGAGCCACCACTCATTTCTTTATAGTTTGCTTGAAAGGAGTCAGATTTTCTGGCACATTTTAGATGGTCTTGAGCAATAGTTTTTCAGGCTTTATGACTTTAAAAGGTTTTCTTTAGACTGGCTGGTTTTTGGTTGGTTTTTTTGCTCTTTCTCAATTTATTCCTTGTCGCTGACTATCTTCAGAGGAATGTATTTGTTTATTAAGTCACTTACTACTGACCTATGAATCTTTCAAGCATACAAAAGTACATAGCTCAAGGGATGGACCAGTGTTGTGTCTACACATAAAAGAAAGCTAACAAAAGATCCAATTTTAAACTGTATCTCTAGGTGTTTCTTTTTCTGTAGTTGAATCTATGAAAAAGCCAAATGTAACCCAAAATTCCACAGACATGAAATAGAAATAAATATACATTTGTAGACCAACAAGGTGCAAAAATACAATTTCAAGGTATTTGCCAAAAGCTTGACATGACAAATGACAGGAATTGCTGTGGTCACACCAAATGTTGTTTTAATTGTCAAAACTCTGTTTTTGCGTCATATACTCTATTTCCAGGTATGATTGCACATTTTTGATTGCTGCATGTATTTCCCATTTTCCTCGCAAAATATGAAGAAATGAGGCTTGGCTCAAGACTTTTGAACAACAATGTAATTTTAATATTGTGTATATAAAATTTGTGCATGACTTTAAAATACGGTCCATCTACTTTAGATAGTGTTTTAGGCCCGCTACTGGTTCTTTGTTTATTATGTTTGATTCATTCAATTCAATTGTATTTATATAGCACCAAATCACAACAGCAGTTGCCTCAAGGTGGTTTATATTGTAAGGCAAACACTCTACAATAATAGAGAGAAAACCCCAAAAATCAGATGATCCCCTATGAGCAAACACTTGGCGACAGTGGGAAGGAAAAACTCCCTTTTAACAGGAAGAAACCTCCGGCAGAGCCAGGTTCAAAGAGGGGCAGCCATCTCCTGTAACCGGTTGGACGTGAGGAAAGGAAGACAGGACCAAAGACATGTGGAAGAGATCAAGAGATTAATAATACCTATGCTTAAATTCAGAGTTGTGTAAAAAGTTCATAGGTCAATGTTAAGTGGCTTAACAAACTAATCCTTTAAATCTTGACCTGCTACTCTTTTTGATTTTATATTGTTGACTATTTCATTTGATGATGTTTTACTTCTCTTAATTTATGGATGCTGTGATTTTTATATTTAATTGCTTTTAAGATGTCATTGAGTGCCTCGAAAGGAGCCTGAAAATAAAATGTTTTATTTTTTATAAGAAAAGGTCAGGTACAAGGACTGGTGAGGACTGAATACCAGTGAAAAAACATTCAATGTCAAAATATGAGGAAATTAAAACATAAAGAAAGAGTAGCTTTCTTTATGTTGGTCCACTCTTGATATGTTTTGTTGTATTGAAACTATTATTCTTAATGTAATTCTGCATTGTAGCAAATTTCAAGACTGATACTCTGATTTTTTCAATTTCCCAATATGGTGTAACCTAAAATAGCAGTGTCCAAATGTAATTTTTAACCTTTCTTTAAACAGAATCTATTTTTGTCACATCACCCTGTCTAATCCTCTCGATCGTTGCCTCTTCTTTTGAACCCAAACACTGATAGTGAAAGGGGTCTGAAAGCATTAATGAGAGCGGGGGTTGTAACACGTACGCACACATGCGTGCACACAACTCAGAGCCTTTCTATTCTATGCCTTTCCCACCCATCCATTTGGTCAAAGTTCAGCACAGATCATGAGATGCTACAGTACCTCTGTGCATGCATGGGATGTCATGAGACATGCATCAGTGGACTTTAACCCAGACCGACACACAAATGGGGTTGCAACTCATTTACTTAACATAGTTTGGTTGTCAAGTTAATTAGCTTTAGAAATTGGGTAGCCATGATGCTAAATTGTGTGAAAGTAACAGTTATATAACTTATCAGTATTTCTGAAATATGTATAAGTTATTAGTAAAAAGATACTTTCAGCTGCTCCCTTGTCACAAGGGGTCGTCACAGCAGGTAGCTTTGCATGTTTGACTTGGCAGAGTTGTCCACCAGATCCTGACAGAGCCTCAAAGGGGAAGCTATTACTATCATTAAAATAATGTGTGTTGGTTCTCCTTGAGTTTTTGCAATAGTTGCTTGATTTATGACTCATTTCTGCTGTCACAAATAAAATGTATGCTCAGAAACAACTCTGAAGCATTTTATATTACACAGCAGAGATTTAATTTGTGACTTTATCTCAGCCATCAGAGAGAGAAGTGAGGTGTGACAGTCAGCCAGGGAGAGACAGACTAGTTGCATAACTTATTCACAGCGATTTGCCTTCAATAACAGTATAATTCAGTTGCTGCACTTCATTCTCGTGATCCCTTAAACTGCAGGCGTCCTCGTGAGTGCTAATGGAACGTAGTAATTTAGTTTCTCTCATTTTCTAATACGCTCTTGTCCTAATGAAAGGTCACTTGACTGCGCTGCCTTACTCACCGTGCAAATCTATATTTGGCACCCAGGGAACCTGGGGGAATAGGTTCATTTTATGTTTGTTGACCAATTGTTGACATTTCTGCTGACCATTTAAGATCCTACAGTATTTTAGCAGTCTGACAGAATGGATTACGAGTTTGTGTCCAGAAGACAGGCTGCTTCCTGCAGTGCTGACAGGCCTTGGGATCACCTATGAAAACTTGCATAATTCCATTGTCTTACAAGGTTTGTGTCCATTAATTGAGGGCATTTTGTGGCTTTTAAGTTTTTTGCTTCTCTCTAACTATCGCTTACTTCTTCTATACTCAAGAAACATGACTGCTGTGGAACTTCACTGTACGCCATGTTTATCAGTGCATCAGAGTGATTTTGATGCTTTGTACTTTGTACTGCAAATATCGATTTAAAGAAGCAAATAGTTCTGGAGCAAATAAACAAAACATCATCCTGAAGCATGTTTGATCCTTGCACTAATTACAACTAAGACAGATCAAATAAACCTTCTGTGTTAATGTGCTTAAAGACAGAGTGGTTGATAATGCAGTAAATAAAAAAAACACACAACACCATTTACCACTGAAGTACATGATTTTAAAATAAGAAAAAAAAACCTTCCTGAAGTAAGTGATGAATGATAATTACAAAAAACATGGAATACTACAGATAGTAAGTGATGAATGATAATTACAAAAATATGGAATTTACTACAGATATTGGACCTTTGTGTATGATTTGTAAAGGTTACTTGAATGTTTTAATGTTTCCAAATTAATACTCAAAGGTCATGCAGTTTTGGTTAGAAAGACCTTGACTTATTAATAATGACTATACAGTTAGAGCTGGATTGTATTCTTAAAGAGATTCTGTTTACAAAGTGCTTTTTTTCATCAAAATATTCTTTAAATATATAAATTTGAAGGCATTTATTGGACCTTAATGTTGTTTAATGAGATAAGAGGCAGACCACCCTCTTTAATCAGACACTAAATCATTCTAAATGCCATTGGAAAGGTTACTCCATATAACCTTCCTAATGCAGGACATGACATTATTGGTTTTAATGTTTCCAGTGTGAATGCTGCACATGACTCCAACTTATCATACTGTACATCTGATTACAAAGCTATGTAGATAATGCCATTATTAAATCACCAGCTGGCTTTCAACACAATGTTACAACAAATATGTTAAGATATTAATAAAATTTGGATTTACCCAACTCTGTTACAGTGGCGACCTGTAGCCTTGCATCATCTGCTCTGCAACCGACTCCTGGACCCTCTACATTTGCATGCAGTTTTGGGACAGGAAACTGCAGGATCTAGAACTGAGCAGCTCTCTCTGCAGCTAAGACCTCACCTCATCCCCATCACACTGATAGACTAACAACTCCAACATCATTGTGAAGTTTGCGGACGACACTACAGTGGTGGGTCTTAAAAGACTTCCAACCATCTCACCCTCAACGTCGCAGCTCATTTGAAAAAGACAAAACATGACTGCAAGTTAGAGCTGGATTGTTTGCTGCTCTGTAGCCAAGCGGTGCCTGAGGAAAGCGGGACTCATCAAGGACTCCAGTCAAGACTGTGATTGAATCAGGAAGGAGGTTCTGCAGCATCGGTCCCGTACCAGCAGACTGAGAGACAGCTGTAAATCAGACTGCTGATGGACATGAACTTCAACATTATGTACATGGCTGCCAATGTCTCAACTCTTATATATTTTATATACCTCTAAATTTGTAAAATATTATACACACACATTAAATGTTTAGTATACACATCCAGTAATGCATATACTATTATATATTGTCATATATTTATAAGATTAGCCATTCTTATATTTTGCTTGTTTTACGTTATTGTATTTTGCCAACTCTGGCATGCTCGCAGAATTTCACTCACATGTACTATGTACCTGCACATGTGATGTGACAATAAAAGTGATTTGATTTGATGAATTAATACACTGAACAATAATAAAGTATAGCTACCTTGGTATCATTGGTGTAGGACCCTCCATTACTATATATAGATTCATAAACAGTGCGGGAATATGACTGTTGTTTTTTTGTTTTGTTTTTTGGTAGTAAACATTATTATAAAACTGTTTGCATGTAGGTTGTCTGGTGGGTTTTTATGCTGATAATTGTGTTTGTTTGTCATATTTTGGTCTCGTGTCTGACTTTGAAGAGGTTCAATGAGACAAAAGCAAAAGCAGCTACGTCTGAAATGTTTAGAGAACAAACTGTGAAAACGATCTCTTTTGGATGGCTGCACTTCAGCAACACGCAGTCCAGATTCATTCAGTGTTGAGCATGTGAACAGTGCATGATCAAGGCGGAGACAATGTGACGTTAAGTGCAGGGTGGCCAATGGCAGCGTGTGCTTCCAGCCTATGGTCGTACAGTACACACTATGAGCTCTGCCTCCTTCCTCTTGGTGCAGCGATGAAAGGAGATGAGACCGCGGATGTACTATAAAACCGTTTGTTAGACCTGAGACATTTTACCGCCAGCAGGAAGCCTGGTGAACCCGCACCTCCCCGCTGTTTTTGTCGAAGATAGAAAATATCTGCGTCAGAGGGGTACCTCAGTTAGCTGAGGGAGAGAGAGAGGGGGGTTTGTCGGCCCGCTGCAGTCTGAATCACCGGAGACTCGCCCCACCGCTGGTTAGTCGTCGACGTCGTTTGTCTGTGGACTTGCGCATCCTCTCAGAGGCAAAGAGCACCGGGAGGGGACGGGGAAAGAGCCCTTTTTTGACTACCCTGCGCTGCTTGGCAGGGTATGCTAAAGAATGAGCCAAAGGGACACACTGGTTCATTTGTTCGCTGGAGGGTAAGGCACATCAGTTTCCTCTATACATTTTACCTAATTTGAAATATATATTTTGAAACATGACCCCTGTCTGCTTTATCTAGCTAACTGGCCATTTATTTTTATTTTTTTAAGGCAGCGCGTGCGTGCCCTTCCAACCTTGGCGGTTGTGCGCACGCGACTGTCAAAAACGGTTCTAGTTGAACTTCCGGTTAACCTTTAAAATATGACCAGTGTTGCTGAAAGCATTCATGTAAATATGCCAGAAAGCGCATTCGAGCTCGTTATTCCCAGACAGCACAGAGCAGCTCGCCTTTTATTTCATCGTCCTTTAAATGCCGGCTGTTTCTGCACAAGTGAGAGCCTTTTATTTTGATGACAAGTGGAATTCATTTCCGTGCTCGCTGTAGCTTTCTCTGAATGACTTGACCAAATGCATCTGCGACAACAGCCATTGACGCTTATTTTTCTGCTACTATTTTGTAATTTAAGAAGTAGTTGCATAATGCTTTATTTATTTATTTAATTTCTTTATTGTATTCCCCTTTAAATGAACATTTACATCTAATGCATACTGAGACATTTCTCGTAAACCCCCCCCACAGATTTTCTGTCGGGCTCAGTTAAAGCAGTCTTGCAGATATCCGTCTAATCAAAAAAGGCTTAATTTTTAATTTTAAATTTAATAAAAAAAACAAAACCACTTTGAAGTTTGTGTTGTGTAACTACTGGCTCTGGGTGGAAGTATGGTTTAAAGAGAAACTTACTGGAGAAATTCAGTTTCTCTACTGCTTTTGAATTTTTTGTACTTCAAATCTTAAAGTTGAAGCTCACACAGTAGTAAAGCAATGCTTCTGATTCATAGCTGCTTCTGATTCATAGTTCTGTAAAGAGGCCTGACAACCAGTTCATCAAGGACAATGAAAGCACAAATGTGACATTTAAGTGGATTGGCCCAGTATAGATTTTTGTTTTAATCCATTGTCTTTAGTTTTAGTTCACTTGTTAATTTTTTTAATCTTCCCATTTAGTCTGTGACCTTCAGAATGGGTGATCCCACCATGCCACAGCACTTCTACTTTATATCTCTTGTTATTGCTTTTAAATCTGAGAACTACCCAAGAGACTTTGAATCAACTTTACCCAAAAACTTGAGCTGGAGGCCTCAGCCTAGTGCTGCCTCCCACAGCCTCGCATTAGAGAGGCACACATGCAACAGCCAGTGTTGCCGAGAAAGTAGGCCAAGGGTCACCGCTGCCTCTGAGCATGAATGTGGGTCGGTCTTTTGAAAGGTAAATATAGCTGGTGCTGCTCAAAAGAGACAGCAGCAACAGGAATTCACTGCCAGGATGTCAACATATACTACCATACTGCCATGGCTTCTGTAACCTTTAGCCGAGTTATATAACTTGCAACTGCGATCACCAGGAAGCACTTTTAAGCTGTGCGGTGGTTTGGTTTTGAAGCTTTGTCTACATGTGGAAAGCACTGAACCTTTGGTGAATGCAGAGGGGATCAACAAAAATGACACTATAGCTTATGAATTATCAAATAATACACTAATTTATATCTCATGAGGGTTTTCCTGGTTTTGTGTGCACATAAACACAATTTATCCCCATGGTTAGTGCAAAAAGGTGTCTGTAAATTAATTAATTAATTAATTTCAAACCCATTTGATGGCTAAAAATAGGTTAAGTTTGACTAAATTAAACCTCACGCTAAAAAAAATAGTGTTTATTTAAATACTTTGAGAGACCTGGTGATTTTCCTTTGGGGGAAGGCCAAAACCTGTTTGGTGGGCACCAAAAATTTTTGTATGATGGAAAAAAACAGTCGTGATGCAGTTATATTTGCACACCTTGATGTGTTATGATATAAAGTGGATATATGTTTTTGTATTTGTGACCAACTTGGTTTTTGTTTATGTTTATCAAGTGAGCTAAACAACGATCTAATTTGATGACTTCTTATTCTGGCCTTCTCAGGTGGCAAAACTCAGCAAATGAGCTGCGGTCAGTTTCTTCTGAAATGAATCATGAAACCAGCTGTTTGTTTTCATATGTCAGTATCTTGGATATCACAAAACCAGGTCATGGTGTGTGTATGTGCCCATACTCATAGATAATTTGGGAACAACAGATTGTGTTTCTGTTGATTAGTGTGTGAAGTGACTCGGCTCATGTCAGTATAACTTGATTTTGCTGTTTTTTTGTTTTGTTTTTTTTTGCATATTTGGTGCCACAGCAAACTTTTTTCCTGGTCTTGCTTCTGTTCTATTTTCTCACTTTTTTCTCAATACTTGCTGCTTCTTTTCTAGATGCGGTGGTACAGTGGGCGCCATTTTAACTTGTCCTCTGGAAGTGGTGAAGACCAGGCTGCAGTCCTCTTCCATTACACTCTACGTCTCTGAGGTTCAGCTCAGCACAGTCAACGGAGCCAGTGTTGCCCGTGTTTCTCCGCCGGGGCCTCTGCACTGCCTCAAGTAAGGATATAGATTAGCTGTGCCTAATTGGTATCCACTGAAATTAACATTATAAACAGTTATGATGCGGCTTCAATTTTGTCTTTTCTTGGTTTAAGTATTATTTTGTCCATTAGCTGGCTGCTTACATTTAAAAGGTCTGTGTGTGCATCTCATCTTATTGTAACTTTAATGTAGTGAGTTATTTTCTTCCAATAAAATGACTCCTTACTGGAACGTTGCATCACCGCAATAACAAACAAAACTGTGAAATGGCTCAAACACTGATAACAGATTTATCTTGTTGCACAGTTCCTTTAATGTGTGCACTGTGAGTTGCAAACTGATGTCAAATTGAAAATATTTTCTTCAGGAATGCTTGGGCTTTCCTGGGGAGTGCGTTTATTTGGATTGCGAATGTGCTTCTTTTTCTTTCTTATTTTAATAGATGTTATTGTTGTTATTAGTGTCTTTTTTGCTTTTTGGTGGATTGTTTGTTTGTTTGTTTATTTATTTTAGAGAGCAACTCTAACTGAGACAAGAAGATAAACATTTAGGTTTCAGTGGTTATTTTCTTTGACATCTGTAGACAAAATCAATAATTTAAACCTCATGTTGACCTTATAGCTCTTTGGTTGTTTTTGATACTTTCTCCCTGAAACTTATGTAAGATATCCACAAAGAATGGTTCCTGTTTTTTAGGGGGGGTTTTAAGTTGTTTTTTTTTTTTTTTTTTATAAATCTAAGGCATCTTGTCATTGGGCATAGCGGAATTTTGTCAGAAAGATGAAGTGAGAGTGAGAGTAGAGCGGAATTCAGCATTTGCTTAGAACCTGCTGGAAGCTGATGTGGCTACTTGTAATTACCATTAACCACTGCAGGATTAGCAAGTAAATGTTCAACTTGCCTTTATAAATATGGAGCTCTACTATTGTACCCTGGCAAGCTGCTATATGAGAGCATGTCAGAGAGCCTGTCACTCTTACGTATTGCATAATGCATAAGCGGCTGTGTGTGGAATTTTCCACTGCTGAATGGTTTCGGTTAGTTATTTTGTAAATACTTTTATATTTGACAAGCCTCTTATGTTTGGTTCTGTATCACAGAAATATAAAATGCTTTTTATATTTAGAATATTTAGAATTGGCAGGCTACACAGGTAACATGCTGATCTTGCACTTTTGCACTTCCCTAGGTTTTGTTTTGTCACTAGTGGGGTTAGCTATAACGTTCTTTAACAACGAGCCTAAAAATTGATTTGTTCTGACTATAAGTCTGGGTTGTTAGTCTGCTGTCAGGCAGTGCTCTTTTCAGGATTTTGTTTAATAACAGTTGACTAATACTTCATTTGGAGAGATTGCAGCTCATGTGGCCATTGTTTTGGGCTCTGTATCGGTGTTGTGGCAACATAAGTCAACTTCTTGTGTTGTCTTCAAAATAAGCAGCATCTTGCAGCAAAAATACAGCAACACTATTTCATGGTACAGAGTGGAGAAGGATAGAAGCACGAACTGCAGCATAGCTAACGAGGGGGGTGGGAGGACACACGTCAAAGTGGGTCAACGTGCAGTGTGGTGCATGCCAAGATCCCTTTTAGGGCGGAGGACACCTTCACTCCAAATCACGTGTGTTGTCTGGTTTTAGACCCGTTTCTTTCTTGAGGATGTGCCATTTGCTATAAATAATGAAGAATCAGATAACATAATGAATAATAATGAAATAATAAAATGAGGAAATCACATAAGTGGGGCAGAAAGGCAAAGTCTATAAATAGAAAAAAAATGTAGCTTATTAACTTCTTCCAGAAGGATCCGAGCTATGTCTTTTTTTCCTATGTTTAAATTAACTTCATGAAACAAATGTGCTTAATCTGATTTGTGGTAATTATGAATTCATAACTTTTATTAAACATGAAAACAATTTAGATTACGAGTTATCTTTAAACCATTCACTGTATAATATGCTCCAGTGTTTAAATAATGTACATGTTGTGTTTTGACTATAAAGTGAAATATTTCCGCATGTGTTTGCTCTTTCGACAGGTTAATTCTAGAGAGAGAGGGACCCCGCTCACTCTTCAGAGGACTGGGTCCTAACCTTGTAGGTGTGGCACCTTCCAGGTATGTGCAGTATTATCTGCAATAATGTGGGAGTGTTGTGTGTTAAAACTGCTTTATGATTTCTTTAGCAATAACACAGGAACAGAACCAGAGCCCAAAGTAAGGGAAATAACCTTCACTTCCATATCTTGCGTGTCATAACAGCATGAATGAGTAATTCACTTTTTTTTTTTTTTTGCATAAGAAGCAGTTAGCTAGCAGCAGTATCATCTGCACTAGCACTACCCTGCTATTGGAATAAAGGCATGTCTGTGTAATTTATTTTGACATGTTTAATCAAACCCTATGAGACAATTATTTGGGGGAAAGTCTTCAGGCTGTATTATGGGCAGCAGCTGAGCGGTTAAATTTAACTCGTGTGCTTTCCTATTTACTGCTGAAATACAGATAGTAAGTGCCTCAGTCATTTGATCTGACTACTGAGAATAGGTTGCCAGTCAACCAGTAGTATTAGTAGCATCACAAATATTTCAGGCTGATGTTGTTCTTCAGCAGCATCACATAAATTCAAGTCTCCGAATCCAAAAGACAAATAAGGTTTAAAGTGAAATTGTTGATTTATTAAAAAGTTACAGTGTTATCAGCCGTAATAAACTCATTATGACCAAGTCAAAAACTGAAGTACAACTTTGTTCAAAATGATGTATTGAAATATCATTCAACAGCAGTCATTTATTTTCTTTAAAGATTTCTTTTTAGTATTTACAGACTTTATTTGACAGTACAGTGTAGAGGAGACAGAAAAGCAAAGAGAGAGTGGGGGGAATGACACAGGAAATAGTCTGGAGTGGACTCCAACCTGAGCCACTGCAGTGCCCTTCAGCATATTTCGCCTGGTTGGTCAGGTGAGCTGTAGTGTTGCCCAGTTGTGTGAACATTAAATACAGTGACCTGATATTTATTTTTTTATTCAGGCTTGCATTTTACACAGTGTAAAACAGCTCATATAAAATCTGCAGCCTTTATAACAAATACTGAATGAACAGGCTCAGGCTGAAGTGGCACTTGGATATGCCTGGCCTATGTTGTTATCAGTAAAGCTGCCCTCATTTCCAAGTAGAAGAAGAAAACGACAACAAACAAACCACAATGTTCTCAAATATAACCCTCAAACATATTTGTAGAGCATTTGTTTTAAACCAAGAAATGACTTAGGCATTTTTATTGCTTTAAGCATTATTTGCTTTTTTTTTTTAAATAAACAGAATGATTTAATTACATAATGTGGGACCTTAGACACTGTGATTAAGTGTGGTCATAGTAACCAGACTTGCTAATAAGCCGTATTGCTCTTTTTCTGTAACATAACTGTTGAATTTACTCTCATTTAAGTCAATCCTCAACGTTCCACACAGTAAGAAAAGTAAGGAAGTATAAATGAAGAATAAATTATGTTGCAGGGCATTAGAAATGAATACATCACTTGTTTTATAAAGAATTACTGACTGATTTGAATTTTTTTCTTTTAATATAAGCAGTGTGTTGTTTCCATGTTAATTTGTGATCAGTCACAATATGTAGAAAGTTGGCTTCATCAGCCTTGAATCTTTAGTTCAGTATGTTCTACAGTTTGTTCTATTTGCTTAAACCACAAAGTCTTAACACATTCAGGCTTAAATACAATAACAGAAAGGAGCAGTGGGATTAATTGTGCATGTATAATATTAAAAACTCTCAAAGCAGCATTCAGATTTACGAGATCATAGAATCAGATCCCAATCGGAAGGTTGTTCCACAACTCTAGAAAAGCCAGGCAAACGCCCGGGTCACCTCTAGATTTCAGCTGAGATCTAGGCTGCACCAATAGTAACTGAGTAGATGATCTCAGAGCCCTAATTCTGACCTCAGAGATGTTAGATGAATGTTACCTTCTGTTTTGTTTTATTTTAGTTGACTAAAACTACAGAAATAAAAATAAAAACTAGACTGAATGAGAACTGAAGTGGTTTGAGTGCTCATAGAGCGAACTAAAGTGGACTAAAACATACAGAATGTACCTTTTTATTTTTAGGCTTTAAAAATGTGGTCACATTTGTCAACACAACTGGTCTCATGAGGCTTTGGTGCCTCTATTTATTGAGACTTAGGATGCCTACACAACTTTAAATTAGCTGCCTGCACAAAGTGTTGTTTATGTTGTGCTGACATTTTGCTCCTGACCCACATTATTCACATTATTGGTTTTAAGGAAACTAAACACTGATGCAAATAAAAACTAAAGCTACATATTTTCAGTCAATATAAACGGAAACATGAAAACCTAGAAAGTAACTGAAAAAAGCAATACGAAAAACTTAAAATGGACAAAAAGTAAAAAAGCTATTCATCAAATATAATATTATAATTACTCTAGCATCAGATTTATGTTACTGAGGTATTTGTGGTCCTATGAATGCAAGTGCTGATGCACGTGGATGCAAGGTGCTCATTTCCTGTGTATATAAATGCACACTGTACGCATGCTGTAAATGAGGTTGAGCTGCCGCTCCTTATAAGGGTTTGTTTGACTGAAATATTGCAATTTAATAAATACCTAAGCAGTAAGTGAGACAAAGAGTGCAGGACTGTAATTCAGTTGCTTTCACACTGAGGAATGTCTGAAATAATGGAAGACCAGGAATGTGCATGTAAACCTCTCTCAATCACAGCAGCAGCACAATGGAAATCTGTGCTTCAAATCTGTGCGGAAATGAGAAGGTTCCCTAATTCTTAGCTTATCTGCCCTAACGTCTGGATGCAGTCAATCAAATTCCCATGAAGCAGCAGCAGCAGACGCCGGCCAGCTGTTATGCTTTCATCATGTGACAGCCACTGCTGTTGTTAAAATGAAGTTTCTAAATTAAGGCAGTTGTGTTTGTGTATAATCCCTCTGCCTCCCTGATCGTTCTAGTTCTGTAGTTACCGCTGTGTCACCTCCGACATCTTCCTTTTCTGGTTAGTTTTGCGTATCGTCTGTATCATGATTTCATGATACTCTTTCTCTTCTCGTGGGTCTTTCACTCTTTGTCTGCCCTTTGGGTCCATCCACTGCATCTGTGTCTGTCAGTCCTGTGTTGTTGTTGTACTGAATGGCTGGCCATGACAGCTATAGGAAGTAGTGCTATAGGAGGACGTTATTACATAAGAAGTGAACCTGATGAACTCGCTGGCAAATATGTGGTTTTCCACTGACTTATAGACAGGATATGACAACAGGAAACATGGTGGTTAATAGTTAACCCATAACCCATATATAAAAATAAATAAAACAACCTCAAGAAACCATTTTTTAGGGTTCCACTGCTTTGTGTTTTGTTGGAATAAAGAATAGCTTTTAAATAATTTTATTCAGTTTGTTTTATTTCATAACCATTAATGTAGAGAAGCATATTAGAATGCAGTTTAAAACAAATTATATTGGCTGTAACTTGGTGAAATGTTAGTATAAATAATTTAAAATGGATTTATGAGCTACTCTCATTATTCAGAGCAGCCAGATTCATTAGTGCTCACAGTACAAACAATACACTGATCAAAATGCCACCATTAGTGTCTGACAAAATAATTGTATATGCAGAATTGTAACAAGCAGCATTTTTTCGACTTTAGTATAATTGAATGAAACATCTTATTACTTTATTTATCAGCAGGCGGAGGTGTGAACTCCAGAGCTATTGTCTGCTGTGATATTTAGGAAACGGCACTCTGATGCTGCAAAGCCTCTGACACTCAACAGTCCACCGGGCATGCTGCTGGCGTTCATTAACAACACACTCGACCCGATTTCTACACAGCTTGCACCACAAAAAGCTCTCTTTGCTCATGAGCTGCATACATGCTTTCAGAGCCAATCATATCATTCGTCTACAAAGCAGCGTGATTACATTTTGCATGCATACTCTCAAATCCAGAACGAGGGCTGAGAGCAGAGGTCACAGAGTTTAATTCCAGTCAGTGTTGACTAAATCCTATGATTTCATTTATAGAAGAGCAGCTAGAATCATGGGAGGAAAAACCTGTTTCTGAAGCACGACATCTGTGCATGTGCACACTAGAGAGGCATGTATTTATCAGCCGAACATCAGTACTGATGTGTATTTGAGTTGTTGGCTGTTATTGGCCTGTCAGCAAAGAAAATAAGAAATGCCATTTACCGACAGCAGTGGCCAATGTTCATCTTTTTGTTCTGTGGTTTTTATGTGCGAGAACTAGCTTCATAAATGTGTATAATGACATTTTAAATGGCGAACAAGAATTTAAAATGCTGATTTTATTTATAGTGTTGTATAGTTTTAAAATTAGCTGAATTTACTGTATGTTCCCCATGTTCAGTTTGGGCAGTATTTAATTTTGTACAACTGAAATTATGTGTTTGTACTCAATATAGCTAACTTGTTAATCATTCACACATTAAATAGCTCTGCACTTACAGTCACAGCTAGTATGCTTTTATTTTATATTTACTTCCTGGACACGTCATTAACTTCTTTCCTTTCCTGAGTCTTTTGGTAATTAAAGTTCTCTCTCTTCCTTTTTAATCGTCACACAGGGCGATATACTTTGCGGCCTACTCGACAGCCAAGGAGAAGCTTAATGGAGTGCTGGAGCCAGACTCTACCCAGGTGCATATGGTGTCGGCTGGGATGGCAGGTAATGATTGCTCCTTCCCCTCCCCCTTTCTGTCTGTCTGTCTGTTTTATCTGCCTGTCCGACTGTTTGTCAGTCTGCCTGGGCAGTGTTTCTTACTGATGGGTTTTATTTAAAGAAAAAAAAAGAATTATTAAAGAATTATTCAGTTTTTCTCTATCAAACAACTTTCATTATTTTTTTATTTTGTACAATTTAAGTGTCCCAGACACCACCCTTCCCCCAGACCTGACGCATGCTAATGCTAACTGATAATGTCTGTTTTTAAGTCGGCATTACTTAGCTATTTCTTGTATAGAAATATTAATATAAACAATCATTGATTTATCAGAAAGCACAATTTAAGCCTCTTGGGATCGAACTGACCTTGATTATTGTGTATGTCGAGATAAGTTATTCATGTCTTAAATAGTAGCAGTTTCTACAATATTTCAGAGTTCATCCTTTACTTTAAGGGGACCTTGAATCTGTAAGAGTTGAAAAGTTCTTATCACATCTTTTATTACATACCAGCTTCTTTAGTTACAGAAAGGAATTGTTTGCAAACTGGGCCGATAATGTAGTATCTTATCTCTCTATGGTAGCCTTGATAGTCCCCGAATAGTTGAGGAGACAAATCCTGATATTAGCAGTGCCAGAATTTCATGTACCCATACCAGATGAAACATTTCAGGCTGTAATTCCCCCACTGCTGATCTGTATTTGGCTTTATCTGTTATACAAAAGAGAAAAATGTTATGGTCCTCAAAGTTTGGGTTGTGCTTTCCTCTTCTCTTAGCCCCGCTGTCCCTCATGTACTTCGTTAAATTTTTTTGATTTTAATCCCCTCCTCGCCCTTCTTTCCTCTTTTTTTGTTTTCTGTTTTTTAAATTCTTTAATTTTGAGGCCTCTCCAGAGGACACTGTAAATGGTTTAACATCCCAGTTGTTACTTAAACAGTGTGGTCTGGGCCCCCCCTCCCCTTTGCTCTGTGTGTGTATAGAGAAGAGAACACGGCCCCCAAAGGTCAACCGGGGCCCCTGGCACTCGGGCGGACACGTCAGGTAGCACCCCATTTCTTTACACTGGTATGATGAAAACCATGGTGATTTTTCTAATTAAATTCATAATGGTTATTCATTTTTAATGATATTAGCATTGCTTACAGCAGTGTGTTTGCTGCTGGTGTGTAGTTTTAGATTCATGATGAAGTTTATTATTCCTTAGTCTTAACACACACCTCCCCCTCCCCCTTTAACGTGTTTCATCAATACATTAAAGGTAAAGTAATGACAGTTTATTTTGTTGTCAGCACAAACGAAATGCTAACCTTGTCACTGCCACAGAAGGCTGCACTCGGTGTGTTTTTCATTTTGTGTTTTGTCATCATTCATCGACACTGAGTGCTTCAGTCATTTCTTTCCAAGGAGAACTGGACTGACGGTATTTTCACATTTCATGTGTTCACTTGTTAAATTAGTTGAATTTCCTGAATACAGTTAATTACCTTAGCAGTTTAATCCCATCAGTATTGGCACCACTTAAAGATAAATTCATTATTGTTGATAAAATGCAGTGAAAACATACACATGTAAGTGATAAAAAGGGAACACATCAACACACATAGAAAGAGATGGAGCTTGGTGTTTAGTCTTTGTTTCATACTTATAACAGTTGCATAAATTTCTCTTGTAAATCTCAAAGAAATGCAGGTAAGGATATAAATACAGTCTGACTGTTACCACGCAAGTGCTTAAAAACTAGCTTTAAAAATTTCAGATGTTTTAATAATGTTGTGGACATATTGTTGTGTTACTGCACAAATGTTTTGCTATGATACTAAATGTATCCCTTTCTCGCTTTTTCATCTTTATTGTCTCTTAAGATTATCAGTGCTTATCAGTAACAGATTTAATGCGGTGGTCAATGCCAAAACCTCAGGGACAGTTAAAATTGATACTGATGCTGTAAATTCGTGCTCCGTTTTATAAACTAACTTTGTGAAGTCGATGTCTTTTATAGCTTCACTGCTCCTGCAATGGGAACTTTTCGTATGGATTCAAATCCCATTTCTTTACTTAAGCTATTATGACATATGAACTCAAATGATCTGCTTCAGAAGCACTCTCACTACTGTAATTCTTAGTGTGGTCTACTTGACGTTTGTGGGAGTCGACTGTGATATTTTTGTTCCACAAAACTTCACGGCTGCAGTGCATGTGTGGAAGAACAGCTTTAGACTTAGGTTTCGTTTCAGCTGTTAATCTAAAGCATGCTGCTGTCCCTGAATGTAGGTCAAACCCCTCAGGAGAAATTGCACAGGGATTATTTGACTATTGAAGGATCATAATATACAACATGCGGCAGCGTTTCCATGTGCCTGGTGGCCTGCTGAGCCCAAGCACACACTTTTTGTTTTTAAATTTACATAAAATATAAGCGCTATTATGTTATTAGAAATTTAAAATTTGAACAAATAGTCAGATATTGAGAGTTGATACTGTTTTAGACTAAACATTAACTGCTCTGTGTCATTGAAGTAAATGGTGACTTAATGCACTCCTGCTGGTATAGCATCCGCCGTTTCCTCATCAAGATAAAAGCTGGAAATAAAGTCCTGGTGGTCTTTCTCCTGTCACCCATATTCATGCACACATTCTGCATTGTGGTTGAAATATCGAGTGGATTATGCTAACGCACCACATCCGTAAGTTAAGGATCATCCTTTTGATTTTCATACATTATTTCATTGTCATCGATCACTTCATTCTTATCACATATTCATACAAAGTTTCTTCATTCCCTTTATCCCTGTCACATAAAGTTTTGAGTCTGTTACACAGAACGGCAAGGTTAGCATTTCCACCGGCCTCTCTTATTTTCAGACAATCAGTTTTAGGTTAGAAACTGATATTGGCTCAATGGTTATAAGGAATACCTCGTCAGTTTATTTGTTTTTTTTATGTCTTTGTGTTCTTGTGATTTTTAGCTTGCTCTCATGAGATAGAGCTGGAGGCTTGGATTGGTTTGGGCCTCTGATTAGTCGTCTTATTTACTGCAAAAAATGGGGATAAAGTAAAAGTAATAAAAATGTAACACAAATTAAAGCAGTTTAAAGATGGGTAAATTATACGGGTTGGGGCACAGGGTTGGGATCATAGTTTGGTGAAAGATGGGGGGTGGTATGAGTCCTTCACCCCCCATCTCTTCTCCATCTACTTCAGAAAGTGGGTTGATGTGGGTGGTTGGTGGGATTTGGGGTGGATGTGACTGCTGCTTGTGTGTGACTGTGGTACAGAAAAGCCTGTGTCTATTTTAGGGCTTTACTGTAAAGCTTTCACCCCTGCGTGATTGGGTGGGACATCCCCGCCATCTGAGCCCCCCATATCTGCAGGCTACTAGCTGCAGCGGGGAGGAGCTGGAGGAGCTTTGCCCCTCCCTCGTGAGTACACGCCATAGAAGCTACTTCATTCTACTTCCTCCTTTTTTCTTCTTCCTCTTTTTGTTCTCCTCTTCTCTTCAACAGACCTGTGTAATCCTTTCTTCTTCATGCAGTTGCCTTAACATAGGTCTCTGCTGCATCGATACACTAGACGTGACTGAGGTCTCTTCATAGCCTTGCCCTGGTCTTAGCTGTTTTCTGCAAAAGGCCATGTTTTACTTCTCACTGGTACATCCGTTTACCACAGACTTTTAAAGAGACTTGGTGTCATTTCCTAATGATACAAAGTGCAGATTAATTTGCTTTATACCATACAAAGCAGGCTTTGCATTACTGTACATTATCTAGCATTTCTACTAACCAAGAATAGTTGCGATCAGTTACAAATTAAGCTAACATCTACCAAGTGTGTTGGCAGGCAGATAGTGAAACAGGGTTTCTCACCATGATTAAAAAGTAACTGCTACACTTTAGACTTCCTAGCAGTGACTTTCCACTAGTAAATAATTAAAGAATCTCCTTTAGATAAGATTTTTCTTCACTATGCTGTAGTTGTGCTAGCTGTACTAGTATATGGCCTACAACCTGTCTGTAGTGTCCAGTCAAGTTAACCACTGGTTCATATTAGAATAAATATAAAGAACGTGTTTTTAGGGACCAAGACTAAGGCTGACGCACTGCAGGCACGCATCAAATCAAATATTTTTTTTGACCCTATGCGACCCATATCCAATCATGGTATGACAGTGTGAACGGCACAAATCCAATATTTTCAAATCCGATCTGGGTCACTTTCGTATGTGGTCCTGAATCCGATACATATCCGATGTTTTAGAAAGCGACTGCTGTTTGAACAGTCATGTCGCATTAAATCCGTCTTTTACGTCACTGACACAAGACAGACGCCAATTATCAGCGCCGCAGAAGCGCCCGAGAAGACATCGCGAACGCTTCCTGGCCATCCCGTGTAGATGTCAGTGAAACTGTTGGGAAGACAACGTGAACATTTTATTTGTACTGTATAATCTGCAAATTCTATCCTTTGAAGCACCGCTCCTCTCTAAAACAGCAATAAGGATCATTATTAGGTTATTTACATTATTATGTAAATAACAAAATAACTTAAAGCAAAAATTGGGAAACGTAAAGTCTGAAGTCTTTATATTAAGGGCCATCAGTCAAACAATATTGTTTGGTCTGAGTCAAACAGAGAGCGAGTTGTGTGTGACGTCTTCTTTTGCGCATGCGGGCCGCTTTGAGCGTTCACACTAGAGCGCGTTTGCTGTCGCGTTTTATTTGTAGTGTGAACAAGCAGACAAAAAAATCGGATTTGATCAAAAAAATCGGAATTGAGCATTAAGATCTGCAGTGTGAACGTAGCCTAAATGAGCATTGCTAACCATTATAGAAAATCTAGAGACTAATCAAAACTAAGGGTCAAACCTATTGTGTTGTGATGTTTATTTCTGTATGGGTAGATTTGTTTGTAAACACTGATTAAGGTGATGTGTACAATGCTATGTTAATAAAAACATATGAGGATAAGTTCTAATTACAAACTCTTATTCATTTATCACCCACATGTAAAGGCCTAAAATGAGTTTGCTGCTTGCCTACATTTGCTGCTGTTTGCAGTTAGACTTTTTATCCAGATCCATACATTAAAAAAAAAATATAGACAGTCATAGCTGAAAGCTGCTGCCTTCATGCACTGTTATCTGAGATCTTTTACTTCAAAAGGAGAACTGTTTATATGCACTTGAGTAGCATTTCATATGAAGAGGATCAATAAGTTAACAGAGTAGATTTTTTTTTGTGTCTGTAACTCTAAATATATTTTTTTTTAAAAATTCAGATTTCATTGTTATACTGTTGTCTGAATTAATATCAATATACTTTATGTAAGACTTGTAATGAGATTAAGTTAAACACCTCAGCCAGTTGATCCTGTTTCCTGAAGTGCTTTCTCTCTGTATTTGTACCATGTAGCTTAATCTAGTTAATTTTAATGTGTTCTTACAATGAGTGTCTCTGCCTGTGTCTGAACCTCTGACCTCTTCTAAATTTGCCAGGGTTCACCGCCATCACAGCCACCAATCCCATCTGGCTGATTAAAACCCGTCTGCAGCTGGACTCCAGGTGAGGGACCTCAAACCATTTTTCTGATAAGTCTAACAATGATGGAAAAATGCATGAAAATCTTTTATTAAACTAATGAGAGTAAATTATTCTGAAAGTTGTTATTGAATTTTAATTGAATGTGTCTGTGTGATGGCAGGAATCGCGGCGAGCGGCGTATGAGTGCTTTTGAGTGCATGCGACGAGTGTACCAGATGGATGGCTTACGAGGTTTCTACAGAGGTATGTCAGCCTCATACGCTGGCATCTCTGAGACTGTTATCCATTTTGTCATCTATGAAACTATCAAGCGAAAATTGCTCGAGTACAAGGCTCAGGCCAGCATGGACGAGGAGGAGGAATCTGTCAAAGATGCCTCTGACTTTGTGGGGATGATGCTTGCAGCAGCCACCTCCAAGACCTGTGCCACCTCCATCGCCTATCCTCATGGTAATCTTCTCACTCACTTTCATATGTTGTAGTCAAAGGATAAGGGTCATAATATTTAATATTTCTATTGTACCCTTCCTCATACTAGCTGTGTCCCAAAACGTAGGCTGCATCCTCCTGAGGCCACATTTTTAGACCGATTATGTCACAGCAACGCAACGAAGGCTGTCCCAATTCGTAGACTCCTCCGAATGCGGCCGACAAATGCGTCCTCCTTTTCCCTAGATTTGAAGGATGGGTCGGGGTGTATCCTCCGTTCATAGCACGGCCCAGCCAATTCCTATTTCCAAATGTGGCGGCAGCTACTTAGTTTTAACATTACTCTTATTAATTTTTCTGGGTCACAAAATAAACTTAACATATTTTCAGGCAAGAATGTAGCTGTGTAAACTTCAAATATCTGCTTGGTTTATCAAGACATCGCATATTTGCAAAAGTGCTCCGACATCTTCGGAGACGTCTGTTACCCACCAGATCGATAGCTAGCCGGGGGTTAAATAAAACTTATAAAAACATATAAACTTTATTAATTCCTCGGGTTTCTCTGGGGTTTTCACACAGCTGAATAAACGTCAAACAGAAAACTGATTAAACAGAAGTATGAGACGGTCAAGAATTTACGGCAGTGTCCTGTTATATTTTAGATAGCAAGGAGCAGACGGTTGAGTTTATTAAACTCCACCGAGATAGCGGTGACGCAGATCTGAAGGCTACACCGCCCCATTTCACAGCCTCGCACTTCCGGCCTTCTCGGTCTTCGAAGGACCCGGCCCACGTACACCGCAAAGGCCGGGTCCCCTGAAGGATGCGGCCTAGGTTTTGGGACACAGCTACTGTTCAGCCTTAAGCATATTTATTCCCAGCAAAGAAGTAATCTTTACAAATGGATCCCGAGGGAAGACTTTTAGTTCAGTAAATTTCAGCACTTACAATTGAGGCGGATGTGTAAATAACAAATGCATAAAGTTAATTATCTATTTATGTGTTTAGTTCTTTTATTTTAAATAGCTTCCAGTTGTTGGAACCAAAATAAGAACCCTGTTTTTAACATGCTGTAAATTAAACATGCAGTCTGTACCATCACTCAAACAGAGGGTAATGAAAGCTGTGGTCACTGGGAACTATTTTCAGTCCTGGACTAATATTGGATGGTTATATACAGCACCAGGGACTGATTCAGAAAAAACATGTGATGCCTAAGCTGAGTGCAGTGTTGTGGATTATTTATATTTTGTAATTGTTGCAGAATAAACATCAAGCTCTATGGCAAAATGTAGAAATAAATATAAGGCTTTTCTGTACTTGGACAAGATTTAGACTGTAGTTAGTCTGATAACTTAAACACTGGTTTTGGTTTTTCTTGCCATTTGTTGGTACAAATGGAATATTATTAGTATTATATTTTTAAAGGACAGGTGAACTGTATTAGATTGGAAATCATTAGTATCCTGTCTTAACTTAAAAATGTTTATAGATAATCTTATAATAGTAAGATTGTGATAATTGTGCTAAATAAGCCAGAATGCAATGCAATGTGAATAATATGTTTAGTTTTGAGTTAGTTTAGGTCGACTCACCACTTGTGAGTGGAGAGGAAAGGGGTAAAAATGCTCTACTTGTATTTAAAAATACTGCTATGACTCTCCACCTACATGTACAACCTACAGCTTAATTCCTGTTTGGATTGTCTGAAGTCAACCTGGGACAAAATCTGTATCTACCATATTGAGGGTAGTGAGTATGCCAAAAATGAATCATTTGGAGAAATTCTACTTGGTGTGTCTCATGAATGGGAAATTACACAACACTCACAGGCAAAGTCTGACATAGCCAGTGGCCAGTAGAATATGTAACCCAAATTTCTTCCTCTTCTCTAATTGCAGAGGTGATCCGCACACGACTACGAGAGGAAGGCAGCAAGTACCGTTCCTTCTTCCACACTCTGCTCACAGTACCCAAGGAAGAGGGATACCGGGCGCTGTACCGCGGCCTAACCACTCATCTCGTCAGACAGATTCCCAACACGGCCATCATGATGTGCACATATGAGGTGGTGGTCTATCTACTTGGCTGTTAGCCTATCATGAATGTCTCTGCTCTGTTTAAACATGGAGACCGTTAAGTGACTGAGAAAGATGACCTTTTGCTGGAAACGGTGGCTATGAAAGGTCAAAATGAAGATTAAAGGAAACCTGAAGACACTCGTGTGGACCACAAAATGACAAATAGAAAAAAGATGAAGAAAGAAACAGGACCATATCAGCATCATCCCCACCAGCTCCCTTTGTTAGACTGCTGAAACGGATATAGAGTAAAGTTGGCAGAGGAGGTAACATGGCCAGAAGTGAGGAGGCACTGACAGGGAAGCCACAGAAACAGTTTGGCACCTTTTAAAGCTGTCAACTCAAAGTTTATGCAGTGTTCAGTGGCCTTAACAGAAAGGATTTAGCTGGCATCCTTCTCTTTAGACAGAAAAACTTTTTTTTTTTTTTAAACTTTTGTAGAGATACCGTGCGAGGAGAATGCTTGGAGGCAACTCAACTTGACAAGACAGATGAAAACTAAATGTAGGTCGCTTTGAGTAATCCAAAAATCTCTGTTTGGTATGTTTAGTCTGCACTTGCCTTAGTGCTGTGATACCCCGGTACGATTAACTGACTAGCAACTGAGGCAGGATGTTAAAAGGAAAGTTCGTGTGATGCAAAGACGTCCCCTGAGCCACACACCGTTGCACTACAGAGAGCGTGGCTTCAAGCATTCTCCTCCTATGTCCCCTAGAGGGGCTGAATCTCATACACAGCCATGCACAAACTGGCCAAATACAATGAAACACAATGATGAGCTTGTGATAGTGACTGTCACTTGAGCACATGCCTGTGACACTAGTCAGTGTTGATGAAGACTGTCAAAACGCTGGCCTCCATTCAGTGTTTTATTCCTCTGTGACGCAGTGCCTGGTGGTGACATGTTTTTGCTGAAATTGGCCTTCACCGTTTCAGTGTAGCTTGTTTGTATCTTCGTTGTTCACAACAACCACCCAGCTGAAATTATTTAACTTGTTAGGGGCATGAAGCATGGGCAAAGGTATAAACACGATAAAACTTGGGTGTAGATTGGGATCACTTTCTTTGAAATCGCGAGTTTTTAGTCTTAGGCGGTCTTACTAGTGCACTATTTGGTAAAAATTGAAATCCGATCGTTTCCAAGGCCAGCTTTTGTCTCCAGTCATTGCTTAGGGCTTAAAAATCTTGGATAAAGACACGAGACCAACACGTCCTGTTTCTGATGTGAAGCATGCAGCGAAACAAAAGGTACCAAGTATCTTCTATTAGCGTTGCAACTTGAATATAATGTGACGGTTCGGGGAAATATTGGAGTCGGAGCAGAGTGATGGAGTTTTATCACCCCATAGCCTGTTTGTATGTGAGTGTGTGTGTGTGTGTGTGTGTGTGTGTGTGTGTGTCTGTGTTTGAACAATTTACATGATCTGTGTGTCCGTGCATTTGCAGACCTTTGAGCCTGCATGTATAATAAATAATAACTACTCCAGATCTCCCTCCACTAACTATTAATCCTGCAAGACACTGGTTTGGAGTACGGAGAATCTCCTTTATGATACTGGGAGCTTTCATTCCCACTCTCATGCCAGTGCTTGCTTCCAGTGGCTTCCAACTGACCCGATAACATGCACTTTTGTGGCCTTTTAGGCTTGTGCTTTGCATTTTTATTGTGTGGACAGGTTAAACTTGTACATTGTAAAGGAAAAAAAGTATTACTGTATATCAAAATGGTATTTTGCGCAACTGTTCCTAGAGCAGATCTATTGTACAGTTTAGAGTTGTCAGTAGTTGTGAAGGATGTCCACATGTTTGTAAATAATATAGATACTGTGTATGCATATCAAATGTTTTTTCTTTTCTTTTTTTCCCCACCCTTATGCCCGTTTCTGATCATGCTGTAGTTTGCATTAGCAAATGATTGTTTTCATGGCTTTGACATGAATATTGATGTTGCTTGACTGATTTTTCTTGTGTTTGTGTGTTGCTGTAAGCTGTCACGCTATCACGTGCTTACACGTAGCTTGCAAAAGCTGCTCAGCCAATACAAAATGTAAGCATATGAGCCACAGTATTGGTTTGTCGTCCATCAAAGTGTTCCAGTTTGCAACGTTTGGATGTTTCTGTCATTTGGTCTGTTTACATTGTTTCGTACCTTCTATCAGATTTTGTTTGGTTTTCCTCAGTTTTTTTAAGAATATAAAAATGGAAGTTAATTTATTGTGAGCTTAAAAACTGGAATCATCTTTCTGTGATGGTACCGTTGCTGCGTAGGATGGTTACAAATCTGTTACGGGAAAGGTTTATTGGTGAAACTGTGAAGTTACCCATTTAACTGACCACTTGAAGAGGTTCACGTAAAGATTATGTTTTGGTAAAATTTGGCACTTATTATCTTTCAAATTGTGTTTAAGCTTTAATCAGAATTTCCCTTGAATACAGAATTATGTCATCTTTAACAAAGCACTGCTTTTCTCCAAAGTATTTTTCTCCAGTTAAAAGAAAAAAAAAAATCTAATAATTGATGCATTGCTTTCTTGAACACTCATTTCCCTCATTTGAGTTGCAGCATCATTTCAGAGGCAAACTGAAGTGTTGTAACTTGTAATAGTTATTGATATTTAGTCTCCACTTAGTTGCAGCCCCTCCCCCTAAATAAACAAAACTAAACAAAACATGCTAACCAATTTTAACATCCCATGTTTTTCCTAAAAACACTAACTAGCTGTTTTTCTTCAGCTCTGTTGCAGTAATACCTGAGGTCATATTACCAAAGTGTAACATAAACAGACAACTGGACAAACAGTGCAAACATTTACATTTTGTTACCTCTCATTTCAAAGGCTGTATGCAATTTATTGTCTCTAGCCTGTGTGCTCGGTCAGGATGCAGACTCAAGCTGGGTTTACTGAAAACCCAACTTGAAGCTTGTTCTTTTCCAGCTCAGTCATGAAAATGTTTGTTTTTGTTTTTTAAAGCAAAATTAAAAATGCATTTGCAACTAAACCTGTATCTATTGGTTTGTTTTGTTTTTGTTGAATTTCTTGCCCTAGCTCCAAAAAGCAGCCGTCATGGGATGCTTTCATTCATGTGGATGTTTCTGTTGTCTTTGGATTATATTGTCCTGGAAAAACAGGCCCCCAGAGGTCCATGCTGTGATAGGTCAGAACTCTTTGGGCCTCTTGAAGGGAAAACTACATGATATTAGGCAGGTGACTATATGCACCATTTCAAAAATATTAGCTTAAAAATATTCCCATTCTTCTTTGAATGTCTTGTTTTGGAAAAAAAAAGGAAACATATTCATTTTTGTAAACAAAAATATCTAATTGGCCAATCACATGGCAAATTACAGTTTTTCTCAGTTGCTTTGGTGCATTTCTCACAACAGAATTAAACTTTGCACAACAGTTAGTTCAACCTCCACAACATGTAGTCGTTTTGGCACAACCTTGTGGCGGTTTCATAAATATTTCGTCCAAAGTCAAATGCCTTTGGACATGAAGCAGTTGAGTAAGTACAAATATCTAAAGAATGGTCACTATCTCCTTGCTTTCATCATGAATGTCACAATTATTTATACTTGTACCGGCTGAATAGTCATTGTCCATACAACTAATAGTCTTCATTTCATTGCTTGTGTCAGTGCACTCTAAATTGTTGAACATCTTGTCAAATAATTTGTACACCCATTTTGAAAACCCTATTTTTAAGGAGTTTCCATGAAAATCTCCATAAATCACTTTTCTCTGGTGAACCTTATCCCACACTAATGAAAATTGGTGTGTGTTACTCTTACTTGCAACCAATGAAAAGCTCTTCTACCCAGTCATAGGTGAATCACAAGTACAGTATCCCCTACTCTACAAGTATATATATAATGTAAACCAACAGACAGGATTGGCATGAGGTGCATACCGAATCTACAAAAGCTTGTGATGACATCACAGCAGTCCTGCAGAGGGTGGATTAGACACTCCAGAAGATACTTTCCCCGATGCAATGATAGAGCTGACATTCGCTGTGATGTTGATGCAAATATGTGGCCAGACAGACAGGAACGTCTGGATGTGCCAGAATGATTTACTGTACTGTTACATGTGCTGTTTATTGTTCACATTAGTGCACAGCTCTACCAAATGGGTGATTTTATGTTTACATGTATTCTAAAGTGAACAAGTGACTGTAGCATATTTTTCTTTTGCACAATTCTGTAGGATTACAAACACTTCTACACAATGGAAATGTGAAACGTACGTATTCAGTGTCTCAGTTACTCCCAAGACTCCCATAACATCTACAGTGACTTCACTGCACATTTCAGATGGCTGTACAGGTAGGCCATAGTGCTGTCGTCAGCATTTTCAGGTGTCACCAATTGTTTTTGCAATGGGAAACACTGAAATTATAAACTGTCATAGTGGAAACATGACAATGCCATTTGACTATCTTGTTCATAAAGATGGTGTCAAGACTTTTCATTTTGATGGCACTGGCAGTTTCATTGACATGGATACTTGCTTTTGCGGTATGGATAATCAATTCTGTGCATGTGACGTGCTTTTGCAGGCTATCCACTAGGTTTTGCAGTTTGCACTAATTGTTTTGGGAAATGCACTAACTGCTGTGCAAATGTTAATGGTGTTCTGAGAAACGCACCAAAGCGACTGAGAAAAACTGTAATGTATTTAGGTATGTAGACATGATCAAGACTTCCTGCTGAAGTTCAAACTGATCATGCGAATGGAGAAGGAAGGTGATTTAAGTGACTTTGATCTGAGTATTTCAGAAACTGCTGATCCACTAGGGTCTTCCCACACACCCATCTCTCGAGTTCACAGAGAATTCTCTGGAAAAAGAAAATATCCAGTGAGCGGTGGTTCTCTGGGAGAAAATGCCTTGTTGATGTCAGAGGAGAATGGCCAGACTGCAGGGGGGCAAAAATAACTCAAGCACTTTTTACCACCACTCCTGAAAACTGAGGCTACAGTTCACAAGGACTCATCAAAACTGGACGTTATGAGGATTGTAAAAAACATTCAGATGGCAGTGTAAGAATTTGGCAAAAAAAGCATGAAAGCATGGATCAGTTCTGCTTTGTATGGATGTAATGTAATCCCATGTAAAGCTGTGGGGGATATTTTCTTTGGTGACTTTAGCACCAGTTCAGCATTATTTAAACACCACAGCCTGAGTATTTTTACTGATCATGTCCAGCCCTTTATGATCACAGTGTACCCATGTTCTGATGGCTGCAGGACAATACACCATGTCACAAAGTTCAGATCACCTCAAACTGGTTTCTGGGGAAAATAGATCAAAGTCTCTGAGGAATGTTTCCAGCACCTTGTTGAATCTGTGCAACGACGAATTAAGGCAGTCCAATGCTAGCAAGGTGTACTCAATGAAGAGGTCGCTGAGTGTATAACTTTTATAGAAAAAGGATCATGAATGCACTGGGGAATACTCCGTCAACTGTTTGCATTTACCTATTTGCACCGCCAGGGGGAGCCAAATTTCTTCCGATGGAACTGATCTTTAATATTATATTTCTGTTATTTCTGTTTTCATCTCATGAATAATATATAATTTAAGTAATTTAATCCCACGGTGTAAAATAAAAACAACATAATCTCTTCTATCCATCATGCTGAGGTAGATTCGACGTCGCACATATCCTGACAGTATACAGCACAAAGTGTCTATAAAATGTTCGTAAACGATGATTGAAATAATCCATCTTCGCGCTCGCTGGACGGAATAAAAAAATGGCCCAAAAACATTAGTTTCTATTGATTCTGTACCGTTGTTCTATTTGGGCTATTCAGCACAACTAGCACAAGCACACGTGGCCCCTTTTTATGAGTGGGTGCAGATCAATCAGCCCTCCTCTGATTTACTTACACAAAATAATGTGACTCGACGTTACAGCAGCCGACCACATCACTTACTCTTGCAGTGAAATATCTTAATTGACTTCCAGTTAACAGCCTGCTGACCTGTTTGGTAATAAACATTCAGATGGAAACCACAATACAAGAAATCACATGAACCATGGGGGTAGCGATGCCTTCACGAACTGTGAGAAATTTAGAGAATATGTTAGCAAATTTATCTGCAAAGACAGTGTGTTCCGGAGATTTCATAGCACATATATAATGCTTTTTCACATTCTGTGTCATATATGTATGTAAACTATATATACTACATTACAGTATAATACATATATTAAAAGTGGATAAGGTTTCACACAGTGAGTGGGTCTGTGTAAAGCTTCAGATTTTTTTCCTTTCTAAGATATCACCATGTCATACAACCTGAAACTGACAAGGCGGCAGTTAATACGTGAACTAAGTGACTCGCTTTTCTAAACACTGAAGTGGCTGCAGGTATCTGTTTACTTAAAGAGAGGAGCTCAAATGGCTTTAACAGCATTTGAAATTTCAGTACAAGCAGAAGGTCAGTTTACAGGCTGAGTGGCGTAATTATTTCGAAGGACACGTCACAGATACGATTTAAACTGTTTTATAAGTGACACATTGAACTATGTCAGTAGTGGGGTTTGCCACCGTTTTGTATAATATCATGTACTGCTACTTCGGGATTCCCAATTTACGAGCAGCATTTGAAAGCACCGTCTTGACCCAATCGCGACAAAGCAGAAAGCTGCGTTGTGGCTGAAGCGACCAATCGGCGCTCCTTCTGTGGAGTAAGCGGACTCCGGGTGCTTGGCTACCTTGATGTGTCGAGCTCCTGTTTACTACAACAAAGAAACCGTCGCTTAATCGCCAAAACATTATTAACAGCGCTGGAATAACGTTGTTGTCGTCAGCGGAGGAGGAGAGGTACTTCGTTTCTTCGTATCCCGCGGAGATTTCGCCCGGGAAAACTATCATTTGTGGACTGATTGAGGACTGGTCGGTGAGTGTTATCCCCGTGTATCCTGGACCACCCGCAGGATTTGGGTTTCCTGCATGCGAGCAAAATGTGAGATTTTCTTTATTACGTGTCATCAGCCCTCTTTGTACTGTTGACTGATTGCACAAGTTTACATAACAGTACCCCAATTTAAACTTATAGTCATTGCTGTAGTTCAGTCGTGTGATAAAGTTTCATCTGTTACTCTGCGGTGCAGTGACATCTCAGGGTGCATGAGTTCACCTGAGTGTCCACATCTTGACATCTCACCTCCTTTGACATCATCGCAGAGTACTCAGATGGAAAAAGTGACATAGATGATATCTGTGTTGCCTGTTTGTGCCTGTCTGTGTGTGACAGAGGGAGAGATTAGTGTAGGTCATTAAATGAGTACATGCACATGGTTGAAATGACAATAAGCCTCTTGACCTGACTTGACTTGACTTGAGCGATCGACATTTATATTAACGCACTAGGTAATTGTTTCAAAATTCTATATATAACCCCCAACTTTGAAAACATCCCAATAAAAATGCTGTTTTGATAGCGAATTTTAAGTGTCAGTTAGATTAATTCATCTTGTTAAAGTAACACCGCCTTTCCTCGCTACACTCTGATTTATCTGTGTTTTCACACCTTGACATTTATTAAGTTGGGTAAGGTGACAAGGACATGGAAGATGGAGAGCAGATGGTGGGAGGGGAGGAGAGAAAAGAAGGGTAAATGATGAAGGGTGAGAGGAGAGTGAAGGAGAGAGGAGAAGGCCCTGGAAACTTGACAAAGACCAGAGTGCAAGGACACGTGTGCCTGGTGCAGTGTGTCTGCATATGGCTTTCCAACAAGTAATGGGCAAAAGTGTTGGTGTGGAAAGGTGGTCGGTGGAGTGTGCTTGTTGATGGATGACCTGTCTAAATAAGGGAGGGTGGGGGCTTGCGGAGGAGAGGAGGGAGGATAGAGAGATGAAGCAGAAGGAGGAGACAGAGCTTTGTAAGAATGACAGGGGGTCATTTATCTGTCTGCTGGATCTCACCAGCTGGTCACTACAGGAGATCAGACTGTTTACCAGCATTTTCCTTCACTAACTTCTTCCCTTCTGTTTCCTTTTCATCTCATATCCTCACTTCCCATCTCCTGCACTTTTCTTCTTTTCTTGCCACAGTTTTTTTCCTCCTGCCTGTTATCCTATTCTGCTTATTGAATTATGGACACTTGAGCTGTTTACACTTTCTGTCTATCTATCTATCTTGAAGCCTTGAAGCCTTGAAGCGGATGGGCTACAGCAGCAGTAGAGTCCACCGGGTGCCCTTCCTATTAGTTAAGAACAGAAAACTGACGCTACAACTGGCTCACCAAAACTGGACAATAGAAGACTGGGAAAACCCATCCATCTAGGCTGGTGGTGATGTAATGGAACTGGGGATATTTTCTTGGCATAATGGGATAATCCTTGGGATAATGCAGCATGTCACAAAACAAAATCATCTCAAACTGGTTTCTTGATGAGTTTACTGTTCTCAAATGTCCTTCACAGTCACCAGTTCTCAATCATGTAGAGCACCTTTGGGATACGGTGGAACTATAGATTCACATCATGGATGTGCAGCCGACAAATCTGCAGCAACTGATTGATGGTATCCTGTTAGTATGGACCAAAGTTTCTGAGGAATGTTTCCAGCACCTTGTTGAATCTGTGCCACAAAGAACTGGGGTAGTTCTGGAGGTAAAAGGAGGTCCAACTCAGTACTAGCAAAGTTGTACCTTCGGTGAGTGTGTGCACGGAAATTCAAAGAGAGGTGCTTGGACAATTTAAACATTGTGCTAACATATGTGTCTATTGAATTCTTCAGTGACTTTTGAAAAAGTTTATTTTTTCCATTTAGTTACATAAAGGATTGGTGTTGCCTGAAATAGCTGCCTAGAGGTTTTTAGATTTACTTTTCTATCATGCAGGCTGATATGTACCATCCATCTTATTCTAGCGTTTGCTACAGACAGGAGAGATAACCATTTAACCTCACATTCACACCTTCAACCATCTCCAGGCTTCACCTGCACAAATCTAGAGATCGGTCGGTGATTCTCCAGTTGTTAAGAAAACTGTGTATTGCCTGACCGGTTGGTGAGTGATTTCTGGATGAAATCAGTTGCAGAAGTTGGCAAGGTGTCTTTGTCATTGCTTTGGTTGCTAGCAGATTGCTGCAGTCTACTGTAGTTTGCTTGGAAGATGCAGACTTGACTGCAAACACTTGGCAACTACTCACTGAACAGTAGAGGACCTCGGAAAAAGTGTAGCACAACTTTTACTTTGAAGGCAATTTTTTTTTTTTTTTCCCAATTCTGTTCAGTTCAATTCAGTTTTTTGACTTTCTAAAGTATGGTAGTCAATATTGAATGGGCTTTAATCAAAAGAAGTATGAAGAAAGGTGTACTTAAACTGTTTCCTGGTGCTTTCAGCTCTCAGGTGATTTTACTTGTTTACACCTGCACTTTAGGTTGCATTCAGAAGAATTTAATCCTGTACTTCCTATACATTTTCTCTCTCCTCCTTTGCTCATTCAGCTCTCTTACTTTTAATTTGTTTTTGTTTTCTGTTTTCTGTTTTATTCCCTGCTTTTCTCCTGGCTCAAAAAAGCTCCTTTTTATCCATCCAGAGGGACTAATAAGCTGTGTTATGAGTCATTGTAAGGAGAGAGGCAGATGGGATTCAGCTTGTAGGCCCGATAAGGATTTTTTAACTTGGCTGTTTCTCATCACTCCCTGTCTTTGGTGTTTAAGCGGAACAGATAGTGTCTAGCATTATGGATGTAGTGGTAAAAATCACCCAGATTGAGATAGCGAAAGTTCGCTGTGAATCAAGATGTCAGAGTAGTCGCTTACTGACGGGTGACTTTGTCTAACTCATAAAAGCAACAACAGCCTTATTGCTCATTAATTAATCAACATCTTGGTCACAGAAGCAAATATTAAATCTGATTTTAGCTCATTTCTTTTGACAGTTGTTGAACATATTGCTCATCTGCATTCTGCACAGCCCCCAATGTGTCACTGTGCTCATTATTCGGTGAGACACAAGGCGATTTGGTGACAAGATAGACAACATTTTGTAGTCAGTATGAGCGGCTTTCCATCAGCCATCATTATTTTTAATTACTTTGTTTCCCCGCCTCTCCCACTGAGGTTGTTTTGTACCACAGCAGAGTACCACAGGAAGCAGGCTCTGACAGGAAGCAGACTCAAAGATGTGAACCTGTGAAGTCTCAAATTAAACTAAATCAAGGTTGAAAATAGATCACAGGACATAGCACAGAAGGTTGCGGCTCTAATGCAGAGAGTCAGGAAAATTGCATGAGCAAGTGGTAAAAATTACGTGTTTTGAAATTATTTTTAACTTGCCTTTCTATGTACTGTTGCATGGAAAAAATGTTGTATTTCTAATTGTACCTAAATGTCACATGTCCAAACTAAAAAGTTGGCCTGTTCGCAATGAATTATGTTATATTTTGAAGTCTCTAGTTTGGTGTTTTGGCTATCAAAACCAACCGGATGGGGAATGCACATCTTTCCCTAGCAACAGATAGGTAACCGTGTGGCCTAAGCGAAACGGGAAGCCATAGTATTACTTGGGTAACTCTAAACTGCTCAAAAAAATAAGGGAATAGTCAATCATCACACTATAAGCAAGTTTAACTTCAGGAATGCCAAACTAGCCAATCGGGCAAGAACAAGATGACTCCCAAAAAGGGAATGGTTTTATAGGTGGTGACCACAGATCATTGCTCTCTATCCCACCTGTTTTTTCTCCAGTTTTGCTTTTTGATAGTGTCCTTGTCACTTTGGTAGTGTAGCCTCGGCGAGGAAATAAAATAAGTAGAAAGTAATGTTTGGCATTTTGTGATATAAATAAATAATTTATACATGTCTTTTTAGTTGATAAGAGATCGATGAGTTGGGTGATCTGTTATGATACAACCTAGCCAATCATCAGAGAGCTCTCAGCGACCCTTGCTGTTGACCTTGATCACATTACTTCCTGCAGTCGCAGTTGTGTTCCCGTTTGTACAGCGCTTTGTGTTTGCTAAATAGTGTGTTACTTAAGCACATTTGTTATATAGGTGTGAGAAAAAGTCAGTCAGCTAACTTCGTTATTCATTCGTTGTTCGGCTAGTGTGATGGAAAAGTTCCCTAGCCGCTAAGCTAACAGCTGCCTCATGCTCACTGTTACTTTAAAAGTAAATTACTTCTACAAACGAATCCAACATGCTGCTTTAGTTAAGTTGGAGTATGTGTGTTCTTAGTGTTCTTAGTACTTACGATTTTGGTCTGGTTATAGCTTCTTTACTCTTATTAATTATTTGTAATGAGGGTTAAAGTAGCATGTTATGAATACCTTAGACATTATTAAACATAGACATAGTTTCTGTTTTGAAAAAAAAAAAATGAAGCCAATGTGTAAGTTCCCAAAAAAATAAACTTAAAATAAAATAAAACAATCTAGCTAAAGGCCAGCCGAAAGGCTGTCTGACTCGACCTCTTTAAAGTGTGTCATGGTCATGCCATGTTTCAAAAAGGATCATCTGTGGTGTGAAACTGCACGCACATTGGCCAACAAGCTTTCACTCACAAGTCATAGCCAACCAATGTGGTTTCAACCATATCTGCCCTTCCTCCCAACATTGATCTGTGTTTTTGCAACCAAGATAATGATGGAGGAAACGCTCAATAAAAGGCTTTAAAACACGACTTCAGAAACTGGTGAGTGGCATCACTGTACCTACGTCCATCTTTTATACTGTCTGTGGATGGTACCAGCAGCCCATTTGTGCTGCACTGGTAGCACAGATGTTCCTGGATGGCACGTCCATGCGTGCTGTCAGAAAAACGTTTGCTGTTACTCCCCGAACCGTCTCAGGAGTGTTGAGGCGATAGCAGGAGACGGACTGTTGCACAAGGACATCTAGACAGTCCTGTAGAAGGGCATCAATCTAGCAGCAGGACTGGTATCTGCTCCTACAGAATGACCTCCAACAGTCACTTTTATTTTCATGAGCAAACTATCTGAAACAGACTGGATGAGGGCCAGATGACCTTTAATGGGACCTCTGGTCACAGAGTAGCACCATGCAGCTTGCCTGGCATTGCTACCAGAAAGGCTGGTTTGTCACTAGTGCTGTTTTTGTCACGAGCAAGTTCACACTGAGCACATGACAGACGTTAAGGACACTGGAGATGCAGTGGGGAAGGTTATGCTCCGTACAACACTATACATTACTCATGCAGCAAGAGTAGTTTGGCAGTGGGTCAGTGATGATCTGGAGAGGTGTATCCATAGAGGGTCACAAAGACCTCCACCTATTAGCCAATAGTACATTGACTGAAGTCCTCAGACCCACTGTCAGACCTTATACTGGTGTGGAAGGCCCTGGATTCCAGCTCGTCCAGATTGACACTAACTTCAAGTGGTCATGGTGTGTAAGCAGTTCCTTGATGAAAGTTCCCCAACTAAAAACCTCTTGGACACTGTGAATCAGCGCATGGAACGTTACCAAATCGTGCCACACACTGTCCTGGAGTTCACTGGGAGGAGATCCACTAATTCCCACATCCACTGCCTCATCAGGAGCATGCCGAGACATCGTTGGGAAGCACGTGGAGGCCATGCAGACTAATGAGTCACATTATTGCAAAAGCTGGATCAGCCTTCAGTTTTTAGCTTTGACTTTTGACGTGATTTCGAAGGGTTGGCGATTTTAATTTAACAGCTGACCGTTGTTACACTATTTTGCTGCCAAGAAATTACACAGTGCGTGTCAGTTAAAATTTTCAACTTGAATATTTTATTCATAAAGTTCAGATGTGCGATTTACGTGTTCTCCTAATTTTATTTGAGAGTGGCATCATTTTTCTGCCAGGGAGCTTTCTGCTCGGCTAATTCATAGCTGTTAAGAGTCCTAATAGTATTGTGAACCTTTTATCTCTCTGCCTGTCTTTGGACAGCAATGTAAATATGTGCCTTTTTTACCCTGCCAGATGGAGAGGGAATAGATTTATATTCAGCAGCCTTTTGTTAAGTCACTCTTGGATTGCTGAGCTTACAAAAATGCTTACACACAGACACACAAGCCTATACTTTAACACACAGACATCACTCAAGTAAAAAAACTGCACTCTCATGCAGGGCTGCACTCTAAAGTCAGTGACATTAACCGCTGCAGTGAGAAGCAGACAGGAAGATGGTGTGTTCCTCCTGCCCTTGGCGTGTGCTTAGTGTTTAAATGCAGCAGTGTGTATGCACATTCACCTGTGTGTTCGCGCCTGTCTGTGCGCGTGTGTGTGTGTGTGTGTGTGTGTGTGTGTGGGTGGTATTTTGTGTCGCAAAAGTACTTGTGACTCACAGAGGCCATTACAGTGACAGGGTAACTCCAGTAATGGTGCACTTTACAGTCATATTGGCAGATTTCCTCCTTGTAGGGAATGTCAGGGATGCAGTCACAGTGCCTTATTTTCCTAAAACCATTGTGTGCATCTTTACCACAAACTGCACCTTAGTTGAATCACCAATTTATCAGGATGCACACAGTCGATGCTTCTTGTCATTTTATTGTCATTTCGGGTGATTTGTGTCTGTTTAAGGGAGTTTGCTCTAATAAGTGGTCAACATACAGCCCTGACGAGCCACCCGTAATTTCAGAGTCCTTGGGAAGAAAACAGGGAAACTTGCAGTCATTAGTGCTGTGACAAATACCTCGGTTTTCAGTTAATGCCCGCTCCTCGTAAACCCTGTCATTTTAGCTCATTTCACCTCATCATGCCCTGTCTTGTCACGCATCATTTGGCTTCCTGTCGCTTACAATCATCTTGTCTGACATCTTGTCTGATCTGATTGAAAGTTTGCTCCGTCTTGTGGTTTCTTGAGAGCCAAGATTGCTGCGTGGAGGAGAGTAGCAGTGTGCTCATTTACATATAAATGACGACAGCGTCTGAGATTCTGTCCTCCTGCTTATTTGTCATTTTAAGGTGATTTAGTGTCCGCGGGTTTGCCTGTGTGCGTTTCTGCTCAGGACAAATGTTTCCTTGTGTTGTTGTGTGTGTATGTGTCAGCTGAGCATCAGTTTGCATCGGTGCGAGGACAATCGGCTCTGGATCATTTGCCTCATGCTTTTGTCTGACTGTGATTTCATGTCTTCCACGGCACTATCTGATGGCTTTTCCAGGAGGATAAAATCAATTTACTCATCCTGGAATGTGAAGATGGCATGTGATTGTTTTGTCTAGAGCCCCAAAACATCAGATAGCTGTGAAGAAAATGAAATGGAAAGAAAATCTAGAGGGCCTACTTACTAATGTTGGCTTCGATGACAGGTGATGTTTTGTTTTACTAAAAAGGGAAACTAAAGAATTTCCTGTCAGCGCCTTTCTTTAAAATCCTGGAAGGGTTCTCACATATCATCTCTGAGTGGTGTTGTAACTGGAATCCTTGCTGGCTTTGCCAACTATTTACTTTATAAAGTAAAAATAGACCAGACAGAATCATAAGGCCTAGTTACAACACATCACATTTGCACAAATATTGAAGTTAGATTTGTCCTGAGGCTTTAAAAGGAATGCGATTTAACAAAAAAAAAGTGCTGAGACACTTGTGGGAAATTCAGCCAATGACATGTTTTATTGTTAGAGTCTGTGAGGCTGTGGAATATAACCGAACCATGTGTGACAAAACAAGCGTAAAGGTTTGCATTTCTTATCAATAAAATGCACACGGCACTCAAGGAATCTGAAGGAGATTTCTGTGTTTGTCCCACCTCTGCTGCCAATGAGCCAGTCGCCAGTCAAACCAGGAAATACAGTCCTCACCCCTCGTTTCTAATTCACTTCCAAGGAACCAGACATGCCTCTAGTTTCTGTTTTTTAAGTGGTCTTGTGTAATAGTTCTCCACGCTTTCGGCTGCTTATTCACCCATCTTCAGTCCAGTCCTTGCACCCGACCATTTTCAGAGGAATGCTTTTTTGTGTGTGTCTTTAAGCCACTTAAAACTGACCTAAGGAATCAATTACAAAGGCACCTGACTAGGGCGATGAACCAGTGTTGTGACTACACGTAACAACAAATTGGCAAAGAACCAGTTTTTAATTGTATCTGTAGACACTGTGTTACTAACAGCCTGTTTCAAAAACATATAAAACTTTGACTGGCATAAAGCGAAATGTGATTCTGGAAGAGCTATTAGCCAAAAAACCTGGCTTATCTGAGTGTGGTGTGCACTGTGTGAGGAAACTAAAAAGTGGAGAACAAAAGAAGAAGAGGCAGGCCTGAATCTGTAGCCCAAGCAGATGAATTGTGTTTGAAAGGCATGTCCTTAAGAAAAAGCCAGCAAAGACCTGACACAGAGCCTGATGGATGCATCAGCCAGATCTACTGTTCACTGAAGCCTCATCGGAAATGATCTCAGTGGAAGAGTGAAGAAACCATTCTTAAGAAAGTCTGAAGTTGACAAGAATTTGACTGGAAATCTGTGGCAACACGCCTGAGGGAGTCATGAAGTAAAATTTGCCATCAGTATGTATGGAGGTGGTCAGGAGAGCGGTACACTTTCAAACACAGTGGAGGCTCTGTCATGGTTTGGGGCTGCATTTCAGTCAGTGGTGTTGGAGATCTTTGCAAAATTGATAGAATTGTAAATGCATTTTGATCCACCATACAATAACATCTGGAAAGCATCTGATTTGTTTACTTTGTTTTGTTATTTTTAATATCTATATAATTTACTGATCACTTCATGCGTTTATATACCTGCAACACCAGAAATAAAACACTGTCCACAAGCGAGCACTGTTTTCCAATTTCACTACCTTTCCACAACCATTTGAAAGCAATATAAACACTTTTGATGTTACACATAGTTGAATGACAGCAATAACTAAAACGCATGCTGTTTTGAGGCTTGCGTCTAGAGAGCAAAGAGGTCGCTGGCATATCCAGGGAAAAGCTTTTAGTGAACATACTTGCATGATTCAAATTAGATGAATCACATCTAGGTCGACTCTTCATGTGAGCCTCTGTACATATTTGGGTTATTGCCCAAGTCTGCTTGGCAGATATTCTAACCTAAGAGGGAATAAACTGAGAGAATCTGCTTTTCAAATAATCACAAAAACTAATGATCATTGATTGTGACTGCTTAGAGTACAAGAAACATCTCTTAATGACTGCAGTATCTGTTAATTTAATTTGTTAATTAATTTTTAATTTATCAGCTCATGCACTTAAATAGCAATGGTTAAAGTGATAAACCTCTCTCTATCAAATCAAGAGCTCTTAATGATGTAAACTCACATAACGAGATACCAAAATGATCTACAATCACTGCAAATTAGGTTGAAAAAAATAACAAGAATCAGGAGATATCTCCGTAAACCTTCTCCTTAAACATTACTTGTCCTTTCCGGTGTGTCAGCAGGTCATTGGCTTTGGTCGCAAAACTGCACAAAAGTATTGATCGTATCTGTAAATACTGCTGGTCAGCCTTTTTCTTTTTTTTCTTTTTAATTTAAGGGCATTTCTGACTCTGCCTCCCACTTTCTCCCTTTTTCTCTCTTTGGCTCTCTCTGACTATTTTCTGTCCATAATTACAGAGCTCATGAAAGCGTTTAGAGTCTCATGAATATTTAAATCTTGGAGGGGAAGTGTCAGGGGAGACCCATGTGTGGCTGGTCTGCCCTAATTATGGAGATGGGCCTACACACAGACACGCACACAGACACGCACACACACACACACACACACACACACACGAAGACAAAAGCCAGAAAATGATTAAAAGCTCCCAATTTGAAAAAAAGTTAATATAGGCTTAAACAAAGCCTGCATTATACATTTAAACAAAGGTAATTCAGAAAAATGGATGTATGTGTACACACACGCGCACAGACACACACAAAGAGACATGTACACCCAGCAGGGAGATGATAATGGCACAGCTGGTTGTAGCTTTGAGCTGGCTCTTTTTGCTCACTGTGTTGTTTAACAGTAAGCTAATGATGGGCATGGGCATTGAAGAGTACTAAATGGGACTCTGTCATTGTGTATATTTGTAGCCAGCAGTCTGGGGACCGGGATGTTTTTTGTGCCGTGTCAAGTCATGACAAGGATGAACAGAAGTGTGACTCACTGAATGTGTGATGGACGAAGGAGGAGGCAGTCACGTTTTTTGAGTGGAGAAAGCTTGAGGAGAATTGAGGAATGCACTGACAGACCTATACAGCAACACAAGAGAAAGGATGAAGGTGGAAAGTTAAAGTCTTTTATTTATTGTCTTAATTTTCCTGTTTTTATTGTAAAGCACTTTGGTGTACCGTTGGTCTTTTAAACGTGCTATACAAATAAAGTTGTATTGTTAATGGTGGTGTAAGGGGGAAGGATAGAGGGAGCGAGGAAATGAGGGCCTGGGTGGTGGATTGAGATATGCAAAAGGAAGTAAAGAGGGAGAAAGGAGGAAGGTGAATAGTGCGAGAAGGAGCTGAATAAGAAGGCTGTGAAGGTGAGAGGAAGACAGGTTTGCATTTAAAAGAAAGAGGCTTGTATTGTGAGTCATTACAGAGTGGCAGAATGGTGAGGGATGGAGGTGACTGGTGAGAAGAGAGGTGTAAGGAAATGTGGGAGAAATATGAGAGACTTAAATGGCACACGAGGAGGGTAGGTGAACTGGAAATACACTGGAGTGTGTCATTGCCGATGGTGATGTATGTGTAAGAGTGAGAAGTGAGGGTGGTGAATTTAAGCACAAGTACAGGTTTGGTTTCAGTTCTGAAGTATAAGTAGGCAGGCAGATATGTACAGAACTGCATTCATTTAGGAAGCTCAGATACTGCCAGAGGATTGAGATCAAGAGTTAAAAATGGTCTCTTAGGTCTCAGTTAAACAGACCTACAGACTAATCGGCAACCATCTGGCAACAACAAGTCTTGAGGGCAAAATGAGTATTCACTGACTATTTGCAAGTGGTTGCCATAGGTTGCTGGCAGTCTCTACAAAACTGATTGCTAAAGCCCCATTCACTTAGCCCTAGGTACTGGTCGGTGACACCTGGTATCCACCGGTCATTAGAGAATGTGTGTATTCCACAACCAGTTGGTGAGTAGTTGCTGGTAGTATGACATTGGTCACCTCTGTAAGCCTCTACGACTGCTTTGGTTGCTCGCAGGTTCCTACGGTTACCAGTAGTTTGCATCAAGATGCTGACTTGTCTACATATACTTGCAAACTACTTGCCAAATGGTAGTGAAACTAGAAATGGAGAACAACTGCCTTCAAAATAAAAGTTGCACCTTTTGAAATGTGTTGGTTTCACGAGTAACGCATGACTTTCACTTCTCTATTCCCGGTTTACCATGGCACAATGGCATTTGGTGAGTGTCTGATTCACCCTGCAATAGCCAGGAATCTCCAGTAACCTCTTGCCAACCAGTCAGGGAATGCACATTTTTCCCTAGCGATCAGACGTTGCTATGGGCTCACTAGGCCTCAAATCTAGTCTACAGTGATATCAGCCCGCTAGCCTCAGCTACTCTATAAGTGTTACATAACCTCCCAGATGGGCGACAGATTAAAAGACGGACTGAGATTAGGTGATAGCAGATCTCCAGCTCAGCTTTGGTGCTCCAGAGTCTCTTGACTTTGTGGGAGAGATATCCAAAAAATATTCTCTCATACAGTGCATGTCACTTCTAAATCACGTACACCCATTCAGTCAGGTTGAGATCTGTGATTATGAAAAAAACTGCATACAATCCTGATTATTTTTCATGAAACTGTTCAGTCAGCCCTTCTCCAGTATATGATAACATCAGAGCCAAGACCCATTAGTATACTTAATATGGTTATGTATCTTGCTGTTGCAAGCTAGACCCACCTCCCAAATTTAGCATACTTATAAATGCCTTCTATATGACCTTTTTATGTTTCATCATGCTTTAAATTATGTTTTGTTTTTTCTTTTTACAGTATTAGAGTTTGGCATTTTAAAGCTTTCGGTACCTCCAGTGATTTTTATTAAAGAATGTGCTTTAGTAATGCAGACCTTCCCTTCCACCACTAATCCATCCTGAGGATAAAAATGAAATAAGAACAACAAAGTGAATAGATTTTAATCAGCGGAGACTTAGTGAAAAAGAAGCTTAGAGCATAATCGCATTCATTTATATGAAATAGTGTTCACAGCAGGAAAAGTTAAAAAGATATGTAAGAATGCCGTGGTAGTTATACCCCATCGTGACATTACAGTCTTACTTGGGCAGTCACATGACGAGGTGTGAAAGAGTGGACAGTGAGTTTTGCTGATTTGTGCAGATGGGATGCGGAGTACAGCTCCAGAATGAGCTCAGTGGAAGGTTTCATGGAGGTGGACTGAAATGACACCTGACAGCAGGGATTTGACAATGCGATTGGCATGGGGCATGGCAAAACCTGATTGGTTGACCTGAAAAGTGTATGTGTCCTCTGTCAGCCAGCTGAGTTGGTAATAGGAGACTGAAGACTGGGGAAAAAAACTAGACCTTTCCCTATGGCAACATCTGGGATGAAAGCCGAGCAAATTTTCTTGACAACTTACTAAAGTTCTCTTTCCTTTCTCATCACTGTTAAACATCTGCGGCAGACCGGGAGGATTTGACGTCCAGTCTTTTGAGCTCTGTGGTGACGACGGGAGATCGGGGCTCTTCTCACCGCCACCATGTGTGAGCTTTCATCAGGCCACTTCACAGCCCTCTGAGCGGAAACCGGACCACCGCCGGCGCATACTGTGAAGGCACGCTGCCGCCGCACAGACAGTGACGCACACGCGGGTATGATTATGAACGCAGGCAGACACGCACAGACACAAACACACGTGTCAGCACCACTTATAACAGACCACAGTTTGATGAGGTGTGTCACCAGTCTGAGAGGAGTGGAGCCCACTCTGCATATGTGTGTGTGTGTGTGTGAGAGAGCGTTGGTTAGCAGTTAGTGTAATCACTTTATCACATAATTGCAATCACTGATCATCATCCGACTACAGACAGTCACTGCATTAGACGGGTTTGTGATGTCGTTCAGCATCTGTTTCACTCCCAGTGGAAGGCAGAAAACTACTGTGGAAACAATATCTTTCAGTGTGGTCCGCAGTCCCTGGCAGAGCCTTTATAAGTGTTCTTAAGTCTCCTCAGGCTTGGTTTGTGAGATTCCTGTTTTAATTTGGTGCTTTTAAATTTGAAGGAAGGTTTGTGCCTCTGGTTTCCATTTTTAAACCTGAGTTGGTGGACCTATGTGAACCCAGAGAGGGGAAAAGTAGGGGTTACATTTGTCAAACAGTACATGTCATGTCAAATACATGCCACTCATTTCTCCCTTCTCAACAGTTTCAGCCATTAGTACGGTTCAGAAAAAAGGGAAACTAGTGAATTGTCTCTAAAGGTGTCACCAGAACCAATACTTAACCTTGCTGGGTACACTGTATCATTTAATATCAAAATAGATACTATTTTGATATTAGTGTTGTCAGAAAAAATGATACCTGGATACTAATTGACACAAAAAACTACATTTAGATCAAACGCAACAGTGTCAATACCAGTGAGGTCTCTGCTGCCTCCTGCTGATGCAGAACTTCAAACCGCACTGCTGCATACAGGCACACAGCCCCTCCCCTCACTAGCAGCTGAACACATGAACAGCAGCAGTTAATATAAATGATAACCTGGCCAGCACCCACGTTAACTATTAGTAGTTACCAGTGATGGGAATAACGGCGAAACGGCAGTTAGTTTTGTCAGTAACGAGTAATCTAACTTTACTATTCCTATCGTTACAACGCCAAAGCATTATTTTTCAACAAACAGACGGTTGAAGCTGTGTTCAGCTTACCGCATCTTATATCAGTTGCACGGAAGTAGCTTGGGCGCCACAGCTTTAAGAAGCTCCCGCGACGAAATCACGATCACTGACCTGAGCTCAGGGGCAAAACAATCGCATGAGTGCTGCTGTTTGACTGAGGAAGAATAAAGTAGTCGTGGTCACATGACCACTTAAAGACGAAGCAACACGGTGATATATACCAGTTTTTAAATTGTGTCGATAGGCCAAAAACCAGAGTCATGATAAACAATATATACGCAGTGTTGTTTTTCCTCAATAGTTTCGCCACGTTAGCGCTTAGCAAGCACCCTCTGCTTATGAGCAAAAAAAAAACAGTTAATATAAATGATAAACTCAGTTACTAACTCAGTTACTTTTTGAAGTAGTAACTAGTAACTATAATTGAATTACTTTTTCAAAGTAACTTGCCCAACACTGGTAGTTACCCACATTAAGGTAATGGATTGCAGCTATGGATAATAATGTCTGTAATGTTAACGGACAGTGTTCATTTAATAGGATAACACAGGTACTTGTGTTGCGTTTCTCTTAAAGTCCTTAACTGAAGCAGAGGAAATCCTTCCAGCTAGACTGAAACGGTAGCAGTCTACTTGAACAGCTATATGCTCAGCAATGACAATGTGGTGCCAAAACATCAGACGGAGAGGAACTAAATGGGGCTTTAGCTAAATAGATTTGCCCAAACCAGTTTGTTCGTAATTTTCCCAAAAAATGCCTTCTAGTATCAAATGCATTCAAGTATTGAGTATTTTCATTGGTATGAGTATTACATTTGAAATTATTGTGTTTTGACTGGGTTAAATCTCACAGGTAAGGGTGAAGAAAAACCTGCACTGCACTATTTAAATATAAAATGTGTGATCATTGCTCTTTTGTACCTGTGTGCTGTTCTTAACTTAGGTCAGTAAATTTGTAAAGGTATGGAACAGATGTACGTTTTTTTTTTTTTTTTTTTATTGAAACTGCCCAAAGAACATTTGATAAAAGCATTTCTAAAAGAAAGTTGGGAAACTGTTTCAGTAAAAACAGAATGCAATGGTTTGTAAATCATTTAAAATCTATATTTATTGAAAATGTCTTTACATTTATTATTTATCATTATTATAATATTATTATTATTTAAAATATTGAACCTTGAACACAAAACATTTAAAATTTGATACCAGTAACACACCAGTGCACGGTTAATGGTATCAGATATGATAGTATGGGTGTGAATTCTTGCATGTGTGTGGGTACCATGTTAACATATGATGACATGTACAGGTGTCGGGGTAACTTGCATTCAGAAACCATCTCTTATAAGGAAGGTCTGGACTCTTTTGGCAAGACTATGTTTAACCACAGTCTGCATGTGTTGCAACAGAAAGGCTCTGTAGTAACAGTCCCAGCACTAAACTGGCATGCCTGCAGTCTAAACCGTTTACCCACATTTGGCAATAAAAGCATTTGGCCTGGCCTATAAAACAAAAAGTAGAACAAAGGGGGCCCTGAAATGCGGAGCAGATGAAATCCTGAATCAATGAAGAGAAAGAGAACATTTTACTTTTAAAACTTCAACATTTGGTCTCCTTAGTCCCAGGCGCCTACCAGTCCCTTTAGAGGTTTTAGAATCTGTTGAAGAGATTATCTCCCCTGGCCTGGGAATACCTGTGGATCCCCCACAGGGAATTGGAAAATGTTGCCGGGGAGAGGAACATATACACTGCTCAGTCTACTGCCACTGCCACCCAACAGAAGATAAGAGATGGGTGCATGGATATGAATTCATGCCTTTAAGAAAGGAGACGTGCACCCCTTTTTATACACTCACATGTCTGCACATGTGCACCCAGCTTCCTCTACCAGTAGAATCGAATTCTCTGGGAAACATTTATTATGTATATATTGGGATTTTTTTTATGTTTTGCAAAACTATGACAAAAGATAAGAGTGGCTCAGCTTCACATCGAGCAGATATGGACCAAAAGTATCGATTGGAGTTTTGTCTGTTTGCACTTCTGTGATTTGTAAGATCTAAAACGGGTTATTTAACCATTTCCCTCAGAATAGGTGCCTGCTGTGACTAAATTGAGAGCTGTCTGAATGAATCGAAACATTAATGTTGCATTACCGAAAACCACATTGCTGAGCTGAGAGACACTAAAACGCTCCACAACTTTAGAGTTGGGTGATAATTCGGGGGTCCATTACTAACAACAATCCATTTCACACGAATGTAATCAGTGCATAAACAATGATAATGGTTGAACATTGTACATGGTACATTGCTCGCTGGGGGACAAGCAGTGTAATTACGACAGTGTTTCTAAATGACCTCAAATATAACTTTGTCATTTTTGACTGAAATGTGTCAGAATTCATGGTAATTAAGTTTAGCATTTACATAGACCTGTTATTTTCATATATTTAGGTTAAAACAACCAATATGAAGAATAAATAGACCTCAATTTAGCTTTTGAAATATGTTTTTCACACACTGACACAAATTTCAACAGTATAAAAGAAAGATTTTCACTTTGGTTGATCAGGACCAGTTGATGGCTCCATGAGTCGTATTTTAAACATTTGCCTAACAACCAAAAGATCCCCAGTTCAGTCCATGGAGGAGACTCAGAACCCTTTGGGATTGCATCAGAAAGAGCATAAAAAAAAGCCAACTCAAACATGCAAAGCTACCCGCTGTGGCGAGCCCTTGTGAATAGGGGAGCAGCTGAAAGTAGCTTTCATAACCAGCTGGCAGAGTGTTACATCCTCAATCTTAGTTCTTATCTGTTCTTATAGACCTGCGATCTCTTTCCCTGCTATCTTCTGATTTGTTTAAGGGAAAAGAACGTACAGTTTCCTTGTCCAGTGTCCTTGCTATAAAATCGGTACTAGATAGGTTCTTCCTTCATGTGTTGTTAGCTGTCAGGTTCATCAATGGAAAAACTTTATTTTAGAGTTTGTCCAGTCACTGTTGTTTCTATGTTTTCTCTGTTGTTCACCTTTTTTGCTCAAAAAATATCACAATTTTCACTCATCTTTTTTGCAGCTATTTTTAGGGCAAGCATTCAAGCACTAGACTCCATTTCATAACGAGTGTACTGCAGCTCTTGGAGAACACTCAGGACAGAAACAGTATGTCATCCTGTCAGCACTTTGTGTTTTACTGCTGACATTATTCTGGGTAAAACAAAGTTTGTGTGTTCAGAGAGCAAAAAAGGTTAAGAAAAACAAAGTAAAACAAGAAGAAGGAAAAATACCACTGCTGAGGACTCTGTGAAGCCAATAAATGTGCAGAAAGAATGGACAAATGGAGGGCAGATGCAAGGCATGAAGCAGGTACAGAATATTGAGACAGACGGCCATTCAGCGATACAGACAGTTGTGAACCAGCTGTTTGTCAGCTGTTCCTCATCATCTTTCCCACGATACAACAGGTGGTTGTATTCGGCCGACAGATGCTGGCAATTTGTGGCGGCGGGATGCAGTAAGTGCCAGTTCGTTTTTGGTTTTCTGGCTGATTTGTCTGCATCTGTAACGCATCAGAGCAATTGATTAATCAAGCATTTACTTTGAACCCATTTTAGGCAAAAAGAAGTTACATGCAAGTTTCTGACAGTGTCTCAAGATTTGCTTCTTTGTTTTTTGAGCAAGCAAACTGGATATTTGGGGGTTTTGTTCTGTTGGTTGGCGAAGGCATACAACCTTGAAAACTTATCCTGGTTTCTAGACAAAATTGTTGCTTTATGATTAAGAAAATAGTTCATTTTATAAAGACAGGAAAAATAATCCTTGCGTGCAGTCTTGTGGGGGTTGAGAGGTTTTGAGGATGTTTGTGCACACCTTCCATAATCCAGTCTGTCCTTTGTGTGGTTAAAGGATTGGTAGCTATTTGAAATGTTGGGTTATCCCATGCTTGAGATGGGAAAATTTTCCAATATGTTTTCTTTTCGGTCTGGTTACTAAAGAGACATTTTTTCCTTACAGTGCCATCATGGAAAAACTCTGGTGTACACCTTTTGTACAGATCCCTGGCCTTAGGGAAATATTTGGGATTGCATCAGAAAGAGCTAAAAAAGAGGAGGGATAAATGACAGGGAGCTGGAGCGTTGAGGAAGGCAGAGGAGATATGGAAACGATGGAGCAGTTGATAGGGAGCTCATTATTCTGTTCCTATATTTGGCTCTCTATATTCTCCTCTCTTATTCTTACAGTGGAGACATCCTCTGTGTAGGCTCTTTCCTACTGAAATCTTCTGATTTGTTGTAAGGAAAAGAACGTACTTCTTAGTTGTCATGGCAACATCCATCTTCTGGCAATCGGTGGTGGTGGTGGTTTAAGTCCTTTGATGTGTTGTTAGCTGTGTTTTTCATTTCAGAAGGATATATTCATCTTTTGACCTTTTCACCAGATTGTAGAGTCAATGTTTGAGGTGGTTTTTTTCTTTTGTTATTTTTTTGTCTCATCTCGGCAGTGAGCAGCGCCTTCATTTTTGCAGCACAAAACTTTTTTTCACTTGGAGCTTTTTTTTGAATGTTTACTGACACACTAATCCTCCACTGCCGCTCAGCTTTTTCTTTCTTTGTTTCTCGTTCTTGCCTGTGGAGTGAGAGGAGAGAGTCGATGCATACTGTCACCTGGTCGTTTTTCATTTTTACATTTTATTTAATTTATTAAATTTTCTCTTTAATTCCAGTGTTCTCAAATCAAAGTAAGCAATTGGTAACATTTTACGAGTCTGTGTGAGGAAAAAAAGAAACTTTCTGAGGACTTCATTCACAGTTTGTGTCATGTTATGATATAATGGACTAGAAAGAGGGCAGAGAGAAGGCATGAAGCATGTTTAAAAAGAATGTAAACCACAATTACCAATACTGATACAGACTGTCGAGAACCAGCTGTTTGTCATCTCTCATCTTCATTTTCAGCCACAATGCAACAACACAAAACATTAGGGGTGCTCACAGATGCTGGCAATTTGTGGCGGCTAGACTGAGTGTGCCAAAAAGTTCGACACACATTCTTTCAAAACATGTATTCATTGCTGTAAGGAAATAGTAGTAGAAAGGTTAGGTATCAATACTTTCTCCAAAACCCAACGATAAAGAATGATAAAGAAAATCAGACAAAATGTTTTGCTATCGCTAAAAATGTTGACCTTCATGTTGACTGACTAATGAGTTAATTTTTAACTGATATTTGGGGAAGAGTTACTACTGTCCTTAACACAGAATGGACATATTTGACATCCTTCTTGAAAACTACAGGGAGTGCAGTTTCTTAGACAAAATTGTATTTTTTAGGAATAATTTTATTATTGAACAACAACCATTTTCTAATGAACCCAAAAAAAATTTTAATATCAAAGCTGAATGTTTTTGGAAGTAGTTTTTGGTTTGTTTGTAGTTTTAAAGCTATTTTAGGGATATATGACAGTGTGCTGGAGGTGACTATTAAGGCATAATTATTAGGCAACTTAACAAAAGCAAATGATATCCATTTCAATTATTCTGTTTTACCAGTGAAACCAATATAACATCTCCACAGTCACAAATACAGTTCTGACATTCAAAAACAAAAACAAAAACAAATCAGCGCCAATATAGCCACCTTTCTGTGCAAGGACACTCAAAAGCCTGCCATCCATGGATTCTGTCAGTGTTTTGATCTGTTCACTTCAACATAGTGTCAGCAACAACCACATCCTCCCAGACACTGTTCAGAGAGGTGTACTGTTTTAAGTTGTAAATTTCATTTGATGATGGACCACAGGTGTTTTGGGGTTCAGATCAGGTGAACAAGGAGGCCATGTCATCAGTTTTTCTTCTTTCCCTTTCCAGATCAGCAGTGTGAATACTTGAGGTGGTTTCATGGAGCATTGTCCTTTTTGAAAATCATCATTTGGTTGCAGGATGCCGACTTCTTCCTGTACCACTGCTTGAAGAAACTAAACATTCACTTGAAACTTGCAGTGTTTGGGAGTTGAGCTGACTCATCCTCAACCCTCCAAGGCCCCACAAGCTCATCTTTGATGATACCAGCTCAAACCAGTACCCACCTCCACCTTGCTGGCGAGAGTGGGACTGGAGCTCTCTGCCACCTGGTCAATCCAGCCACGGGCCATCCATTTAATTTATCAAGACTCACTCTCATTTCATCAGTCCATCAAACCTTAGTAAAATCAATCTTGAATATTTCTTGGCCCAGTCTTGTGTGTGTGAGCTTGTGTGTCTTGTTCAGTGGTGGTTTTTCATTCTTTCACAGTTTGTGCCATGTTCTGAGTATTGCACACCTTGTGCTTTGAGCACTCCAGTGATGTTGCATGAGTAATGTTTAAAAACTGAATGTAAACCACAATTACCATCTGGCAGCTGCACGAACTTTGACTTTGTCAGTTCATGGGCAGTTATTTTGCGCCTTGGTTTTCCACACAAACATTAGGGGTGCTGTTGACTATTTTGAATAGAAACTAGACTCTGATTGTTCAAAAATCACGACACAGCTTTGCAATTTTAAAACTGCTTCATTGCTCTGCAAATATATCTCACTATTTTTAGGTATCAATACTTTCTCAAAACCTTCTTTTGACCCATTTTAAAGAAAATCAGAGGAAGTTGCCTAATAATTATGCACACCTGATATGACCTTGATGTTGACTGACCTTCTCATTACAGAGATGACATCACCTAATATGCTTAGCACTAGTAGGCTTGCACAGCTTGGAGTAAGACAACATACATGAAGAGTCCTTATGGACAGAATGGACATATTTGCCTAATAATTCCAACAGAGCACATAGTGCTGATTGGTTTTGCAACAATTTCCATTTTGCACGTTAATTGGAAATGGAAAAGGAATTAAAAAGGTTTACCCAGACAGCCCCATTGCACTGATGAGCAGCTAGATAAATCAGAATTTGTATAACCAGCGAGCAAGTTATGAACATGTGTGATAACCATGTTTTAAAAGACTTGTCTAATACTTTGATTTGCTCATGAGATTGTCATTTGTCTCAATAGAATAATGGTTACATAATTATTATAATTATACAAAACCATTTTTTAAAAACTCAGTGGAATAATAAAAAAAAAAAATCGATGGACTGCATAAATTTATATTAATTTAGTAAGCCTTTGGGAAACACTGAGAATTAAACGTTCCCAAACATTTGTGGTTTGGGTTTTTCCTGGCAGAATCAAGTATAATTTGATCTTAATATCACTACCTTGGTTTCAATGCAATGGTAAAGATAGGAGCAGAGAAAACTGAATGAGTTGTAGAGTGATGAAGATTATTAGAGAGGTCAAAAACGGAGATGGACAGAGTGACACCTGCAGAGAGATGCTAATCCCAGAGTAAAGTGGATTACCGTAGCAGCCTGGTGCTCCCTCCCACTCTGTCTGGAGGAAATGGAGCTGCCGTAAGCTGCTAAGTTGCTGTGGGCTGAAAAACTGCTGTCTGTGCTGCTGTGTTCACCAGAATGCTGCTCGATAGCACTCAACACTAAAACTCTTCTTTAATCGTTCTGACGTCGCCTACGTGTCGATGTAGTATCTGACTGTGTGGCTGCTGCCTCTCGAGTCTGTACCGCGCATGAGTTCACAGACACATTTATTCAAGTACCTTAGCAGAGAGTTATTGAACAACCTGTGTTATTGTCATGACTGAATATTGAGTCATGACAATACTGAATTTGACCCTTTAAAGCCTGAGCTGTGAAATAATTGCCAGAAAAGTAACATTTTTTTTTTTGAAAATGGAGTGTTTAGTGAACCTTCTAACTCAGAGAAATCACCCTGATGATGTAGAAGTCTCAAAAACATACAAAAACTCATTGACCAAATATGATGCACTTGACTTTAAAGAAAAGCAGCAACATTTCTTAGCTTCAACAGTTCAGTTAATTTGCAGTGTTTTTCTGTCTTTAGGTACAGTTTATGAAGCCTTTCAAAGACTATTTTTTAATGTTTGGTTGAAGAACCCTGTTTTTCCTGCTGTTTTCATATTAACACTTTGCTTTTACTTGCATTTGGACACTTGCTGCTAGCTGCAGTACCTCGGTGTCTCCACTAATAGCAGTATTGAGTTAAATTTTGACTAGCTTGTCCCCATGCACATCACCACAGAGTACCCATTTGTGTTAATAATGCACCAGGAAACACGGAAAGACATGGAAGGAGAAGATGACTGAGAGACATGAAAGCAAACTACACATACACATAACTTTGTGTATAAGAAAACTCAACAGGCTTCAATTAATTCTTATAAAATATGAACAGTTTTTTAAAATCTTTTTGATCCCTGCAGTATTTTATAATTTTTTAAAATTATTATATGAATTAAAAACATCTTGTACATCTTGCTAGTACTGCCTTGGACCCGGTTGTTCAGAGATGCTCTTCAGCATAAAAGTTGTGGTTATTTGAGTTTCTGTTTCCTGCTTATCAGCTCGAAGCAGTCTGGCCATTTTCCTCTGACCTCTGATATTAACAACGCGTTTTCATTCAGAGAAGTGCTACTCACGGGATTTTTTTTTTTTTCACGCCATTCTCTGTAAACCCTAGATATGGTTGTGTGGGAAAATCCCAGTAGATCAGCAGTTTCTGAAATACTCAGACCGACTTGTCAGGCACCAACAACCATGGTATGTTCAAAGTCACTCGGATGACCTTTCTTAATTTTTAAGCTCAACAGGTCGTCTTGACCTGCACGTCTAAATATGTTGAATTGCTGCCATTATATTTGTATTAACGAACAGGTGTAACTAATAAAGTGGCTGGTGAGCATATATTGCGGTGATGAACAGCAGTTGGCAGTCTTCAGTTGTCTTCAGTCCTGTGACCTTGAATCCTACAGTTGCACGTAAATATGTAAAAACATTGAGCGAGAAAGGTGAAAACAACACGCACACCAAACTTGGGAGGGGGAAAAAAAGACCTGTCTGTGGATGCTAACACTGCGGTTGTCACAGAGTATGACAAGAACAGAGTGCGTGTCACCTGTTGTGACAGGGCTAATATCGCATTTTGTAAATGGGTCCCTTTGCTCAGTGTGACATGTGGTAAATGGAAAATATGGAACTCTGGGTTTGATGGAAGCTTTAATGGTGCTCTGACAGATTATATGACCTAGTGCAACACGGGTTTTGAATGCAGAACACAAAGATGAAAGACAAGGCACTTAGGAAAACTCAACATGCTGTAGTCTGTGTATATAAATATATTATTTATACTTGCTCAGATCAGTCCTGATAACTTTGTATCTGCGTCTCTGGTTTATTGATGAACGTCAACCTTGACATTTGTGCTGGGCCTGACCTCGTCAGTTCCACGTTGAATACAGAGTCGATGTACGCTGAACACAGAGTATGTGCACTGTGACCTGGATTTCGTTTTACTGAAAGTCAGCATGTGGGAACTTGTGAACTCATCAGCCTCCATTTGAATAATTGTGCCACGTTTTATTTTACAGGAATGTTTTTCCATAACTTAGTGAAAAACTGCTTTGAAAGTTAGAGACTTTCCACAGTTTGAATTGATGTTAAAGTTCAGTAACGTAGTGAAGGAGATGCACTAAAGCCTGCGTGCCATTGGATTAGCTGTGTGTGTGTGTGTGTGTGTGTGTGTGTTGTCAGTGTCTCCACTGATTACTTCTGTCTCACCTTTTGTTTTTATCTGATTGTCTGTCTGTATGTGTAACCGGTTTTCTTGTCATTACTCAGAATTTGAAACAGCAGTTAAGTCAATGGAGAATAAAATGACTAGTGTAGGTTTTTTGTGGATTTCCCACTGACCACATCCATGTGCAGGTGGCACACATGGGTGACACGAAGACAAGCGTGAGACTGCAAACATCCCGTTGTAGCATCTCGAGCGCTGTCAAACCTTAATGCGATAAGAAAGATAAGATTATTCCACATATGACATGTTCATATGGCTGCAACACTCTGGAGATGACAAGTAGTCTAGAACTGTGGTAGTCTTAAAAACACATGCTTATCTTTGAGACACAGCAGTGTGATAAGCAGTTTGATGTTGTGGACACAACCCTGTTGTTTTTAACAAGGTGCCGCATGCAGTAATACAGCTCTGATGTTCTTGACGTTGTAGCCTGAGCACACGCTGAATGTCCAAAGCCGTCTTAAGGTGACACTTAATGACTTCTTCCTGCAAAAGACTTGGTTTTCATAAGACATTTAATTGACTGGCAATACTGAAGTGTACTGAGGGCCTGCAGTCACAGATGAGTGTGATTTTCTAGCTCTCTGTGGGCAGGAGACAGCCACCAATCAGACGCGGATCTGTGCATGTATATGCATGCGCATAAGTTAATGATTTAGGGTCTCTGTGGGATATAGAGACGGCACGTGGCAATGAGGGGTCAGCGGTGACAGACGCAGGCCAGCAGCTGTTAAAGAAAGGGAAGGAGGGAGGGTGCAGAGGGGAGGAATAAAGGCAAGTATAAAAGGAGGAGTGGCAAGAGGAAGTGCTGGAGTGATGAATGGCTGGGCAGAGCTAGAGGGTGAAAAGGGTTGTGATGAAGGGTTTGGAGAGCAAAACGACAATGAGAAAAAGGCCAGTGGGTGGAGAGAGGGAGAGACGGTATCAACTGAAAGGATCTGAAATATTTTGTCAGTCTTAGTTCAAACACATTAAGAAGGCAATTACAGAGGTGAAATGAGACCGTGCAGTCGTGCTGCATATGTTTGCAAACGTTCGTGTAATGGAAACAAGTGTTCACACATGTGATTGCCTGTGATGGTCAGGAGCAACCTCGGGGGATGAAGCTAAAATCCTGTAGTTCTCAAAAAAAACCGGTTAAGGCAGCTTCAGGTGAAAATGGCCGGCTCTTCAGCGAATGTGGGGAGGGGGATGTTATAACTGACCCTTTTAAAATGTATTATCACTTAAATTTGCACATTAATGAGAATGTGGCTGCTTTAAATGAAAAATGGGTGGAGACACGATAGTTATAGACGTTAGCTGTCTACTCCTGACTGTGGTGTTGGTGCCCCTTGGTGCATTTTAATGCAGTTAATTAACATAATACGGCTTACTGTGCAGCAAATTGTAGAAACAGAGCATCCAAGAAGTCTTTTTTTTTTTTTTTCGCTGCATCCATGTTTGTGTGTTGGACCCAAAAGGTGTTTGATACACTTATTAGCCAAGCCAGACAGCTTCAGCTGGTAACTTAGCATTTCACCATCTTGCTCAAATACAGTCCAATACTAGCTCCTAAAACACAGAAGGCAACTGGTCACACGGGTTATGTCTATCTTTTATATACAGTCTTTTGTTGTTATTATTAAATAAATCCTTTTTGATAATTTTGTCTTGTTCTCACATGGAGATGATTAAAAGGAAAGAAGATCAAATATGGAATAAAAGTTGAAGCTTAATATGCCTTCATTTTTTATACATGCTAGTAGGAGGCCTTTTCATTACTAGCTTTCACCCATTCAAAGGACTTAATAGTGCCATATGTCAGGTTTAGATATTTAGCATCTGAAAACCACAATAATAAAAATACCTTTTTTCTTGCTTGTTAACTGCAACACGTTTCTTATCTTGGGGCTCTTTAAAATAAAGTCTGTCGCTGTCAACTTAACCTTTATAAACTGTTAAACCTTTTTGACAAGAGACTCTTGATCACTTAAATTTATTAAAAAAAGTATAAGTCTCATTTCTTCTGCACAAAACTGTAATATTTTGTTATAGGTTAAAAAATGATCCAAACAAAGACTGTAAGTTTAATGAAATTTCACATGTTTATTTTAAAATGAACAAAAAAGCAGATCAAAAATTTCATTAGAGTTTAGGGGCTGCACAGGTTTGGAAAACAAGGGTAAATAGTAGGAGGGAGCACGAGAGACCGAGTAAGGTTGGGAGGAGGATTGGGGGAAGGTGTGGAGACTAAGGGTGTGGCGTAAAGAATAAGAGCTGGGTGAAGAGTAGGAAAGGGCACGAGAGAGTGGGTAAGGTAGGGAGGAGGCAGGGGGGTTGAGTTGGGGTGTAGGGACAGGGGGTAAAGGGCAAGAGTCGGAGGGAGTGAGAGGGATGGGAACCAGGCAGAGGTTTGGGTTTAGATCTTCAGTTGCTGTTTTATCTTCCATCTTCTCGTCACTTTTTCTCTCGAGGTTTCCTTCGATGTCCTCTTCTGTCTCCTGCTTTTCCTCCTTTTCTTCCTGCTTTTTCTCGTCCTTTCTTGGTTTGTCCATTCCCTCCTCTTCTCCCTCGTGGCTTTCCAGTTTTTCCTCATGGGAATTTGTTTCCAGGGTTTCTTCCTGGTGGTCAGCATTGGGTGCAAGCTCCTATGTAGACAGAGTAAAATGTATTTTACTGAACTGTGACTCAGTCTGACAGAAGTTGTTAGGACCAAACATGACATTATGGTAAAGTGAAGTGATAGCGGAGACAGCTCACCTGAAGGACGTTCTTCCATGTGTCCAGATTTTCCTGTAATTTCTCAAACAGAAGCTTGTTCTTAATTTGGAGCTCCTCCACTTTTTTTTCTCCTCTTTCAGACTCTTCTCGGTTGATTGCCACTTGCTGCTCCAGTGTTGTTCCCTGGTGTTTATCTCCATGTCTTTTATCGTCGATTCATGGAGGAGTTCTACCCAGGCTTTGGTTCGAGCTCTTCTTTTCTTCACACACCTTTGAAGCGCCTCATCCTTGAGTTTGAGCTCTTCTTGGAGGCTACTCACTTCCATTTTGTGAGCATCTTCAAGGACGGCAATCTTCTTCTTTAACGATGCATTTTCCTCCTTTGCAGTCTTCAACTCCTGAGTGGCAAAATGGAGTGCATCTTTTAATTCTTGCACCGTTTCACTTTCAGCAATCCTGTTAGCTTCCTGCTGCTGTTTCATATCAGCAGCGCTAGTCTGCACTGCCCAAGATGCCTGAATGATAAAAACATGCACAGAGTTCATAGTTAGAAAAATCAATCAAACAGTGTGATGTGTGGCATTAGAAAACTTTAAGGCGACACAACAAAAAAGCAAAAACTGAGTCTTACAGATGTTATAAAAACACAAATGTTCACAGAGTATTGTTAAAAGTGCTTACAAATGTTTAAGTAATAAAAATGAAAGTTAAACTCCAAAGTGTACTCTGCTTCCTGAAGATTATGAAAGCTTTAGACAAATTTTGAGCAGAGAATTCAAAAAAAGCTTTTGCTTGCTCAGATGAGAAAAGCTTACCAGATTTTCTGAGACAAATGTTGGGTCCATTTGGGCTCAGGAAACACTGAAGAGTCGCTGTTACACTTGTTTAGCTGTCGATATTTTTCCAAAGCGTTCGTCGAGTCACAGCAAATAGCGAGAGATGCTTGTAGGTTCAGGTTGGTGTTTGGAAATGAAATCTCCAGTTAAAACGCTGCAAACACTGTGTTTGGAGAATCCTGTTCAAAAATCATCAGGTGATCTTGACAGCACTACCCAGGTGTTACCATGGAGCCGATGTTGTTTTGGTCTCTGTGTTCTTGTTGTTACTGACTGAACTTGAAGCTATTTAGCTATTTACTGTGATAAAAAATTAAAACTAGTTTCAATCAGAAAGGGTCCTTTGGGTGTAGCAACCTTTTCACTTGATCCTCAGGGGACCCCTGAGGATTTCTGTCCTATACCTTTCATTAATTTCACCTCCAGCCTCACCTGAACTGTTTTGAGCCTTAAAATGTGCTGTGCAAAGATCTCTAATCCATGTTTTAATGGTGAATGGTAATTAAAGAACAGGGTGTAGGGGCTTATTGGTTTAAAGAAAGGAAAAGAAGAGCACACACATTCAAATTGAGACTGTGGTAAAGTTTCAGTATTTAAAAGCGGAGCAAGTAAAATACAGCTGTGTGAATATCTCATACTGGATAACCAAGAGAAATAGAGACAAATGTTTTACAAACAAATCTGGTTTTCAGATTCTGGGTTTCTCGGTTTGCTACCAGAATTTATATGAATAAAGAAATTTCTGCTCCATGTCCACGTCTTTAAACTAAGTAGCAATAATAGTAACAGCAGGAAAATATTGTGTTGTATGTTTTGCACTGTGAAGGATGAAGTACCATTAGGTAAAAAAGAAAGAGAGAGAAATGCAGCTTTAATTAAGTTACAAAAGAACAAAACAGTCAGGCTTGGACTTAGAAAGAGAGAAATGTATATGGTACAGGCTGGACAGTAAAGCTACCTGGCACTGATGGTGTAAAGTGAGGAGCCTGAAAGGGAGAAAACTGCATGAGTGCACTGCAAACTGAGATTGTGCCTCATTAAGTGAGCTTTCCTATAGTGAAACAGGACATGGTCCGGTTGTGTTTTAATGGAGGGAGGAAGAGAAAGAGATATGGGAGGGAAATGAAAGCAGCAGATCACTGTCTGTCCCTCCTGCTGCCTCCATTTACCATCATTGATTGCGCAGCCAGTCTGTATTAACGCCTACCTGCTGTACTCAGATGGTCAGCACTGATGTGTGCAAGAGGGAAAAGGAACTGTGCACCGTTTTTTTTTTTTTTTTTTTCACGCAGTATGACAGTTAAGTGTTGGTGAAGTTGTTACACTAGGGACGATAAATGTCCGCCTTCAAGGATGTATTCCTTCAAGATATAAAGACACAGTCATCCCTCAGACATGAGGACATTTTGCGGGTAATTGCACCTTAGGTTCAAGGATGGGAGGTTAGTTAAAGGATGGTGGAGACTACTCAATATTGATGGCAGGTTGTGTGAACTGGTACCAAGAACCTCCAGGAGAAATCAAAACAATCTCAGTTTATTACTTTAGGAGTTATATGGGAAAACTGATGTCAATCTCTCGTCTGTCTGTAAAATATAAAGCTATAGCCCGCACCCAGCAAATTTAGATTAATAGAGAGACTGGTGACAGAAGACAGACAGCATCCACCTACCTCTAAATCTCACTTATTCAGATTATCTTTGTTTTGTTTAATTCCCACAAAACCCCAAATAAAAATAACTTATTGTGGTTTTTATAAGGATTATATGTGGGACTACATCCTCTTTGTGATTTGGATCCATATACAACAGCTGACTCTTATCTGTCCTCATCAGCACCCTTTTATTACCTTACTCCTGTCGCTTTTCAATCTGTACCCTTTTCTACTTATCTCCCATATTTATATATATATATATATATATATATATATATATATATATATATATATATATATATATATATATATATATATATATATATATATATATATATATATATATATATTACCCTGTCCATCCTCACCCGTCTCCCCTGAGGCTCACGTTTCAAAACCCTTTTTCTCTCATTTCTCCCACATTTGTCCCCCCTTCCATCCATCCGTCTCCCCCTCTCTGTTGATCCCTCCCCCCTGGCCGATGTGGACAGTTGGATGGCTTTGTGTTTGACACGTGTGTTGGTAGGACACACACACAAATGCACGGGCACACACACTTCCAGTTTCTATTGTCAATAAGATGCTCAGCTGTGAAGCCCCTAGCCCTAATTGTGTGGGGTAAGGACAGTGCCCTTATTGTCCTGCAGATTAGCGCATACCCACACCCACCCACACACACATGTGTCCTCAGACCCCATGGGGTCCCTTTAGAGTGGATGTGCCTTGAGGCAGAAAATCAGGGGCAATTTACGAAAAGGTCCAGTAGGGGATGGGGGATGTACCGCAGTCCTCAGCTTGAAGCTGTAATGTCAAACAGTTTCTTTGGTTTCTTATTTAGGATGACAGAAGTCAGTCTTGTGGTGTATTAATGGAAAAACAAGCAAGAATTTGTTTTAGTGAAGCGTACTGACAATTTACTCAGTGGCGTTGATGGATATGAGCCCTGAGATGCAGAAAATATAGAAAGCAGTTAACAGAAATCCTCCCACCCTGCACATTTCTCTTTGTAGCAGGATAAACATTAAAGTGATCAGGGCAATTCATTTCCTTGGTTTAGACACAATTACTTAAGCAATAAAATCTCTATATAGTATAATAAAATAAAAGAAAGATTGTGTGTTTAACACCTAATGTTACTTTATCGCTCCTTCTTGGATTTTGCATACAGTATGTTATTGCTGTCATGCTGGACAAATGCAATCAATTTTTGTGATCACTGGTTTGAAGCAAAGCCTCCCAAAACTAAAACCCGGAAAAGCCTCTTAGCCACGAGAATTAGGGGGCTGAGTTTGGGGGTTTGTATTTTAAATGCAAATTAGAAGTACATAAATTAAATAAACAAGAAAATATACCTTCACCTTGTGATTTGACGCACTGTGTTTACAGCTGATCCTAGACTATGATGACAAAACACAAAGGATTGCAGAAATTAAGCAACCAGGAGTTCCACTTTATTTCATGTGAGTATGTCTAAAAATAAACACAGGGAAATTCCAAAGTCAGATACACTTTCATCAAAAAACCAAAACAAAAAAGCTTTCTGTGGAAATGGAATCTCAGATTCTTTCCCAGATTTCTGACCTTCCTTTCTCACTCCTTCCTTGTTAGCCTACAGTGAGTGCTTACATTCAAAACCACTGACCTTCGGTGGATGGTATTTAGAATAGTGGCAAGTCAGTTAAGACGCTGGTTTGAGTAGATGCAGATGTATGAACACTGCTTGTGTAGGGCAAAGGTAATGTTTGTGACCCATTCAGGTGATCCATAGCCCCCAGTGTGTTTATACACATCTGTACATTTCCTCTTTTCCACCTCCAGCCTGAATGAAGCCAGTTAACTGGCTCTGACATAAGTGTGTGTGTGTGTCTTTGTGTAGTAGTTCTCAGCACTCTGAGCCATGTTCATGTTAACATTTTAAAGCCTTTTTAAGCATAAGCAAGTTACACAGTGACAGCGCAAACTGGAAAAGGAAAATGTTCACCTTCAAAATAAAAGTCTTTAAAAATAGGTTGCAGTGGTAAGGCACTACATTTTTAAAGCAAACATTCTCTGTTTTTGATTTGTCACACTTTTTGACTTTCACTAAAGTTCTGCGAGTAGTTTGCAGGTTTTTGCCGACCAGTCGCCATCTTCCATGCAAAACACAAGTGACCAATTCAGACTTTTAGCGCTGAAACCAGTCACCAGAATATTTTTAATGTAGCACCAAAAAGCAGTCAGTTTCACCGCCAGGAACCACTCACCAACTAGTTAAGGATTACACATGTTCCCTTGTGACCAGAGGTTGTCAGGGGGTCACTGCCCAGTATCCAGGCCTGTGTGACTGTGGTTTACTATTATATCTCTTTTAATCTATAACTAATGTGTAAAACAGCAACTTGCTGGTTTAGTGGGCGTAATTGCCAGACATTTCCTTGACTCTTAACAATGATGGAACATCTTGTAGAGACTGATTCAATCCCATAAAAGAATGTTTTTAGATAAAAAAACAAAAAAATAGCAGCTATCCAAAAGCTATTCATGTAATCTAATCTGATCTTTTTTTATCTTACACACATACTCACACGCTGAACAATGCATCAGGGACAACTTGGGGAGCCAGGGACCAATCTAGTCGACCCTCTCTTCCACCTGAGCCACAGCCATCCTTCTCATAAGCGATCCAGCAGTAGCACCAAAACCATTTTCACACATGAAATATAGACATTTCAGGGATAATACCATCTGGACATTGTCCCACATTCTGTGAAACTGCTATTTCTAACATGTACACATGAAATCCAGGGTAGTCCACTTCAGACGTGTTCTCACTACTGGAGTATTTCCACGCCCTGCCCTGGGTGAGAGGAGATGTCTGGGTAGAACATATTTTGTTCGCTGGTATTGAACTGCTACCTGCATTATTCTCACCTTGGAACAAATTGGTGCATTCTAACATCATACAAGTCTTTGTTGTTAGATATCGGGTAATGTCTAGTAAAATCCAGGGATGCAGTGAATGCATTAAATGGTTAAATTCACAGCAAAGCAATAAATATAGTCCCCAAAACTCTGAACTGTCCCTTTAAGTCTCATTTGTGTTTTTGTTGTGGGGTGGTGGTGTTGTACACGAACTCCTCATTAAACGTGACCTCACTGTTAGTTGTAGATGTCTGAAAACAAAAGTCATATAAACCATGATTTGCTCTCACACAACTCTCTGTTATTGCTAATTGCGCCTGAATGCCTGAGCTGACATGTGCTGTAATGATACAGTGGGAGACGTGTTGTTGTGGGGGTTTTAGTTCCCCGGTGGTCACACCAGTCCTGGGGAAAGGAAGCTCATACAGGAAGTGAGCTGGCAGGGCCCCGGTCCTGCAGGATTGCAGATCCCCACGACTACATATGTGTTAATGTGTCTGCGCGTGTGAGTCAGCAAACACGTGTGTGCCGTGTTTTCTGAATGCCACACGGTGATGAGAGAAAGTGTGAGAGCTTTCTGGAATGTGCTTGTGTTTTGTCTGTAGTGCTCTATTTACTTTCCTGACTTCTTAATTGACTGATGTAGCTGCAGGAAAAGGCTGATAAATGAACATAGTCATCACATCACCTCAGAGTTATGCAGTAGTTATGCGGCAATTTGCAGTTGTGGGCAGATAAAGGAGGTGACAACAGGAAAGAGCAGCCGGCACAGAGTGTAATAGAGCAGAACAAAAGAGAGCGGGGGTCATCACCCAGACAGCACTGAATCTAATGTGCTAATTGCACACATGGAAAGTGGACAAAAAGGAACACTTGGTACTCAGCAACAGTAATCAAACACTGTGAAAGCAATTATTTATTCTTTTAACCTTCTTTTTAATCTTTTGCTTAATGGCTTTTGAATGTGTGTGGCTTTCCACGTATCTGTGCACGTAGGACACGACCTGCCTTTCTCACCTTGACGCCTGAAATGTGCACATGATCCGCTCGTGTGGCGTTTGCGGCACGTGTCGGGGTGAATGTGTACGTGAACATGTGTGTCTGTGTGTGGCTCCAGCAGTCGAGGCGGGGGTTGGTGTGGTTGGTTGGCTCTGTGTGAGCTCTTTGTGAGAAGTGGGGAGTCATGGGTGGGGGGGTTGTACCGGGTGTTTCTCTCAGCTGCCTGCTGGTCTGGTTGCTGTTGGTAACTTTGCTTGATTAGATCAACGGATCGGCTTTCAGGCCTCTCTCCCGCTCCCCCACCCCGCCCCCAGCTCTCCTCTCGGAAAGGCTGAAGTGGAACTGAAACTGGAGTGGTGCTAAAAGTCCGTGTGGAGCTGCGAGTTGCGGCGGAGAAAATTGTGACGGTGCTGCCTTAGAAACACTCGTCGGAGTTCGAGCACAAGTGAGTTGGGGGAAGGTGGGGGGGGTAAGAAAAGAAGTGATAGCCTCAGGACAGATAAGCTCCAGGGAGAGAAAAGAGGGAGGGAACAAGGGAGGGAGGAGGAGGAGGAGGAGGAGGAGGGAGCAAGAGAGAGAGGTGGGAAGCTCTCAGAGGAATGAAGTCTCTCTCTCTCTTTCTGTCTGTCCGACTTGCCGGCTGCTGCTTCTTCTTCCTCCTGTCTTCTCGGGTTTTCTGGCTGCCGGCGACTGGCTGGAGGAGTTTAAGCTTGTTTTTCGCCTGCCTTTTGGATTTGAACATGGACTCGGGCTGAACAGCTACGTGCACTGAGCTGTGAGAAGAGTCAGTGGAGATTCCCCGTAAGCAGCTTGATCTGATCTGATGTCTACAAGGTGAAGTGTGTCTTTGCTCAAATACCCCGCTGAGAGAGATTGTTGCTATTTCAGGAGTGTGTGTACTTGTGGAAGAAACAGAGCAGCCTTAGAGCGATGAAGTGCTCTTTGTGACAGTTCATACAGGGATAGACAATGAAGGTTAAAAGTCGCTGTTAGTGTGATTCATTTTTCATCATGTTTACGAGAGACGGTGATGAGCCTACGCATTGCTGCTTTTGCTGGAAACATTTCCTTCTCTTATGGATGCTGCTTCACACTGAGCCTCTCCTCCCTCCGGCTCTCCCTCTTCTTGCTCACCTTCTGTCGCTTTTAATTCTCTTAATGGTCTCGAGGTCTCAGCTGGTCAGCTGGGATACCCCTGTGTGTGTATGTGTATTTGAGTGTGTCTGCTTGCGTCTGTGTGTGTTGGGGGGGTCAGCTTTTGTTTGGGAGAGAGACAGTTGCGAGTTCTCAGATAAACTACCTCTGGATTTCCCCCCTGCTCACATGCAATAAGATAGATCCCGCTTTCTATTTTTAAACACTATTGTTTGTCTATATATTTGTGAGCACCTGACTGCTCGCGCCGCAGTAGCGTTTCTCTCACTGTTGTGTTTAGTCTATGGATTGGGGCAGGAGGGCGTATTTGTGTAGTCCATTCTGGGATAGAGAGATAGCAGCTCTCCTTTCTGACTTTATCCTTTTGTTTTGTCAGCTGCTGACCTCTGTTTTCTCTCTCCTCCATCCCTTCCATTGTTTTTTGCTCCCTTAAGCTCTCTTTATTTCACTCAGATCCAGATCCGTGCAGCTTTACTCCTTCTCAGCCGCTGCTATTTAACTTTTCTGACACCTTTTGTTGATTTTGTAATTCTTTTTTGTCTTTCTCTTCTTAAAAACGGAGAGCAGTGGGGAGGGTTCTCAGTCTCATGCTGTGTCCCTCTCACTCTCTCTCACTCTGTGTGTGTGTGTGTACTTTTCTCAATCAGATATCCGAGCAGAGCACCATGTGAGCTGCGTCTCAATCATAAAACATACAGTTTCCATTATTTTGGTTTTGCTAGTCCAGATGTCTAAATCTCAAAATAACAAGTTGTTATACGATGCTGATCAGATGGAAATGTCAGGATGTTGGTCCAGCACTTTTGTCTAACTCGGATATCATAAACAACTGAGTGAAATGCCATGAAGCTTTGGTTGCCATCATTAGATCAAAAATTTAATTCAGCCAATATTTTTATTTCAGCCCCATGGTTATCAGCTGAATTTTGAGGTTTTTCCTCATTACCAAATGTTGCTTAGCAAAAATGGTTAGCCATAAACTGCATCTAAGAGATGCAACTAGACGTCCTTCAGACATCAATTGTTAAGTGAAGCCTTGAGCTGATCACAATGATAGGCCCGCCCTAATGCGTGCAATGCATTATTGTCCTTTTTGACTAATGGGGGTGTGCATTAAGAGTTGAAACTAGCCATCAGGTCACCAGCAAAGAGTTTAATGGCTTCACAGATCATGGGAGCTGGAGGTCATTTTCCCATATGCTTCTGTAGTGCTGAGCTTTGTTTGCAGTCAGTAGTGTCGCCTCCTGCTGGTCAGTAAAAAGAATACAGATTCCAGACACTTGAGCGCTGATGTCACTTTTAAAGCCCAGAAGCCAATTTTTAGTTAGTGTGGCTAAAAGGGTAACATCACTCCTGAACATCAGCATGTCGGTATGTTAACCTGCTGTTATGGGTTTTTCTGTATTAGAATTGTAAATGCGCGTTTTGCAGGTTGACTAATTAATAAACTTTTAGCTCCAAAAAACTCCCCAGTGTTTCGTAGGTGTATAAACAGAATATCTGTGACTCAGAATTTTAGACATCATTACATCATGCGAGGTATATATGTTTTCAAAAATTCCTGGGTTGTGCTTTTACTTGTGTGGGTGTGACACGTTTCATCACACTAGTGGAAGCGGCTCAGCTAAGTTAGCGAGGCAGCAGCAGCGCATCATATTCACACAGACTTTGATGCAGCTTCTTTACTGCTGGGGTTGTGAATCTGCCACAGCTGCCCCAGAAAGCTTTATGTATGGCATTGCCAAGGCCGTGTCTGTGTGCGGACACGTGTGTCCATATGTCTGCGAGAGAGGGGTGAATAGGTTCTTCATAGCTGTCCATAAAGGGGTGCTCAATCACTGTAGCACTAATGGTCTTCCCTTAGGGCGCCATGGATTTTTAAGGTGTTGCGACAGGCATGGAAGAAGCATAGCAGCTTAGAAGCAGACAACATCCTCTGCATTTTAGAGTTTCATAAGCTGGAAAGTACATCAGTTTCAGTTCCTAAATCACCCATGATTCTGTTTAATATTAAGGCGAAAGAGCAGAGCAGATTAATATGAATCGAGGAGGAAGATATAGGAGATGGAACATGATTCATTAGGGAACGTGGTTCCAGACAGCGTCTCTGTAAAGTTAACTCTGTCAAGAGTTGACACACTGATGGAACAAAGAAGGAGAGCAAGTGGGAATCCATCAAAAGTAATGCATCAGAGATACAGTAAAAAAAAATGGGAAGAGGAAAAAGGCAGCCATTAACTTTCACAGTACATGTGTAATTTTATCTGTGAGAGAGTGTTTGTGACAGTGAGCATGTGCACTAGTATGCAGCTATGTCCGGAGTTTTGCAACCTGTGCTTTTTCTGCTTGCTGAGCTTGCATTGCAATGCCACACGCTAAACGCCATTACAAACTGATAGGGTGTCAGTTCTGCTAGTCTCCCTGGATTTACTGGTACTGGAAGGCAGAAAGAGGGTAGCAGAGACAAATGGGTGAGGCAGCGGGAATGAGAGCTGAGAGAAAATTTAAGGAGAGTGTGGCAAATACAGGAAAGCTGTTGAAAACAGCTGTCTGAGGAGACAGTAAAGCGAGAGGGTCAAACCTACAAAGGGTGACTGCGATAGCGAGTGGTAACGTCTCTTTCTGCAGAAGCCTAATAAGTCCAGAGGTGTCATCAGCTGGAGGAGTTTAAAATCCCAGTCCACTGTCTCTGTCTGTATTTTGACATCATGTTAGGAGCCAGACGGTACAGTTTATGTCTGGCTCTGGCATCTTCAGCTACCCAGGGATTCCCTCAGTAGGAATGAATGTCAGCAATGTAGAGAGGATGGTAGTTTGTTTAATCTAGTGGGTACAGCTGTTGCTATGAAGAGATGCTGTATGTTATAAATGTGTGTTTGGGATTGTGTGTGAGTGCTGCTTTTGTACACTGTGGTGCCCAGATGTCCTCCCAGGAGTGGAAAGTGGAAGAAGTGACCATTTTGTGATTCATTTTCAGACGTCACGAGAATGATGCAAAGTTGCAGTAATTTGGAGTGACAGGCAAGGTTCACATTTGGGCCTCGGGTAAACCCCCGAACAAAAAGGCAAAGCGGGGTTGAGCAGAACAAAATCATGAGACACATGAAGTTTGTTTGTCTGCTCTAAAGCTTTACAATGTTTCCCGATAGACTTCTGTGGCGCTGCGTGGTGAATTTTACACTATAGAATAATTAATAGATATTTTAACTGTTTTTCTTTATTTTTTAAAGCCAACCCATTGACAGTCCTTCAGAGGGAAAAAACAGACACCTCAATATTTCAGGAGGAAGCTGCTAAATTTCGTGTTCGATAACTGAAACAGACACGTGAACTTTGAGCTCGCTGCTCATTGTGTTTAAATTAATGCATCTGTTTGACTGAAATTGAGTCTGGCTTTGTTGCATGTCATAACCCTTTTGCTCTAAATGAATGAGAATGTCTTAAATTGGCATTTTGGCAAATAGGCTAATTTGCTTTCTTGCAGATGAAGTAAATTAAGATTGAAAACGCCCCTGATAGAAAATTACAGCGAGCAGCCTGGATAGTTAGCTCAGCATAAATAATAAAACAAAGTGAAAACTGCTATCTCGCCTCTGTGCTTGGAAAAAAAGAAAAAAACAATTGAACTAACCAGCTGCTGATTACACTCCTTATATTAAACAGACAGATATAAGTGGTGTTTGTGGCAAGGCAGGTGGGTAAGTAGATTTCCAAAGAATATAATAATATGATAATACGTATTATTTCTTCTGCTGTCGCTGTCTAAAGGTGGCTGTGACTCTCAGGCTAGACATTCATGTGTGAACCGATAATCAGGAAGCTATTAGCCGTTATCCTTTGTAAACTTCTGCGTCATTTCTTTAAAAATCTGTGATTAACTGCCAAGCGAGCGCACACTCACAGTAAACACCGCCGCATTAAACACTGTGCTGAAGACTCGGGACAACTCGGTTTCTGTTAATCACAGTTTTATATTTAAACACAGCGCTCAGGGTTCTTGGCGTAATTTTTGTGGAAAAGCCCACAGACGTTTCTAGTCTGTTCTCAGAGGGTGGTGCAGCATGAGTGAGAGGTTCCTCAGCAGTTTCCTTTCCCTGTGTGTGAGCTGTCCCTGCATGCGTGTGTCTGTGTGTGTGTGACTTCAAAGCCTGTCTGCCCAGTCAGAGCTTGCTGGACAGTTTCAAATGAAACACAGTCCGTGAGACAGGCCGACACACTCACACGCACTCACACACACACGCCTCTAATACAATGTTACATACTTACAGACACACACACCTCCCCTAAGCTTCCAGGTGGCTGCAGCTTGTTAGTGGTACAGCAGGAGAAGCCAGATGAAGCCAGCCCACACCAGCTGCACAATACAGTCTGTCTGCCCTCTACCTGCCTTCTTATCTCATTCTTTTCCAACTTTTCACCTCGCTGTTAGTGGAATTTCTAGTTTCTATAGTTTTTTTCTCTGTCTCATATCTTAAAGACGACTTTGCCGATCGTCTATTTTAGCTTTTTTTTCCGTTTTTCTTTCTAGTCTCTCTTCTGATCCTCCCTATCCTATCCTACCTTTGCACATTCCTTTCATATTAAAGGTAATCAAACTCCTAATTTAAATTTGTAAAAGAAAATTGGTATTTCCTACCACAATAGTGGCGGTGCACAGACACGTACTATTTTGTGACATTATAGATCAAATGATTCATTGACCAAGAAAACAATAATCATGGAGTTATTAGAAAAAACCTGCCTTCTTTTGCGTGTGTGTGTATTTGGCACGTGCGTTGCACTACGTCAGCTGCTGTCCACTCCATACCTGCCTAACTCTAACTGACTGCATGAAGGGATGAGTGCAGTCTTAAAGGAGCCAGTAGCAGGAGAAGAGGAAGATGGAGGGAGGGAAAGTAAACAACAGATGGTAGAAGCATGTTGCTGCTACTCGCAGCAGTATGCCAGCCCACCACCAGCCTCGTGCGAGGTTACTATGCAACAGTGACCGTGACGATATGGAGGTCAGAGGTCAAGTGCCTCCTTGATGACGGCCCCTGTAATGCCACGCGCCGTGCCAGACTGAACCTGCTGAGACACGTGTATAAAGACGCTGAGAGAGCGTACGAATTCATATGATGTTTTCTGTGGCTGAGGTTTGGCGGCGATGACTGTTGAAATCTTCCATGCAGCGTCCACCCTTAACCCACCTGCCAGCCGTGATGACACACACTGAGGCAGCTGTCTGTGCTCTGTCTGTTTGTGTGTGCATGTGTGTCTGAGCGCTGAGTCGTTTCATGCTGAGGAGTGAACTGAGTAGTGGCATACGTTGGCTGGCGTGGCTGGTAGGTGCCATGACCTTCACGGAGAAGGGAAAAAAAAAGAGAGCAAGAGAGAGAACTGGAAAATGCATGTGGTCAAAATGAGACGCTTGTATTCGTGCTGTGGAATATCTTTCTGAAGACCAGCTTTAGAGCTTGGGTGTGAGGACTTTGGGGAAAATGAGGACATTTGGACTGATCCTGTGTGGAGTTAAAAGGTTTGAATTAGGGTTGGGGTGAGGCATTTCAGCTGTGATGGCTGAGGTTAAGCCCTGTCCACATACTATGAGAGTTTTTCACCATTGTTTTTAGTTATACCTTCCTTTTTTTGATATTGTTAACCTTTAGTTATTTTGCCATTCAGTCCCCAGTGTTAATGTTACAATCTTCCCTGTCAAGATGAATACTTTTGCATACTTACAGTTTAAAAAAACAAACAAACTGAATTTGAGAAGCTTTTGTAAAAATATACTTTATTGAAATATTTTTTTAACTCAATGTTATTTTTTTAGGCTTAAGTAACTAGTTTGAGTAAAAAAATGAGACAATAGACCCTATTTAGAAATTTTGATACAGTAGCAGAGCAGTTTCTCATGTAAACTGTAAATAACAGTTTGTATTGTCAATAGCAGAACGAGGTTAGATCTTCGATAGCTGCCTTTTGTGCTTTCACTTTTTTTGTAACACAGCGCAGTGTTGACAGGTAAATAAGGTGTGAATCACTCCTATTGAAGTGTGAGACACTCTTACCAGAAGAAGCGTCAGTTCATTTAACACACACACACACACACACACACACACACACACACACACACACACACACACACACACACACACACACACACACACACACACACACACACACACACACACACACACACACAGTCACTTTGTGGCTTATTCAGGATGAGGTAAATACAAGCAGCAGACATGCAGGGAGCTGTGTGATTCACTTCCCCGTTTGCATGAAGTGTGGCTGACTGTTTTCCTGTGAACAGGAAGCAGAAGCTGTCGTTCCAGGAAGAGATCATTACGTTGGTTGAAGTGCACCGAACCTGCCTGTGTGTGTGTGTGCATGACAACGAGAAATCGTGTCTTTGTAGCAGCTTTGCAGGCTGAAATAAGGGTTTCAGTTCGTTTACTGCAACAACTTTAAAAATAATTACTAAAATAAGTTAATTTTTTGTCTATTTAGATGTCCAATTTATTTAGATGTGCGTAAATCAAATAGAAATATGACAGAAATGTTATAATGAGGTGACTGGAGTGAGAGAAATGAATGATTTGGATTCCCAAAGTGGAAGTGAAATAAAAAGAAATTAACTAAAATCTAAACTAAAACTTAAAGCGCCTACAGTGGAAACCGATTTTACCAATGAAAACGAAAATTGTTTCCTAAAAATGAAAGTATTAACTGTGGTTACAGCTCGCTCTTGTTTTATGTGTGTCACACACATGAGCGTCAAAGACAGAACTGGAGCCATGTTCCATCATATTTTACCAAACGCCTCGGCATGCAGACTAGCTGACGTTTTCAACTCCGTTACACAGAGGATTGGAGATAAATTATTACCTTGTGCTTTGTTTGCCTTCTGTTGATATTTTTGCAGACTCAGGCAATACCCATTAAATTTGCATTAACTAAATGAGAGTGTGGCAGGTTCAGATCTGGGCTATGTTGCACAACTGGGCAATGTTTGCACGGCTACATGCGTGTGTTGGCACAGGCGCATGACTTTCTTGGGAGGATGCATAATGAGTCAGAGGAAATGCATGTGTGTTTGTGCCAGTAATTGTCCTGTTCATTGTGTATTTCTCTGAAAACAAAGCCACACAAAATCTGTGAAACAATCAGTTTTGCCACCCGTTGCCATCACTGTGCTTCTCTTTCAGCTCCTCTTCTTTTTCTTTCTTTTTTTTGATATCTGCTGACGACTGGTATTCATACCTCTGTTTTTATTCATGTTTTTTTCCTCTTCTGCTTCTCTCAACAGGAGTGACAGCAGCTCTGTCTTTCTGAAGAAATTTGTGGCATGAAACCAGATCACACAGGTCTCTCATACACCTCCTTCATCTCCCTTTACCACTCTCCAGTTAGAAACACACTCCTCAGTTTCACTGCATTGATGAGGTAACGTCAGGCTCCGTGCAAGAACCCACCTGCAGCGACGCCTCCTTCCCCTCTTCCTTCCTCTTCCTTCTGTCAGTCATTGCACCGCAGCCATGGGCCAAAAGATCTCTGGCAGCATTAAATCAGTAGATGGTCGCGGGGAAAGCGGTGGCTCCCCATCCTACCGACCCCTGACTCATCGCCGACAGCACCCTGAGCTAAGGGGCCCGGATTTCTTCAAACCTCCCAGGCTGGATCTCCTACTGGACATGCCGTGCGCTGGACTGGAGACTCAGTTCCGTCACGCGTGGAACGCCGATGACCGGTCGCTTAACATCTTCATCAAAGAGGACGATAAATTAACGTTTCATCGCCACCCTGTCGCTCAGAGCACGGACTGCATCCGGGGGCGGGTTGGATACACGAGGGGACTCCATGTATGGAAGATCAACTGGCCTGTCCGGCAGCGAGGCACCCACGCTGTGGTCGGAGTGGCAACCTCCGAAGCTCCTTTACATTCTGTTGGGTACACAGCGTTAGTGGGGTCGGACTGTGAGTCCTGGGGCTGGGATCTGGGACGTAATAGGCTCTACCACGACAGTAAGAACAGGGCGCACAGCTCACTGCCCTCTTACCCTTGTTTCCTGGAGCCGGAGGAGTCGTTCACCCTGCCGGACTCTCTGCTAGTGATACTGGACATGGACGAAGGGACCTTAAGTTTTATGGTGGATGGACAGTATCTAGGAGTGGCATTTAGAGGACTGAAAGGAAAGAAGCTGTATCCCATCGTCAGCGCCGTGTGGGGACATTGTGAGATATCCATGAAGTACATCAACGGCCTGGATCGTAAGTAATCACTTTTTGGTGACTATTTACACATTATGAACATAATCCAGCAGTAATGGAAACTACTCAGAGTTCATATTCACATGACCTTAGATTACCTACCTACAAAAAAAATGCCTGATATAAAAAAAAAAAGAAAAGGAAAAAAAAGGAAACCACTGAACTAAACTAATGTGGCGGTGTCGTGATACGACGCATCCTTTCGTGGTGTTGTAAGAATTTCAGTTTGTTGTGTCACTCTTCTGAGATTGCAAATCTGACACACTTTCTTTGGCAGCAAACAGGGTGAAAATTAGTTTGAGTACCACTGGAAGGAGTCCACGTGTTCTGCAACATTCATTATTCAGTACTCAGTACTGAAAGCATTAGTGTCTCAGCGGTTTGAGTGTGCAATTTCTAGTGTGTTTTTTTTCTTCTTCTTCTTAAATTGAAGTGCTTTCGTTAGCGATGCTTGAAGCCGGCGAGGAGTCTTGAGTTATTTCAGAAAGACAGAGGTGTTTTCTAACAAAGCAGTCAGATGTTAGCGATGGATGCGTTGGGTTGATTTTGTTATATTTTTCAGTGATTTGGCTTTTTTCCGGCACTGAACGGTTCATCTGGCTGTAGAAGTGTATCATGAGCTAACGGTGTCTTTTAAATTGCTGTGGCAGAGCAGACATGTGGTACACACATGGAAAAAAAGAGTGGTTTAAAATACTCTTCTGCAGGTTTTTTGGTTTCGATTGGGTAAACAGATTGCTCCTGATTGTTTTCTTTGATCTCTGAAGTCTCTCCCACTGTCTGCATGTGCGCGGCAAAAGAGAAGAGACAGGCTCCCCCGTCACAGTCTAAACAGTAACGCTTTGAACATCTCGTTAAAAGCTCACTTAGACACACATCACGGACACTTACACGTATGAACACACACCTGCCAGGAAGGGAAAGGGTGTGTTGTGACAACAGGCTTATAATCTCCCTCCCTTTTAGTTGGCTGAGCCCTGTGGGTCTTATTTGATTTCACAACAGGGTGTGCTTTTGTGTGGAACCCCAACAGAAATCTGAAAGGAAAACCCGTCGCTCTCTGTAGTTTGTTACATCTCATTACTCTTTGCCCAATCATCTCAAATTTCTGTTTGAATTTTTTTTTTTTCTCTCAGAACTTCTCTGCTCTCCAGGGACACCATGACATCAAGAGCCCAGTTTCTCCTCTAAAAAAATAACAGGCGTAATTCCAGCTTTAAATTGGGGTTTTTTTGCCTTAAAATTGCAGCTGGCCAACTGGAATATGAATCAGAAAAAAAAAACCTCTTGCCTGAACTGTAATTATTTTCTAGCCTTTAGTTTAACTCCTGTTATATGTGTGCGTTAAATCTTTTAATCTCTAACCTGTCACTATTAAACATTGTTTGACTGCTTAAAAGCACCTTACCTCAGACATTTTTCATTTATATAGAATATTGAGTCCGTTTTAAAGCACTCGCTTCTACAATCTTACAGCCTTCATGCTGTGAAATGAGGTTTGGCTGTGTGTAAAGCTTAATGCAGGGAGGAGGGCAGAGGCTCATCGTCGCAAGCCGGCTGGGATGTGTGTATGAGAGAGAGACACTGACACGGCATGAAATTTAAAAAAAAATACATATTTTTGGTCAGAGTACAAAACAGAATGAAGAAGACTAAAAAATCAGGGGATCTTGGGAAGACACTGGTTGTAGTGAGCAAGAAATATCCTAACTGTAACCAGTCACGGCTTTTTTGCTTCCTATTAGAATACAGTCTTTATTATACAGCCATGCATTCAGAATTTCCCAAACAAAGTAAATAAATCTCATGTGAATGTGTGCGCAAACACACGGAAACAAAAGCATGTTTGAGAGAGGCCTAAGGTAGGGGAAGTCCGCTCGGACTACCAAATCCGAAACAATTCATTCGGTTTCTGATTCCATTCATTTGTTGCTGAGACGTCGTTTTGGGTTATTAGCGCTCCAGGCGTCTGAATTCCAAACAAAGACAGCAGTGAGTGATATTTCAAGGGTTTAGTGAAAAGGTGAAGTAAACAGCCTAAAGCAGGGTCTCTTTGACGCAGGGCAGGCTGTGATTACAGTCTGTGCGGCAGCTTCTTTCAATATCAGTTTTGGATTGAACCGGCTCGTCTGCCCCGCAGATGACTCGAATAGAGAGAATGAAGTCATAATTGCTGTCTGCCTGTGAGTAAAGGAGTGTCTGTGTGCACGGCAAACCGTGATTGTGTGGTCAGCTGAAGAACAGACGTTGTTTCACCTTTTTGTTTTCTTTTTTTCACGGTAATCGCTCTGTAGTGACTGTATCTAATGAGCCAACCTATGAGGAGCCACTGTTGGGTTGTTTGTAAATTATTGTTGGAGGGAGAAACAATGCGACTGCCGGGTATTAAAAAGAGATTTGTAGGTGTGCCGTCTTCACGTCACCCTGTTTGCTTTTCTCATCACTCCGGCTCAGGTCCCTGTTGCTCTGTGATCGTCATTTTGCTCCACCTGAGATCGTTACTCCCATTCCTGCAGTGACACACCGGAGAGCGATGAAGCCAGCAGCACTTAGGCTCATGGCAGTTTTTGTAAGGTTGCACAAAGGGACCAGAAACGGATAAGTATGTGTAGTAAACACTAACGCAAATAACGGCTGCAAGAACTTCAGTCTGCATTGTCCTGCACATGTGAGCCCTCTTCCTTCTGAGGCTTCCTCCATAAACATGTGAACTGATCTGTTTGCCAGTTAGAGTATATTTAACTTAATAGATGCTATGTTACATAAACTACATATGCAGCTAATTTTTTTGCAACCATAAAGGACACTCTCCTTCTTCTCCTTGGTTCTTTTTCATCCGCTCATAGTTGGGTTTTCTCTTGTCCTGTGTCTATAATTGTGCCAATTAGTGGCACTTTCATTAGCTAAAATGGGAGCTATAGCCCTGATATCTACCATTTTCTCTCCTCTCTTTGTACTCCAGCACATATTATGCAGAATGCCACTGCAAAATCTGGCAGTTTAACAGCTAATTTACAAACCACCCAGAATATAATTCCTTTTTTTTCTGAATAATTAAATGCAGTTTCCGGGCACATATTGCTGTTATCAGCTTATAAATGCAATTTCTGGGGATGGTTTTCACTACAGTTACTTGTCCAGAATTTCTTTCCTGCCGGTGAAGCCAATGTCTGCATGGTTTCCTCACGTGGCTGAATAGTTCCCCTGTCCAACAGCTGTCATATGATTTACCCATACAGACAATTAAGCTGACCAGTCATTGTTGCATCATGGGCTGTGAGGGAAGCAAAGGGGAAAACAGGGTTGAAAAGGTTGGGGGGGAAACAGGAGATAAGGTGGGAGGGAGAGTGACAGAATGGAAGAAAACCCAAGAGAGACGGTTACAGCTGAGAGAATTGGTAAAAGCAGGATAACATCTGCAAGTCGCAGCGAGCATACTGAAGTTTTATCAGGAGAAGGGTGGAAGCAGAGCGCAAAAGCAGCGAGAGAGAAGGGTTTGCACAGCCAGGGATGTGTGACAGACCCACAGCTGATCAGCTCTCTGAGCTGAAAAAGTTGGTATTGTTGGTATTGCAACACAAACCACAAAAGGCCACAAAAAACACATTAAAAATGATAAAAAATGAATCATTGTGCAGGAGAGGTTAGAAGCCAAAAGAGGCTTATGAGGCTGCCCCTTTAAATAACAATAGTTAACCCAGAAAGTAGTAAGAAATGGTTAAAAGAATGAATTGTCTATGTTAGTTTGATAAATGTCTGCATACATTATTAAAATGCTGAACTTTTCTTTTTGCAGCATTTCACAGACACCGGCACTACCACAGGGTTTTCTCTGCCATTAATTTATACTTCACAGTCAAAATCACAACTGCTGGCTTATTCAGGATTATTCACACAGATCTGTCGACGTGAAGTGACCCAGTTTCTTTCTCCTGTAAGCCAGCTGAGAGCTGACACCCTGACCTCCCTCCCTCTCCCCTACTGTTTAGTCTGCATCACATGAGCTTACACACTCCAGGTCAGACCTAAACCAGCTGCAGCCACCTACTCACTAGAACTTCACAACAGCGGTCTTAGTTGTGTCTGGGTTGTTGACATGAAGCACCCTAAGATCCCCAGAAAGCACGCTGTCCGTCAGTAGAAACACTTTAATTGATGTCTGGTTTTTTAGGCTCATAAATGATCAGAAATTCACTCATTAGTAGAAAATATTTAACCTTTCCAGAGCTTTTATAGTAATAATTGCAGTTTTTGTTCAAGTGCTGGTTTATGAGATCAAAACAAATATTGTGATATTAAGTCATGCAGATTTGGATTTCTTAGATCTGCTGCGGTTTTGAGGCGTTCCTGTCTCAGATTTCTGCAGGCGCTGCAATACGGTGAGGGTTTTTTAAAAATTGTGTGTCGGTAAAAGGACGGAAATGTTTATTTTTGAAAACAGAAAAGCAACGCGTCCTCAAGGAACTTACTACTTTCTATTGAAGTAGTTTCAAAGATCACTGTGAAGTCGAGCATTGTGGCATGTGGGAAATTTAAAGGTGGGTGTCATAAAACCGCAGCACATAAAATTAAACCCAACATTTTTAACTTGGGTACTTTAGCGCTCGTTAATTTCCTTATTATTTGGTTTTTGCATGTAAATTTCACTCCAGGATGGATGGACAGGATGCCAGTATCTGAACCATTAGCATTCATGTTAGGAGCAGTGCATCAGCTTCCTGAGCTAGTGCGTAGGGTTTCGCACCAACTGCTGGCTGTGATATGTGGGTCACTGGGTTGGTGATTTAGCTTAACTTGGTTGCCAGCCTTAGGCTTGCATCCTGCTCTTTATGGTTCCCTGATATGTCTCCCCGTGCTTTTTACTGTCACATTTGCATGCATCACTGGTTTGTTTTTCTCCGTCTTGTTCATTCGTTTCCCCCAAAGTGTTTGCTCCTTTGCACATTTAGCTATAAGCAGCTTCTTTGTAGCCCACACACTGTGGGGAGGGGAAAAAGAAGAAAAGTTATACTTTGTGCTTTTCTTTAAACAACCCCACACTGATTTTAAATTCCTTCCAAATATTTTGATCATCCATAATTGAGAGAGCAGTTTGTTTTTGCACCTGCACTGTTAATTGTGCAAATTTTTTAGTGGCTAATTTGTAGTGCCTACGCAGTAGCTTAATAGCTTGTGCAAATTGTCTCAGAAGAAGCTACGTCAACAACTGTTCTGCCTAAATTGAATGTCCTCGGTGGCTGAATGCCTCTGATGTTCTGGGACTCTGCCTTTCTTGATATATAATATTAAGAACACCTCTGATTGGACGCTCTGAAACTGCAAAACAAGATTAAATGACACAGAAAAAGCTCAAATGGAGGTTTGAAAGTGCCTCGTGTTTCTTTTTCCATCCTCTGCTTTGAGATCTAAACACCCTCGGCTGCAGCGGGGAACGGTGGTGTCATCTCAGTGTGCTCACAATCAAATATTTAACAGCAGAGATGAGCAGTGAAGAAGAGAAAAAGAGGCATAGAAAACATAAAAAAAAAACGGAGATAGACAAAGTAAAGAATTGGAGAAGAGCGGAGGGGAAACCAGCGACATGCGAGAGATAAAAGGCAAACAGAGAACATGAACTAAACAGAGCCTAAAAAGTGAGGATGGTGATTTTATTATGCTCTCTAGTGTCAAAGCTTTAAGAAAAAAGAGGCACTAATAAAGCAACAAGAGTGAGGAAGGAGAAAAAGAGAGCAGAATAGAGCGAACTGAACAGATAAATATAGCTAAAAAAAAAAAGTCCATGGAAAGTGCGATGGAGGCAGCATTGAAATGTGGGAATAATCACAGATTGGCAGCTAGAATGAGGACTGACAGAGACAGGCTGATAAAAGGCAAAGAAGGGAAGGAGCGCTATTAGAGATGAAGAAGACGGGAGGTGTACAGAGCGAACGAGGGCCAAATTGAAAGTCATGTCGAGCCACTGGTGTCGGTTCTGGTCACATAAACTGATAGATGATGTGGGAATCAAGGAGCAGCGCTGAAACCGGGTGCTAATGAAGAGCTCCAGGGCAAACGTCAGTCTGATTAGTAAAAGGACAAGTATTGGAATATGAATCAGTATTTTAGACATATACTCAAACACAGTGTAATGCATATAATGGCATTTGACATTTTTAATCTTAATCAGTGTGAATATTTAAAACATTTAGTTAAAATAATCAGTGTACAGCTGTTTATCAGTGTACTTAGCTTATCTCAAGAGCTGTTACTGGGCCTAAAAATGCAATAATCTATGATCTCACAACAATAACCACTGGCTGGCTTTTATGCAGCTTCATTCACAGAGCTTTAGAGAGAAACTGGGGTAACCTTTTCCAAGCTTAAGCTAGTCGACCTAAAATAGCTAATGACCTTACCGGGGCTAACAGCTCAACTGCTGTCGAGTGGTGCCTTTGCCCGAGTCGATTATACAACTTTAATTGAGAATCCGAAGTCCGGCATCAGTGTTTCAGTTACAGCGGTGACCTGGTTCAGCTTCTGAACTTCTCAAAATAAGTGGACTATTTAAGCAGATCAGCTGCACTGCAAATTAATTGCTTACTTGTAAAACCAGATTAACTCGAGTTGTTGTTTTAGATGGTTTCAGACTCGAGAATGACTGCGTGTCTGCAGATCTGTGCTGCGTGTCTGCAGCGAGTATGTGTCTCCTGGCTGTTTTCTGTTCCCACTTTCTTTTTTCGGCTGCTTTTTTTCCTTCTTTCTGTTTATTTCTTTTTTCTTTCATTGATTCCATCACATTAATGGGCTCATATCGATCTACACACCCCCAAGACCAGAGCCATGTACACCTGCTCTTACTAATGTGAGAGCTGCTTGACATTAATTTTGTGTAACTTAGTCCCGGAGATAAGGTCAATAACGGGCAGAGGTATTTTTTAATTCAACACAGGATGAAGTGTTACACGTGTACTTTTCACCTTGTCCAGAACATTGGTGACATTTTGCAACTTTAAAAGCACAATTATAGCTTTCCTATAGCTAACTAATGGCAAACACAGTCAGGGATCGAGAGATGAAGTAGTCTACAGCGAGGGGAAAAAAAGTCTTAAATGCTGAATGCTTCACTGTGAATCTGTGAATAGTCACATAGCCAAGGGAGCCGGCGCGTTAACATTTCCCCACTGTACCACCAGTATGCGTGTTAAAAGCTCTGCTATCAGTTGTGTTGGTTTTTGTGTAAAACAGAAATGGCTCTCATGCTGAGAGAAGATGAGAGACAGACTGAATTACTGCAGAAAGAAATCACTGTGATTTCACACCTGATTATCTCCCCATTTATCTTGCCTCTCTGTCAGGACTGATCCATTTCCCCCTGTCTGTCCCATCCTGAGCTTTTGTGTGTGTTTCGTAAGGCTTTTTTTTCCGGGATGGGATACAGAACGCTGCAGGCTTTATTAAGTGATGGCATTTTGTCATTCACACAGGGGGTCACTTTTAAGTTAACAGTTCTTACATCTTCATCCAGACATACCCGAAACAACAATGGAGAGAGCCACGGTGTGCATCATCACTAAAAGCAGGTGCGCCTGGCCCACACGAACAAGCCTCGAGAGACAGATTTGTTACTTTGTACATGTTCAGACTTGGTGAAGCTACTTGACGGCCTTTGGAATTTTTATGAGAAGGCGACCCGGGCGCTCATTCAGACATGGAGCCAACATAAGATGCCATCCTTTAGTGGAAAGTATTGCACGCTTTAAAAGGGGATAGACAGAACTGTAGAAACACACGAGTCCTCGTCAATTAACTTTTAAAAGTCTACTTTTAAACCAGGGAAAGGTCTTTAGGTGAATCAGTTTTGCTTCGCAGCCTCTTATGCAGCGCAGCACCAGCCACCAGACAAATTTATGCAAGCATGAGAAGCTTAGAAGCCAAAATTAGTTTTGAAAGCTCAGCAGTTGCCTTTTACAAACCCATAAATCCCATGTTTAACGCTGCCACAGACAAAACTATGACTGTGAGCCACGCTTTTCCCAGACACTGGAGCCTTGTTTGGGTGACATAGAAGAAGGATATTACATTAGACTGTTGCCTTTACTTGTAGGTAAATGCACAAAAATATTTGGGTGTGTGTTTTTTTTCCACTTTAATAAAAAATAAATAAATAAAATAAACCAGAGGAATGATTTTGATACTTTAGTGTTCAGGCTCTGATGACTCAGAACAGCATTGTTTTCATTTATTAAATCTGCCACCAACACGCACACACAGTGAGGCCCACAGGTCCGATGTTATTAACAGGGCGATCCAATCACTCCCTGGCTTTGTAATGAAGGAGAGCAGTAATGAATGAGAGCAAGATAATCCTCCACAATCTTCGTCTCCTTCATTCTTTGTTCAGGAAGCTGTAGGCACAGCCTCTAATCAACACTTCAATTTGGCCTCCTGACATTACCAATTTACTGACAGGCTGGATTCCTTTTGTGCGCTCTCAGGGATTCAGTTCTATTTAAAGGTCTCTCGGCCCTCTCTCTGTGTCTTTTCGGCATTTTCCTCCCCGATGAATGAAACTCCCTCAGCTTATTCAACTGTTTATCAGTTCATTTTCTCTACTTATTTTTTGCGACACTGCAGAACAACTGCTGTTGCGCTCCAAGCTATTAGCCGAGTTAAAGGTACCTGAAGGCACTGATAGTCCGAACGGCGCCATCTCTCTCGTTGATCTGGATGTTTCTCATCTGCTGTTTCCCTTGTGACATACGAAGAGGAGCTAAAGTCTCTCCGTGAACTCTCTGTGAACTACGTCCACCTGTTCCTGTTAAAAGCAAGCCGCACTGTTTAGATGACAAAACTTCAGATGTGTCCTGTTTGCACATCTTGTCAGAGCGATGTCATGGCTTTGGTCAAGGGGTTTGCATTAGTGTTCAGGAATCCTGGCCTTTAAAACAGCAGAGACGTGATGTAATGGATTAATTTTTATGCCCTTGGAATACCTCCTCTTAATGTTTCTAATCATGGAAAGTTGGCAGCTCTCACTTGGTCTTTAAGCAATTTCCTCATTCACACTCATGCAGTTTGCCACCTTCACACATGTGCAGTCCTCTTTTGTTTGCCACCTAGCAGCTTCACTGGAGCTGTTTTTGGGTGGAGTGCAGTCCTTAAAGTTGCCTCACTCTCATTTTTCTTTGACTAGCTTGTGACATTACTCATGTTTTCATAATTTTCCTGTCAGTGATTCAGCGTGCAACCGCTTCAAAAGCCAGGTCACTCATGGAAACGTAAATAAGCACTTACAGAAAACACATGTACCGTGGCAATCTGGTCTCCCTAACACTGTTTATAACAACAGCAGGTCCATAATCAGATTTCCCTCCTGCCCACCACCTGATTCGGAAAGAATTACACACCTATTTTAACTGTTACATTAAATTGAGATACTCTCAGGTCGCATTGGAAGTTTGTTTTTCTCATGTACAAGCTCGTTAGGGAACAAGCTCATTAGAAACCTTGTTATGCCGGGGTTAAACGGCCACAAAACTGAGGCTGGGGAAATTAGTTTTCTCAATTCCTCTCCACGATTTCATAAACCTAGTTTTGTGTATACAGGACACGTATGAAATGAAGTTACAGCAGAAAACTGACTGTAACATGAGGCCATATTACTGAACTCTAAACTGTTAAGTTACCATTGTGATTCGATTTGTCTTTTTCAGAGGTGAATCATCTTATCTTATCGTGGATATCTTATCTTGCATAAACTCATAAGCATCACAACTATCCTAGCTCTAGCTAGCCAATAGGCTGTCCTAACCTTTACTTTTCTACCAGTTAACATTAGTTGTTTGAGCCAGATGACGGCTCTTTTATTGTATTTCCTCAACCAACCAACCATAGTGTCTGCCTCTTAATTTAGAGACCTATGGGAGACAAAATGTTATGTTTAGCAACTAAGACCTGCTTTAAAGAGGCTAACCTTTTTTTTTTGTTGTTTTTTGCACCACTATAAAGTGCAGGTAGCCACTGCAGTATTCCCCTAAACAACACGTGTTGCCACTCAGGCAACAGCGTGTAGTGTGACTGATCCATAACATGCTTACCTACATCGAGTACTCTAACAACTCTCATGCTGCTGTTTTGCTTTCATAAAGATGATAAAATATCAAAGCTCGTGCCAGGTTTTTATTTTCCACTCATTATGAGTTAACTGCATGTGTTGAATCACCAGCATCTCTTAGAGCAGCACTAATGCTGTAAGTCAAAAGAAACCCAGCTGCAATAATGCACTTCAGTACTTTTGCTTGCGTCAGTTAGGTGTATCAGCACACGTGTTTAAAAGCATGTGTATGACTCAGTGTGCAGCTGGTCTGCATTCTTCATTTGTTTCGTGCTTTTTCTGTGCTCACTGAGCTTTCAAACATTGTACACACAAGACTACCATTTGCTAATGTCTACAATTAGTGTCGATTTCACAATGAAATCCAACAACTGTTGTGCTCGCTGGTAACCTTGGAGACCAGCAGCGCATGCCTGTCATGTATAAACTTCTCAGTGGCATTTCTCCCGCAGAAATGACTGTTCTGGCCTTTTGCTCTCTTTCAAAATAAATACACAAAAAACAAATAAACACAGTTGATACGAAGCATCGAGCTGCTCTCGACTAACGCAGGTCACCGTTTGATTTGATGCTTTCACAGTCGTAAAATTTACACCATGGCTTCCTTAAGTTGTTTTTTGTTTTGTTTAGTATTTTTTAATAAAAGTTGAATGACTGTAATATAATGATGCACTTGCTCAGCTTGATTTCACTGTGTATAGAGTCAATACAAGGTAATTCTTTCAGAGTGTTTTTGCTGATGCCCTGTCTGCCCTCCAGCCAAGCGCCACAGCGGATGTGTTCTTTCATTTCGTGGCATCAGAGATCTCAGGTGATAACATTTTTGCCTGCCCGCCCAAACATATTTTTTCTACTGTAACTCCAGCAAAACACCATAGAAAGTGCGGTATTTGTGGCTGTGTGACCTGTCGTGTTTTAAGTGCTTTGCTTGGGAACGTTGTTGAAATCTGCTGCCAAGCATGCAAAAATTGATGGACACAGAAAAACCTACGGAGTTGTTTTCCCACATGATTCAGACAGAAAATGTTTCTTTTAAGTGAAGAGGCATATGGGAAAAGTGTATTTGAAACATGTTCATGCTGATATTTCACTGATGAATTGTACTGTAGTCTCATACAGGAGGGAGTGCAGTGCAAACAAGTTTTTATACCTGCATATATCACTTGTATGTTAAAATTGAATTACACCAGTTTATTCAGCTTTATCTCTGTTGCTGTTTTCTTTTCATGTGATTTAAAACATTTAAAACTTTATACTGGGACAAAGTCTATATTTAATACCATAGATGCTCACCCTTCCTTAATCAGAAAGATCAGGCCCAAAGGTAATAAAAAATAGCTGTGCAGCTTCAATCCACATTTTCCATCTTTTTTCTGACAACCAGTAGATCTCTTTACACTCGCTGCTTTCACTCTTCACTTTTCCCCCTCTCTATTCCTTCTCTTCCTCTGCTGCCCTCTATGTAACTCTCTCCTAATACAGCCCGTGTTTCATCTGTTACTCTTATTTCTTTAGTTATTCATCACTTCCTCTGTGTATCTAATTCACATTGCCCCGTGGTCCCCTCACCCTCAGCTGGGCTCTGTGCCCGGGCGGTTACTGTAGCTCTGCTGGCCGATCCTGCTGTGATCTGGTCCAAGCCCACACTGCTGCCCTGTCCTCTGTCATACGCTATGGCTGCAGAAGTTACATTTGAGGAACAAAATGTTGAGTTAAGGCTGTCAGAGATGTGTAATCCTGCTTTAATTAAAGTGTTGTTTAGAAGTAGTTACTTAGTATTTCAGATGCTTGACTAAGAATATACCATCATGTGCTGGTGTGTAAACCAAATGGTGACTTACTCAGTGTAAAACACAGTGTGATGTAATTCTCGGTTCTGTAAATTTATATTTTATGTTCGGTTTATGACTCAACTTCCAAGAAGAACAGATAGTGACAAAAGTTTGTCAGTGCACTCTAATCTTGTGAGTGGGTGTGTGATGGATGGCTGTAATGGAGTAAAGATCCACAGCGGAGTGCATCAGAGCAAAAAAATAGCCGAAGAAGTCACCTTGCACTGAATCATTTTAGAGCATGAAGCGGCACCGTGGGTCGTCTCAGCTCAGCGGTGTTAAGCCGACTAGCGGATGACTTGTTTATGAGCTCGAAGCTAGGGGGAAGGTGAGTGAGTAAATGGAGACATGCCAGAAAAATTCTTGAACAGTGTGTGACAGGCCTGTGTGGCCTCACATAAACTACAGCTATATGCAGTATTCACTTGGTACTCGTCTCTTCCATTATTAGCTCATCTCTTTTATCTAGAAAACACAGCTAGTGTCTTTGTTTTGTTTGTCACTGCATGCAGGGATACAAGGCTGCATAAGCACACAGCAGTGCATCAGCAAAGAGAGGAAAGATGCAGACTCCTTTAGAAGAGGACAGAACCGCATTAATCAGATCAGTCGGACGCCTTTGCATTTACGTGAGCATTTATGTAATTATGACTGATGTGCATGTTGGTTAGTAACAATTTCTTTTTTGTAGTTGGCAGAGTATCATTTTCAGCTGGGGTCAAATAAGTTCACAGGTTTTGTCTGTCTGTCAGTCTCTTCTAGACTGAGCTAATCACATCTTGAAAGCAACTTTGTACCAGTGAAGAAACAAGAATGGACTTCGGCATCAAGGTCAACAAAAGCTGTGGCTTTTTTTTTTGTAGACTTGCTAAGAAAGACAAAAAAAGCTGCAACTTATGCACTTTGTAACATCAAGGTATAGGTTTTTGTTAAAGGGCCAAAGATATGGTTTACTAGCTCCTTGAGCTTACTAGGTTTCTAGGCCAGGTTATCATGTAAAAGTGTGTATCTCAGCAACTGTGGTGAGTGCCTTGTGATCATCGGAAGAAACAATAGAAAAAGAATATGAAAAAAATTAAGAGCTTCACTTTTTTTGTTTGTTTCTTTGTTATTCTGGTGGCTGCAAAAGTTTTAGCAGTTCTGTGAAACTTTTAAGTGATGAAAACGACTTCTGTTCAAAGGACAACGAGCAGTATCAGAAACCTCTAGGTCTTAAGAGTCCATTTGTCAACCAGAATGTGGGACATATGTGGAGACAAGGGGTGTCAAACTCACTTTAATTTATGTGTCACATACAGGCTGATTTTATCTCAAGCGCACTGCAGCTTGAGGTCAGTTAAGAAAAAAAAAGTCTCAGCAATTCGTCTGTTTCTCCACATTCAGTCACTGTAATCACAAAGAACCGATATTGGACGTCAAAGAAGCACACTGACCTCACACCTCTGCTTAACTGTCTTACTTCGGTGTGGTATGGCAGGTCATGGGTAATGTCTTTGCACATAAGCAAGTTTTAGACCTTAAATTAACACTCTGACACCTTCTTCATTATTAAAGACTTGCAACACCATGCTTTTTGGTGCAAAATACAGAGAAAGGAGAAAAAATGATGCCCTGCTTTTCTCAGTTTTGACACTTTTCACCCACCTTTGCAAAGCTAAACGTCTCAAAAATATGGTTTTGGATAGGAACCAAAGGCAGGACACTGAGGCAAGAAATAACAAAAAAAAAACCCTCTTAATTAAGCCAGCAAAAAAGATAAAAACTTAAAAGCCTAAACAAGGAGCCTCAACATGATCCTAAACAAAGATCATGAAAATAACTAGAGGGGTATACTACAAAGCAGGCTCAATAAAGCCAGGGTTTCCTACTCCAGTCAGAGATAATGGGCATCACAACAGCAATTATCAGGTTTCTCTGTCAAGCCGGGCTTTCTGTTTCAGTCTCTCTGTCTGCTCGCATGAATGGGGGCGTTTCACATGTCATATGAGTCTTCTTTCACACAAAATGATCCTTATGAGCGCCGCCTACTTCAGTCACAGATGTTATCAGGTAATGATAATAAAATGGTGTTTAAAAAAAATCTATAAAGAACATAAAAATAATACAGCAACACAGTTACAAACAAGACAAAAGATTAATGCTGCCAGAAACCACAGAGCGATAAAATAAGCAATTGAGTTTGAGTTATTTTAATGGCGATTGTGCTCTCAGTGCTGCTGTTTGTTTCTAATGTGACGGCTGAACAGGTATTTGTGGCGTGTGTGTGTGTGTGTGTGTGTGTTCTAGTAGCTGCAGTTACATCAGTGTAAATGAGACATGAACATGCTCAACCACATTGTCTGTTTAGCTTAAGTTTTTACATGACCAGCTCTCCTAGTCCTGTAAAAAGATGGGCACTTGTCACACAGAAGAGCTCAACATAGATTGCTAACCCATTAATCTTGATTCACAGTAAACCCCTCTGAAGAGGACGATCTGACTACGGATACGCAGGGGATTAATTGGAGACTTTTAAAGGATTAGGCGTATTTGAACAAAATCAAAGGGTCTAAAAAAGATCAAAAGAGATGTATGGGGAAAACCAGCAATCACAGCAAAACAGGAAAAACTCAAATGTGAGATAATTAACACAGAGACGAGGCGACTAACATTAAACGTTAGTTAAGGAAGATGCTACGTTAGATGTTAGGGAAACACTGTCATAGTCATGATCATGTCATTTGAGGTGAGCACTAGCATTTAAATACACGCTGAGCCTGTCATTGACAGTGAGTCTGTGCAGATATACTAAAGCTGAGTTTGTGACCGGGCTACAGCCTTATCGGACGGCACTCATGCCTGTTGCTGCTCGAGCGGAGCACATTCCAGCACTAAAAGTCAAAAATATTTCAGCTTTTAGCTCACCAGTGCTGCACATTAAATGGGTTGTCAGTTGTTTCATAGCAACAGCAGTGGCCTAGACGAGTGCTCACCTCAAGCAGCTATTGGAGCCAGACAAATAAAAGGTGCAGAGGGTTATTTATAGCTCCATGTCATTCACTATATTACTATTAAAGGTGAACGCCATTACAATTCTTCTCTTTAATAATTTCACTTGTACTCTTTAACATTGCGCAAGCACCTCTTATGTTGAAGTGTGGACTCCTGACCAGTAGCGATCTGCTATTACATAACACAGATTGCGGATGAACCTTTCATTCACTAAATGGCAGCTATAGGTATTGTGTAATTCCCAAAACACTTTGTTCCCAGTCACCGTTTGTCTTGATAAGGAATTTCATGGCATATTTAAAGCTGATAGTGCTCACCCAACCGTGTGTCAGACTTCATCTTGTGCAATGAAGTCCAATAAAAATCATAACAAGGTATCAAATTCCAGATGAGTTGCAGTTTCGTCAGAGATGTCAACACAGAGACTTTGAATGAGGAACCTTACTGTGTTATCAAATAGAAGATTACTGGCAGCAGTTACACACTAACAATTTTGTCAGCTCTAAGAACACGGCTGCAGGGTCAGCTGAAAGCTTTTATTGTTGGACCGACTGATTCAAAAGGTCATGCTTTTTGGAAAAATAAAACTTTCAGTCGTGTTTTTTTTACTTTAGCAAGTGAGTTTGTATGTTAGAGCCCACCATTCATCCTAAAATAACTGGTTTTAATGGGCCTCTGACATTACTGTTCAGAGGTAGCAAGGAGGGTTAGTTTTACAGCAATCTCTATTAAAAGGGGTTTATGACATTTCATATTTAAACTCGTAAAGTCGATCACTGATAGATCGCACAGTCTGCCCGGGAAGAGGTGACTGCTGAAAGCATCTGGTGTAACGTTTGGTTCCAGTGAAGCTCTGTAAACACAAATCTCAGCGGCTCATGTCTGGAGACAGCAGACTTCTTGGACCAAATTAGTATCACAGCAGCTTTCTGTATCTAATTAAAAGAAGCGGCGGGACGAAAACAAATGCAGCGTCTGCACGCTCACTAATTAATACAGTGTTGAAAATCTTTGCATTGCTTCAAAAATGGCAAAGGACTGCAAAAAAAACCCTCATTTTTTATGAATAGTTGGGTTGGATTTCTTTTTTCTTAACAATCTGAACAGTCTGGAGCTCTCCTAATGAAATATTTATCTGAATATGTGCATTTGAAATGGCCTTTTTTGGTCCTGCCTGGCGTCCTGGGCAGAGAGTGACCTCGCTGCTTACGGCCCAAATGACCTTGCACGGCATCATGACTGCGAGCCAGAGATGAGAATTAACAGTCTGTCAGTCGAGGAGAGACGGCAATCCCCTGAAGCCAATTGACAGTTTGCTGAGATTTAATGAAATGGGTGGCACGCCACACGTCCCTCGGCTTAGGCTGAAAACCTCCAATGGAGTGATTGCCTCAATTTTATTTACAAATTGAAAATCTAAAAATATAAGAGGGGAAAATAATGAGAGCGGTGTTAAGAAAGCATCCTCCTTTATCAGAGTTCATCCGCTGACTTTTTCTCCGGATAGCAGAGTTGCTTTATTTGTGTCTGTTTACCCCAAGAAGGGAAATTGGATTTTAATTACTCGAGTGCAAGAGTGCTGCAAATATTTTTAAAATTAGGAAGTGTTGCAACAGTTTGGAGATGTACATAATTAGAAAAGCGAGGACTGAAATCACACAGTGTCTCACATTCCTGATGATTTTAGAAGCAGACTGGCATAGGTGCAGTTATAACCAATGGAACCAATGACTGACACACAATGCAAATGGAAAAACAGAAAAAAACACAGTATTTGTTTATTGACTTGATACCATTTTAGTCCATTAAATACACTCTGTGAGTAGTTTGACATTTTTTGGGACATACACTTCCTTCCCACTCTCATGTCTATACTAAATATAAATCTGAAGCCAGTTGGCTCAGCTTTGTGAAGGCGGTCTTTGTGAACGGCCTGTGGCTGTGTGTAAGTCTGTGAAGATCCAGATTTGTTCTCTTGTTTATTTCTAGTGGGTGATCACATGACAAGAGTTTTTGTTACAGCACATGAGAGTAAATGACCAGATGTTGTTGTTGGAGTTGGTGGTTATTGCTGCCTTAGGCAAGCCTCCTGATTGGACTTAAAACTAACCTTGGACCCCCACTGGGCCAACATGAAGTCACTGTTCCAGTCTTTATTTCAGTGTACTCCTCATCCAGCTGCCCCCTCATCTTTTCTCTCTCCTCCTCTTCTTCTCTCTCCCCTCCGCTCTCAGAGCTCGTATCCCACCTCTCCTCCTCACTGCTCAGTCTCATCAGCTCCACCTCGACTCCCTCTTCTCTCTCTTCCCCTGTGTTTATCTCCCTCTGCACACATCCCTCCTTGTTCTCTAGCTCTTTCTTTCGGCTTTGTTCCTGCTCTTCAGCCTCCAAACTCGGCTGTTGTTCTGGCTCCACTTCTGCCTTTGTCTCTGCCGTCTTTTGTTTTCTCCTCGCACTTCCCACTTCTGTCTGTGCCTCGAGCAAAGCTCTCAGCTGCTGCTCTCTGCGGTTCCATTCCTCCTCCAGCCTTTGGTACATGTGAAAGGAGAAGTGCCACCCCCCGTTCTCCTCCAGCATATCCTCCACTTTGCTCAGCAGCTCTCTCACCTGCTGCTGCTCTCCTTCTCGTCTCCTATCCAGCTCACCTCCGGTGCTCACCCCTCGTGCTTCTTTGTCAGTTTTCTTTATCCAAGTCCATTCCTGTCTCCTTCCACTTCTGTTCACCTCCTGCTTTAGTCCCCCCTGCGTGCAATTAACAGCTGCCTTGTTATCCAGCACATGGTATCGATAGTGACATTTCTCCATCAGCCACTTCAGAGCAGGGCCACCTGTTTGGATGTGCTCCTGTACGCTGCAGCCTTTTTCTTTTAGCAAGTCTCCAAAAGTGAACAACACCATCGTGTGTCTCCAGACAGCAGAGGTGAAGATTTCCATCCTTCTCTCTACTGCTTTCCTCTCAGACTCGGTGAAGTCCATAAGAGGAATCACTAACAGAACAACATGAGGTCCCTCAGTTCCACACAGCGATAATGCTCTCAGGAGTTCAATTTTCTCCTGTTTGGGAACAAAGTCCTCAGATGTTCCCCAGCCCTGTGCATCCACCACAGTCAAATGGCGTCCAGCAGTGACAGCACCAGCAGCTGCACTGGCACCTCCTCCTCTCGTGTCAAAAACCCGCCCTCGACCCAACAGGGTGTTACCCGTGGAGCTCTTGCCTGTCCTCCTGGGACCAAGCAGCAAAACTTTGAGTGCGCGTGATGCTGTTGGAAAGAAAAGGGCAAGAAAACTTTGAATCCAAAGGCCTGAGTTCAGTGTGCTTGTTATAGATTTGTCAATTACTAAAGTCAAGAAAGGTAGAGTGCAGTGAGTGGCAGGAGTGAATCATACTCGCCCACTTGTAATCATATTTTACACTTCATATGAATCATATCCATTTCACTGTCTTGGAGAGATTTGAAACAACACTCAGGCTTTTCTGCAGTCTTTCTTCCCTTCAGTGTTTTGCACACCGGAGGTTTGTTACTAACAGATGCCTGCTGTTATCTTTAACAACAAAACAATATCTGAAAAACTAAAGCCCACTCAGTCAAAACGTGGTGCACAAATTCTGGTCTTAGATTTGCCTGCAGAAATTTTTATTATTATTATTTTTTTTAACTTTTGTGAAATCTTGTCACAAATATGCCTTCTAGGATTGCAATTACTTACTTGCATGCATAGGTGTGTTCCACCTGCTCTCCATTGCTGGTGATTTCCAGATGTAGCTAGTATAATTTTCCTCCAGTGGTACCACAGCGGGGATTCCTCAATCCAGCTTCCCAGGATAAACAGCCTGTAACATGAAGAGTGTTGAGCAGTGCAGTGCAGTCTGGCAGAGCGGATACTCCTTCCACTTATGAACAGTTTGTCAAAGGCACCTCCCAGTTTTTATTGCTCTCTTGATATTCCCGAGAGATCATAAAACTGTCTAATCGTTTATGATTCCTGTCAGTTTGTTTTTAACAACTTTTTGTTGTTTAACTTTTGGTTTTCGCTGTTCAGTGGATTTTGAAATGTGATTTTGTGTTTATTTACTACACAAAGATTTAAATGCACAATAATGTACAAGCAGCGTTGTTTCATTACAGCATAATGGAGATGGTAAGCTTGCATCAATTAAATGTGAATGGCTTCCTGTATGTAGGGATGCTGCAGTAGAAGCTGCGGCACAATAACAGCTTGCACAGATTTACTATAAGCGATCGAATGTAGGTTTACATGTTTTACGTGCATAACTTTCTAAAACTTTTTAATACTTAAGTTGATGCATTTTTACTATAAAGGCCCAAACTAATCCTTCGTATTACTGCTATTTTTGTTTTTGTCTTAGTAAATTATTAATATATGAAGTGGTAAACATCCTCATCACCTGAAATAAAAAAGTTCATTTCCTTGACAGATTGCTCATCAACTTACTCAGCCCGCTTGTTTACTTCCGTTTTTTGTTTTTTGTTTTTGTTTTTTACAGCTTTTATCATTTTACAGCTTGTTTTGATCATAAACCTCTCTGTCTCTGCTTTGTAATGTCCGGGCTCACGTGCGGTGCGTCTCTAACCTTAATCTCAGCACGTGCACCTCACAGATAATAGTGTACTCGGACTGTGAACACGTGCCTGCAATTTTCCGTCAGGCTGTGTTGTTTTTGTGCGTGAGCAGATGACACTGCGTGTAAGCAGCAACACTATTGATTGTTACAGTTTTCCATTATCTAAAGCTAAAGTCAGCACAGCTAAAATTAACATGATATCAGAATGATCAGTAATAGTATATTATAAGGCTCTGAAACCTGAGAAGTGCTGCATTTCTCCTTTAAAATGGTCTTGCTCTCAGTTTAGTGCCAAGTCCACTGGATGAGCATGGACTTGCTGCATTCAGCAGCATTTTGTGTTCTAGGTGCAAATAGAGGCGCAACATTAAAGATAATCAAGTGACGATATTTTAACTTTTCCTGTAAATCAGCTGATTTCTAAATTAGAACCACAGAGGTGGATTACAATCCCAGGTTAAATTCCACTGTTCAGTCTCCATCCCTTCTGTCTCTCTTACCTCTCTGTTTTTGCACCTGATCCCCTTTTTTGTTTTGCACCTGATGCTTCTGTGTGTGTGTGTGTGTGAGTGAGTGTGTGTGTGCTGGGGAATCCATGCTCTGACCTGAGAGGTTAAGCCAGTGAAGGATCAGCTGGGTTTTTAGCTCAGTCTGTTTCTATTAGGTCGGTGGCAAAGGAGTGCCTGCTGAATGTGTGCACGTGTAAGAACTCATGTTTGTTTACAGTAAGTGTCGATGCCTGTGTGTGTGTGTGTGATGATCCTTGAGTTGCCTTGAGGCTACAGGAACAGCAGCAGCCTTTTCCGCACGTATGCTGTCCCCAAACTTCCCTCGCTTCTTTTTTTTTATTTGTTTTGAACTTTGATCTGCTTCTTCTTCTCCTGCTTTGTTTTTCTCCCTCTGTCTTCCTTCTTTTCTTCTGGCACACACACAAATGCACAGCTACCTTCCTAATTGTGTATATAATTAGGTTACCCTCTCTAATGAGGCTGCCCATCTTTGAAATTCTGAAATAGTGTTTACACAGCACATTACATCTGTTAATGTGCTAAAGCCAGGCACTCTCTGTCTCGGTTTGTTTAATTATTCAGTTGTTTTAAAAGCATTTATCCATAAGAAAGAGATTATGGACTCTGCTATAATCCATTGATTGGTTTGTGTTACAGGGAACGGCAGCTTTCTATTATCACAGCCACAGTGAGCAGTAGGAGGAATACACTGATATAGCAGATGTTGGTGTCTGAACCATAGAAACATTCCCAGTAGCACCAGCTAATCATTTATACAGTTATTCAGTCTTTTGGTGAATTATCTAATCTAAAAAGAGAATTTTTGTATCCTTGTTTTCATTCATATCTTTATTAATTATTGAATAAACTGCCACAGATACTCCTTGTCATCTGTTCTCTCTGGCTGAACTGTTCCTCTATCCATCCACTCTTTTAGGCTGGAGCCTATACAAGCTGTTATAGGACACCCTGTGCAGGTTACAATTGTAGCACACTCAGATTAGATATGTGTGTAAGTGATCCAGTGTCATCATGTTACTTAATAAGTTGTTGTGAACTGCACCATTTCACACCATTAGCACATGTTTTTGGCCACTGGGCTATTTTAAGTACGACTTTAACTGCATTTTATGAAAAGCATGGCTAATTAGCTAAATGCTAACGAGGCTAATGGGATCAGTGAGACTAAATTGAAGCAGTAAGAGTTAAATTTCAAACTAAAAAGTAGCTAAAAGATGCTAAAATGCTATGTAGACTAGTTATTCTGGCTTGAAGTAATAATGCCCTTAACATATCTTACGCAGGTTAAATGCACAGTTTGAAAAATCCAGAGTCTTTAGTCTCTTTACACACAGGGTTTGGGTCTCTTAATTTAAGATGTTCTTAGTAAATTATGCCATGATTTCCTCTAAAATTGAGATTTTTATGACTAAAGCCCGCCTTCCTGCAGTTCAAGGGGATCTGAGGGTCAGACAGGCCCACTGTGCTCTGTCCCTATCTATTTATCACTCTCACTCCGTCGAGTCCACCCTTCCCTCTTATCTCATGACCTCTTCACATCTTTCTCTGCTTCATCTACTCTGCTCTTTTTACCTCTTCTTCACCCCTTCCCCTGCTCCCTTTATTCCTGTCCACCGCTCTCTTACATCTTCTGTTCTTCCCTCTCTCTTATCTCTCTGCCTGCCTTCCCAGAGGAGACAGTAAACAGTGGATTTACAGTAATGGTAAAAAGAGAGCAGGGCTTAAAAAAGAAACACCACTGTGGCTTGTATTACCACCAGCTCCGCTGTACCGGCCAGCTCTGCCCACAGTGCCTATCTTTCTGCGTGACACTAATGTGGCCGGTAAGATGTGAGTCATACCACAGACAATTTAAAGTTACCCAAACATTTCAAGAAGGAGTTTGCTCTAGGAGGACTTCAGACAGAAAGGATTTTCACATCCTTCTCTCCTAAGTCTGTGTGGGACGGACTTAGAACAACTTTGTTTGTAGCCATTAGTCCTCCCACCCCGTTGCTGCCCCGTTTTTTAGTATGAAAGCGTTTTCTAACAAATTCTTCACGGATTGTAGCAACATTAAAGCATTAGTTCTGCACAGTGGCTTCTTTAGTGTGTCCTAAAGTGTGATAGTGGTAAAAACTGTTGGTGTCACACAATGATCTGGGGAAGCAGATACAGGATGCCACCAGAGGTACATTAGTAACTTCTCACCATGTCTGAGAAGGACGTTTGGCAAAGTTCAGTTTCTAGTGTTTGAGTCGGAGAATAAAGAAACACCTCCCGCTAATCCTCGTCTTTGCTGTTTTTGTTTTTGTTGTGAGGTTTGAATCTGGTTATTTTGTACAAATTCTCTTTGTTGTGTCATAACGAATAATTTAAACCCACTTTCTCATTACTGCCTAGGCTCAGATTTGTCAATTGAAATATTTATAAGCTGTTTTTACTGCACTGCTCGCCTCCCAGAAGATCTAAGCAGGCTTTATATTTAATATTCTGCACTGATTTGTTCTACATACAATGTGAAAGTCACACTCTTGGGGGGAGCATATAGTAAAAGCAATGCACTGAGACTCAGACCGGGCAGGAAGCTGTGCAGCGGGGCTATTAAAACAAGGGAAGTATCTGATAGATCGGATTTTAAATGGGATAAAGATTCAGCGCCTTGAGAATCAATTTTTTCTTTCTGTCTCGAAACAGCCTCACACTTAAAGCTCTTTGCACCGTTTTTCCATGAGCTGCTCGCATGTCTAGTTGATAATGAGTGACAAAGCAGCTTCTGCAGAAGGTTTAGCCACATTTTCAAGACAAAATGACAATTAAATCATAAAAAAAAAATCCTGAAGTGCAAGCTTCTGTGTCTGTGTGGTGATAATCTGCTGACTTTCTTGTTTGATGTAGACAGAAACTTGGTCCACTATTAGAAAGATTTAAAATATGTAAAAAGTAGTTTAACCCCTTGGCATATCTAGAACAGGGGTGCCAAGAAACAGGACAAGAAACAGCACAGGAAAGACTCCAGTCCGGCCAACTGGACGACTCTGGAAAACTCTGGACTTAAAAATTATTAAAATAGATTTCTATGGGTGCTTTTTTTCCTTGGCTGATAAAAACCTCTCCCATGGCCATTCATTATACATCAAAGTAGTTAATTAAAAAATAAAAATTAAATGACAGAATGACTATTAAATGACTATAGGCTATAGAAACTTTTTTTTCTTTTGGGCCACAATCCTGTTTTATAATTACAGTTTTACAAAGTGTGGGAAATGAGCTGCCATGACGTTTTTGGTAATTTTTCACATTTATTTCTCACATTTTAAGCACATTGATCCACACTGGCACAGATCTTTTATTTACTACTGCAGGATTTATTTATTTATTTATTTTTATCATTGAAGAAAAACTAAGATATACTGTTGAAATTGCACTTCTTTTGTTATATTAAGACTTCTGTAGTTGAACTGACAGAAAGGGGAGTTTCACTGGTCCAGCCCACAGTTGATGAATATGGGCTTTGTGTGGTCCACGATGTAATTTGAGTTTGTCATGCATTTACATTAACTGTAAAACGTGACCCTGAGATTGTAGTGTCTGCGTGTGCACGAGAAGTACTGCTGCAAAAACCACCGCAGAGATGGTTTAGAGTTCTTTGGTGTCTATGGAAAGATTCTGCAAATACTTTTACAACCTTGCCCATGAGCTCAAGTGAAGGTTGAGTATACAGACGGGCTTGATCTGGAGTGCATACGCGATCATGCCATGAAGCGTGGTCACGTAGCGATCACGTGAACACTCATGGGTCAAAGATCAATATGTTGACAGGCCTTTGAAGTTTTTAGTTTTCAGGGATGTAAATATGTTTTTCTGCCAGAACCTCAAAGAATCTCATCTGCACGTTATATGCACCGTGAATGTAAGCAACCTTACACAGCCTTTTCTACAAGGGGAAAATAGAAGCGTAAATTAGCAAGGAGGCTATTTAAATCAGAAAGTCAAAAGTTATGGTAATTATCTTCTGTATTAAAATGTACTTGAGATCACTACCCACCCCTGCCATGTACTTGACTGGACTTAATTGCCCTTGAGCAAGCTCAAAGCCTGTGCATGTGGATAGCAAAGACGTGTGTGTGCATTCTGTATTTGTTTTCTTGACACCGTTTGAGTGTTTCTGATCTTTCGTGATTTGGGGGATGTGTGTCTGTTTGCCACTTTGATTTCCTGCGTTTGTGTTTCCCTCAGTAATGTGTGCCCTTGCATCTGTTTTTCTACCTGTCAACATTTTTGCAAGATAGAAAGTTTGTGTGTTTCCTTTGAGTAAATGTGTGGTTTTGTTTTCGTATTTCATGTTAACAGGAAACCAGTCTGCGGCTATGTGATAGTTTGGCTTTAGATTAGGAGAGGGGGAAAAACCCAGCAGGTGTGACATATACCAAGGGGTCACATTATAGAACTGTTGTTACTCTGTGTATATGTACACAAACTTAGGAGCAAGCTTTGGGATTTTGCATCAGCCCACATTTTAGCTCTGCCACCATGTGAAAACCTTGCAACTGCAAGTTTATTCATTTTCATATTGTATTGGCTTTAATTAAAGGATTAAAGGATTACATGCTCCTCTAAATTCTTCAACCTCTTGGGCTTAGAAAGCACTTCCTAAACAAACTGGATAATGATTAAAAACTGCACTGTCATCAGGCACAATGCAGACCTGTTTTTCTGTCTCTTGTTGACACTTTGAGATAATGCTGCTCTCACCCAACAGCAATAAATTCTTATATGCCAGGAAAGATCAAACACGGTGACCTTGGAGAGTATGAAGAGGATAAAATGTAGAGTGTGAAAGGGGAAGCAGAGAAGAAAGCAAGCCGAGGGGCTTCTCGTTTGCGGATAGAAGAGCATCGCTGGAGAAAAGAGCGGAGAGGTGTATTGTTACAGATGAGATGAAGCCGTGGCAAATGGAGGCAGGAAGACTTGAGGGAGAGACAAAGGAAAGGATCGTGTTTTAGTTAGACGTTTGCTCTCTGTGTAATGTGTGCATCTGTCTTCTCCACCCACTTTGGTTTATGCAGTTTGTGGCTTTTCACAACTCAGTTAGCTGCTGGGAAAATAGCATGCAAGTATAAATGTGGTCACCAAAAGGAGGAAATTTGGTTTCTTCAGTGACCACAACCCTACATTAGTGCTCCTTAACACTCCTGACATGCAACCTTCTAGAAGTCTAAGTATATGTGACAGCAACACTTACCTCAACTGTTATCAGCTTGTTTTATCATAATATATAGTGCCAGTTGTGTTGATTAGCACCTAGTTAAACTTCTGTGAAATAAAAAGTAATAGGGTTTAAAGAGTAAAGCTTGCTTATCTTGCCAATGCAATAGCCAGTGTTCACAGCTCTGACAGTACATGCATGACCTCAAGAAGTCTTTTGTGTTTCCTGCGTTTCAGTAAAAGAAGCTTCTTCTCAGTTTCACTCATGATAGCAGAGCAGTGCAGTTACTGTATAAACACAACCAGCGCTTTTGGCTTCGGTGGTTTCTTATATCACTTCAGTTTAAACGTACGCACTGGTACGTGCTACTGTAGCTGCTTCTGAGTCCAAGCTGTTTCAGCACTCTCTAATTCCTCACATAACTCTTTATCAACATTCAAATCACATGAAGTGATGTCACTGCACTGCCGTCCAAACTATTGGAAACGGCACTCAACTGAGCGGCTGTGTTGTCTTTGAGCCATGGTGGTAATAAGTGTTTAAACTAGAGATGGCACGATACCACTTTTTTATGTCCGATACCGATATCATAAATTTGGATATCTGCCGATACCGATATGAATCCGATATTGTGTGTTTTTTAATCAATAAAACTGTTTTTTTTAATATCTTGCTGCATTTTGTATAAGTTCATACTCAAGTTTAAATAAACAACAACACTAAAGCTATTCTGTTATACCTGTGTGTAAAAATATACTGCACCCAAAATATTTCATAGTTCAGCAACACTGATCAATCTAATAAACTTAAACCTACTCCATCCTCCCTATTCTGGTATTTTAAAGAGTACTTAGCAGAAATATTAAGCAACCTAACTAATAGGGTTGCAAACCCCAAAAAAAAAAAAAAAGGAACCACCCCCACCCTCCACCTCATGATGCTTAATCGATGTAATCAACTTTAATTTGATGCAGGGTGAAAAAAATGCACAGAAACAAATTATTTTTCAAGAATAATGAAATAGATTCAACATCTTTCTTCAACAGAATTGCAGAATTCACAGACGGTACCTTCCCAAAGGAAAAAGTACTATAGCTTACTAGGGTATATTAGACTTAACAGTTACTATATGCAGTAATGGACTTCTATACATTTTACATCAGATTAAAACTTTGGGTGTAAGATTCAGATAATTATTTATTAAAAGCTAGACATTTTAAATGAGAATAAGAAAGAAAAGTATGTCTTTGTGCCCCCTTTTCCCTGTTAATGCCCTATCGGCCCCCCTGGCTAAACTTTGCTAGATCCGCCCCTGCACAGTTACCAGCCGTCAGCTACGTAGAAAAGGATCCTGGTGTAGAAAGTAATATTAAATAAATTCTAACAACAGCTTATCAAGGTTAAAGGTGCTGCTGTTGTTCAGCCGCTGGTTTCCTCTTTCTGGCGCGAAGTGGACCAAAAACAAAGAAGAGAGACGGACTCGCGACAGAAAAGCCGATCAGCTGATCGTTAAGCAGTTTCACGATTGAAGTAGCGGCAGGAAGGTGAGGGAGAGAGCGCAGTCGCTCCATATATCGGTTGTTAAGCTTTAACATGGGAATGCTTTACAAACATTCAGAGATGAACTTACACACTTGCTTTACTTCTCTCTGGGATAACTTCCTCAGAGATGAAATGCTGGTTTGGTAGCGAGGCTACAAATACACACAGCCTCTCTAGCACACTGCTGCAACGTGCTACGGTTATGAGCCGAGTTAGGAGGTGTTGCAAGTTTTGTGAGGTGTTTTTTTTTTTTATATTTAATGGATCGGATTACATTTTTTATTTTTCGCTGATATCCGATCCAGTAATTTAGGTCAGTATCGGACCGATACGTAATATCGGATCGGTCCATCTCTAGTTTAAACTGAAGGCAAATGGACGTCTTAGTTCATGAAGGTGTTTCACCTCTCATCCAAGAGTCTTGTTCAGTTCAGTTCAGGTTGAACACTGATTGGTTGAAAAGTGATGGAAAGGGAACAACACCAAGAGTTCACCATGAACAGGAAAAGTGTGAAATAACATTTTTAAAAATATATCATGAGAAGCACAGATGGTGACTGCAGTGGATCATTTTCACTGTTTTTAACAATCAGTCCACCACAGCTCTTTGTATGTTATCACTTCACTCTTCTCTGCATCTGGCCAAATGACCAACAACAACATAAGCAGGAAGTCCACAGACCAGTTGTTTGTAACAGCAGTGTTAATTTTGCAAACTGTGAGTCAGTCTTTTGACTAAAATGTCATTTAGTTTTAGTCATAATTTAGAGAGCGAAATTCTTTTAGTTTTAATCGGAATACCGGAAGATTATAGTAGAGTAGTGTAAAGATTTGCACTGTACACACAGATTTATTTTTCTGTTTATCAAATGCAAATTGTGTCCACATGTCTACCCTTCTGTTCCTCCCAAGTGTTGACATTTCGTCGCATTTTCATGAGAAACAGGCAGCTAGTTGTACCCAGCCTCCTACCCCGTTTCTCAGTGGCAGATCAAATCGTGCACATCTAACCTTACTGCAAAAGGAGAGCACTTCTGATTGGATGACTTTAAAACTCAAGACTTGTCCCACCTTTCTACATAGCTTTGACATTATCTCTCCAAAACACTTCCATCTAATTTTTATTCCTCGACCAAAGTATCTGTACATATTATCACAGCTTGTGCTCGTGCATTAGTTTTTATTCAGCTATCGTGTTGTTTTTGTCAGCAAAAAAAAGAGGTTGTTGATGAAAACCATGACGTACTTAACACCGTGGCAGTAAAAAATGCCACAACTCTGCAGAACCATATTTCCCCCCATGATTCGATAAGGGTCGCATGAGCCGAGGTGTGAATCGAGTCGAGGATTTTACGGTCAGAGGAGCCAAAGTGTGGTCGCACCTCGGCTGGAACTCCCCGTTAGTCTTAAGAAATTGATGAAGATTCTCAGATGAGTGCCTCGAATTCAAATGGATAAGACCTTTGTGGCCCTTGTGTGTTGCTTTACCACAACCCATGAGGACAGAAAGCGGACTGAGATGACTCAGTACGTGGTGAAATAATGTAACACAAAAGTTGCATCCTGTTGGTTTCCTTACTGAAAAGCATAGTGGTTTGTGTGGGTCTGTGTGATGACAGCATCTTGTTGTTGCCGTGTTACACTAACAAAAGCTTTAAGACAAACAAGCATGATACAGACATATCTGCCATATCATCCACCAGATATTTGTTGGTTTTACATGCACAATAACATTTAAAAAATATCCATTAATCAGCATTAACTAGTTAAACTTGCTTGCTGGATTCCAGTCAGAGCAAAATAAAAACAAACTTTTCCACCCAGATGTTAAATGTAATGTTGGAAGTTTTTTCATTTTCTGTCAGAACTTGTAGGCGTTACAAAGCTGTGTAGGTAGTCGATGATGCCATTTCCTTCAGAGCAGGCTCTCAAATGTGAGACAGCTAAAACTGTGGGAAACGCCCAAACAGAGTGTTAAAGCTTTGTTACCAGAAATATATTCAAAAGGTTTCACCCCCATAAAAAATAGAGAGCAGCTGCAGGTCACCGTGGTGTGTTTTTTTCCCTGAAACACAATACTGAAAAGTATTTCTTCTTGCCTCAGACCCTTTTTTTCCTAGCTTTTCAGCATTCATCTGTCTGTCAGAATTTATTCAGCATCTGCTCGTCCCCTCAGGTCAGTTTTTACATCCATCATAAAAGTAATGCTGCTGTTGCCATCTTCACCCTCTCTCCTATTATCATTTTCTACAGACAATAAATTCTGCTCTCCATCGCTGTGCGCTGCATCTCATTACAGGCGCCATGTCCCACTGTGTGCCCCTATTACTGCTTGTTCCCATCGCAGCAGACCCAGGGTCTCCATTCATATCCATATAAAATGTCTAATCAGGGAACAAGTTCCAGACTGGCTGGGGTCACGTCACATGCCACATCAATCTGATATCTGCTAGTTACCTTCATCAGTAAACCATCTCGCTGAATGTTCAACGAGGTTTGACATCTTTGTAGAAAATAGATGAGATTGTGGAGGAAATAAAAGCAGCTGAAAGGTTGCGGGTTTGATTCCCAGCGCACACAGTCTATGTTATAGACTCAATTTAGAAAGCAGATCGTTGAAGGAAATCACTTTTCCAATGTAATTGGACTTCAGGTGATATATTGGCAATATTTAGCGATGATATTCACTCCTGCAGCGTTTCAAAGTGTGATTCTTCTTGTGTAATGACACAGAGGGAAATTACCTACTACTCACTGTCCGCACTGAATCTCCTTATGAGCTTCTCTAAACACTCGAGGAGAAGCTTATAGGATAAAACATGATGGAAAATGTGTCATTAAGAATGAAATCTTGTCATTACTACACTAAGCTTTCCCACTGAAGTTATTAAGCCAAACTAATTACTTCTGTAATGCAATACAAGGCTATTATACACATCTGGAGGGCGTCTAATGATTTATGCGGCTTTTTTTCCCAGCTTATAGTAAATAGCAGCCGCACAACCACCTAGAACAAGCATAATAATATGAGCAGGCACCTGTGTTATATCTCCTATTGAGCCCACACCTTTGATTTATTGGACTATAAATACCTCCATACACTGTAAAAGACAGTCAGTGTGATATGAATGCTAATGATACATGTACATTTACCTACTGGAGTGCTTAAAAAAATAAATTGTTACTGCTTTCAGTATTGTTTCTGTCTAAAAGCCTCCTCAGGCACCAGTGTAGCTCATCTGATTCACCTGTGTGCTGCAAGGCTGTTGGAAAATCCCAATTGGACCCTGGGCCATTTGTTTGCTCTCTTACCTTTCCTACCTACTCTGAAACTGTCCTGTCATTAATAAAGACCAAACATAAAAAAATAATAAAATAAAAAGACCTTCTAGCATGTTTTGTAGCTGTAAGGCATTTTAATGCACCATGGTTATCATTCACCTGATTCACTGCCAATCTTTAGGCTTCATTGCTAAAGGAATTAATAATCCATCATGTGTAACGGCTGTATATAAGGTAAAAGCAGTGCAGTGTTGGATGCTTCAGTTTATTGAAGTAAAAATGACTCCTCCTCGAGGTGCTTTGATTTCCGCTTGTTATTTAACTAACAGCAGCTAATTAAGTCTCTGTTGTAGCAGAGCAAAATTAATGGCACAACCAGTGAATATTTACTTCTTTGTCTGATTATTTTAAGACTTCAGGAAAGAGGAAAGGTACAGCTGACAGGGGCTCCCTCCGTGAGCAAGCAACAGTGCTGTTGGTTGGCAATAAACAAGCCTACAAGCATGTACAAATTAATTGGATGTGGTGTAAAATTGCTGCCTTTGATAAGTGAAGGCGCAGATCCCACACACGTCTAACACACACACACACACACACACACAGTTAACTGACTGGCATTCAAAACATGTTGTAGCCACAGTAACTGTCTCTTTGACATTTTCAGATCCAGTCTTTCGCGCCTTAAGATGACTCGAATACCCAAATAGGTTTTTGCTGGCAGAACAAATGCTGGGATGCAGATTGAGCCAGCTTCGATTTCAGTTGAAGGAACACAGAAGAATATAAAGCGTTCATATCACGTACGTTTATGGGATTAATCTTATCCGGGACAAAGTGGAGTCTCCATAAAGATAACGACAGTAACGATGACAAGACAGGAGGTTGCATATATACGTGACTGCGTTACATAACGCTCACATATCCAAGATGCTTTATCTGTATCTATCCACCAATTCGCTGTAACGCATAAATACACTAGCCGCCTGTTTTCTTAGCAACAAAACAGCACATGTCACAGAGGATTTGTCAGATACACACTTCTGAACTCATTAGACAGTGTGATCATCGCAGGGATTTTAAAGCCCACACCAATGTTTAACTCATGCAAAAAAAACCAAACATACCTGATCAGATTAGATTTCATTAGTTTAATTGGATAATATTTTAAGCCATATTTATATAAAGTCTCACAAGGTTTAGAAACTTTTTCTTTCTTTTTTCCCCAGCAGCTTCACTCTTTGATAGTTTTTGTCTTTAAAACACTGTTTTGTTGACATTTCCTTTACTTAAGTGCTTATTCCAAATACAATAAAGAATCCCATTGAGTAAATACTTTGAGAAGATTTGTCTCATTATTCTATTCCTGCTGCAGAGACTGGGGGAATAACTAATTAAAAAGCAAGTCACAGTAAACTCTTTCTGTCTCTCTGGTCATCAGCCAGTGAGGTAGTAAAGCCAGCTTAGCATCCCTGATAGCTCTATATTTAGGTAGCTTACTGAGAACCTTCTGTGTTTGTTTGTGAGCTTTCAAACTGTGAATACATTAAAATCCAAAACAGTAATCTGAGCCACTACAAGCTGTAGTTAAAAACAAACAAAACATTGAAATGATGAATTAAGAAAAAGGGAAAATAATCAATTAAACATCAGTGCATGTAAATGTCACTTAAAACAGTTGCCGATGCTGATGCCGCCGCAGAACAGCGCTCATCTGCAGTATCTTCTGTTACTGTAAGGCGAGCAGCTCTCATAATGGCAGAGTGGTCGAGAGTCAAACAGAGGTGAAAGTAGAAATCAGCGCCGCCGTCGTCATTGTGACTGCGCATAAGTAACACGCTGTTTCTGAGAGTGAGTGTGGATGGGCATTAATGTGACAGTTACACAGCAAGGTGTGGAAGACGGCCTGTCTGCTGTCCTGTTGGCTTAACCTTGAACATATTCATTCACGCACACACACACAGCTACAGAGGACGTGGTGGTAGAGGGCATCCAGAGTTTACAAGTGAGGTCAGTGGGTGTGTTTTTTGTCTTCAGTAAGAACAGCAGGGGGAGAGGCAGACTCACAGGGTAGCAGTGCTTTAATGTCTCTCCAGAATTTTTTTGCATTGCACTTTACACCTTGAAATTATTGTGGGTATTAATTAAGCCTTTTTCTCTTTGGTGGAGATGTTTCCAGTTTTGTGGATTATGACAAAAAAAATGTAAGACCAAGTTAAACGAAGCCGTGTGGAGAGGTGAAGCATGGGGCGAAGTAAGAATAAATGTTGGATCCTGATCACTTTAAAAGTGCGAATTAAGGCATTTGGTGCAAGTCTTAAAGTGCCATTCTAATCTTTCCATTTCCATTCCTCTGACTCATGTTCCTGCCTTTCCTTCCAGTTGGTGCACTGATGATTAGCTGTCACTGTGTGGGGGTGCATTACTACTTTGAAAGGTGGATGCATTAACAGCACAATGCAATAAGCCGTGTTTTATGTGACTAATGTTTCTTCAGGTGGAGGAGTTTTAGGATGGCTGTCTGACTGCAAAGTTAATTCCCCCTCCCACTCATGCCCCACTCTGCTCTACTGTATGATTAGGCCAGTCAGATATGGTCATCAGCATTAACTGACTGATGATACTGTTAACTCCGTGTGGAGGAGGGTGTGAGGTTAAGTTGTTCACATTCAGTCTAGACAGTTCATATTTAGCACTTAGCTAACCAGCAGTGTGTGTGTTTTTTTTTTTTTTTAATTGTTTATTTTATATTTGACTGCATAAACCACGAGTGTCAAACTTTCCTCCAAGTTGCATTAGATTTTTTTTTTATTTAAATTTTAGTCATGTCCTGCTTCTGAGATGCTGCTTGCACTGCAGAGCTTTCGTGATGTCGAGGTGTCAGACTTCATATCTGACTTTGTCGTTAAGTGAAGTCACATTTGTCTCTAATAATTCCCATAAAAGCTGTTGGTTCATTTCCTGTTCCAGCTCATGATATAGCGATCCTTTTAAATAAGAGGAGATATTCACTGATGGGGACATTTCAGTAAACTGGTGAAGGCGACCCAGTTTCTAATTTTAGTTGTGACATTTCTGACTAATATTTTGTTGTTACCTGAGTGCCAGCTAACCGGGGTATGATTGTGGTATATTTGAATCCTTTTGAATCTTTTACCAATTGTTAATGGCTTAAGTATCAACATTTAGAAGTTACCAGCCTGTAATTATTGTTTGTCTGCAAGGCAGAACCCACAACTTGACAGTCTAATTGCAGCGTATCTCACCTGAAAATGAGATGATATGACACACGGAAATAACAACTGCATCCTACCTGCACCTCACACAACTTACAATTTATTCTACACGAGGTCATTGGTTAATATTCTGGAAGCTGCTAAAAGCTCACAACAGTGTGTGTTAATCTCTAGGGGCAAATACATTTAAAATATCATATTTCTTTTTTAATTCTTGACTTATTTTATAACAATAATGATATAACCACTACATTAAATATAACTAGCCATTATTGATATTCACACATAAGTTATTTTATCAGTTACCTGGTTAATATTTTCGTCTGTAATTGAAAAGAAGCTTTAAAAATCTGTTGATAGGCTGAGTTCATGAAACTACAGTACTGTGCAAAAGACTAGACCTTGTCTCCAGATAGCACATGAAATAATTGGTGGCTGTTAAGAAGCCATTCTTAAGGAAGGGAAACAGGGAGAAAAGGCCGAATCCAAATTTGAAATATCTGGTTATCAAATCGTCATCAGTTTGCATGGAGGAGGTCAGAAGAGAGGTGCAGCAGTAAGGGTCCGCAGCCATCTGTAAAACACGGTGGAGGCTCTATCATGGTTTATGGCTGCATTTCAGCCAGTGGTGTTGGGATTTTCCCCAAATTGATGGAATTATAACAAGATCTTGATCCACCATGCAATACCATCGTGGATTGGCCTCCCTGTAGAGCCCAGACTGAATCAGAGTCTAATCATCTTGAGAGAAAACAGAATAAAAGGCAGCCAACATCCAAAGAAAAGCTTTGAATGTCTTTCAAGAAGCCTAGAAAAATATTCCTGAGGACTACTTAAAAGAAGGCTCAGACTGAATAAAGGTGGCCATACTAAATATTGACTTTCAAACTCATTCAAATTGTACAACTTGTCTCATGTACTGTATTTCCACGTATGTTTGCACGTGCTTCAATAAGTCACTGCACTTGTTTCCTGTTTTTCCCTGCAACATATAAAGAATTATGAGGTGGCTAAAGACTTGCACAGTACTGTAGATTTCTTTAAATCAGATGAAATCACAGAACTTAGAGATATTGTGTTTACTCTATGCTTACAAAAAGTAATAGAATAAAATAAAAACAGAATTTAGAGAACCTGGAGAGTTTGTTTGTTTGTTTGTTTTTTCATTTTTAAGAAATTTCTCATCATTATCAAAATAGGTCCAATATTTTTAGGTCTAAACGTGATCGAGTTCATTACACATATAAAATATATATGTTCATATGTCTTAGACAACAGCAGCACAGTTCAGACAGTCTCCTCTCGTCCTCTGCTGTGTTTGTGTCGAACAGCTCAGACCGCCGCCTCCAGTATCCGTTACCTCCTTAACTAAAGCTGAAGGTCAGAGAAAAGGTTGACCAGGAACCTTGACTGTAGAGGGGATGTAACAGTGTCACACCTATGTGGACTAGTTTGAACTTTGTGCAAGATATGAGTGTATTTATAACCCAGCAGCCTGCTTCAAATGTGCTCTTAATCAGCGGGAGAGCAAGTCGAGAAGCATGTGTCTCTGTTTCAGTGGGTTTAAAGTAGTGGGCGTGTTTAAGCTGTTAGGAAGCCGTGTCATTGATGGCGTCTGCGTGTGGAAGGTGTAAATATTTAAAGGTGTGCATCGTCACCCTCTGTGACCCATTTCTCCTTTTTCTAATCTGTTCGTGTTTAACAAACATAAAGAGGTGTTATGCCTGAAAAAATGGCTGAGATGCATAAACCTGGACATTAAGCAGATGGTCATAAGGGCCTTTTTAAAGTGCAGGTCGTGTTTTCAATTATTTGTGTCAAATATGTTGACTTTCCTCTAACTTTAAACAAAATCTCTCCGTTTTCCCCTCTCTTCAGCTGAGCCTCTTCCTCTGATGGACCTGTGTCGGCGTGCGGCCAGAGTGGCGTTAGGTCGGGACCGGCTTCAAGAGATCGAGCGCCTTCCTCTGCCCCAGTCCTTAAAAAATTACCTCCAGTACCAGTGACTGACATCGGTAGAGCCAGCTGGGAACACAAGGAACATACAAGGAAGTCCGAAGATGGATGATTGATGCAAGCATGCCCACAGTGGGAGCGCCACGGCTCTTGCAAATTTCTAAAAGGATGGATATAAAGATGGTGTCTGAAATGATGGGGGTCAAACAAAGAATAGGACAGCACCAGCTTCTTTTGGATTTTGAGCTGCTTTTTTTCATCCGCTCAGAACTTGAAATAAATTCTTAATGATGGCGTCCCATCAGTGTCTCACTCATCCAGAATAAAAGCCCATCCTCAGATGGCACAGCGTGGTTAAGCAGTCGAAAAGACGGTGGTAAGACGACCACCGCCACCTAGTGACGGGAATACAAACAGCACAGAGAAAGCACACTAAACCCATCCACGGAGGCCTTTCTGACGTGCAGTCAGCGACCATTATCATTGCTGTTGGATCCCACAGAGAGTGTTCATGATCTCCACTGGCACAGGCTGCAGAGTCCAGATGTCCAAAAGGATTTTAGCACTAATGTTTTTATCAGATTGACATCGGGCCACGACCAAAAGCTCACACTGCATACAGAGCACATCAAAGTGTGGCTAACGGGCTCTATGCACAGTTTGAAGTCAGTATGCCAAAAGATACGTCCTGGCTTCAGGGAGACATTAGTTAACAGATAAGCCCTTTTCAGACATGTAGCATTTCTGGCCCTTTTAAATGGAGACTTATTAAGATATTCGTAACAACTATACAGGCACATAATGTTCGTCACGGTATGAAGCAAAAGTGCTCTCTTGCACCGATAGTAAAAATTAACGTTGATGGCGGGGGGAGTCACCAGTTCTCACTCAGTTTTAAGATGTTTTAACATATGACAAATTTTAATCTACTGTTTGTTTTATGAGATTCAAGTAGGGCTATATGGATGTTTATAATCCTGCATGTGTGGAAATCAATGAATTAGTCGACTCATTTAACCAAACTGATATTCAGGCTGAGATTTCTGCTGATTTTTGTTTATGGTGCAGAATTTTCAAAAAGCTACTGTGCATATTTCACATACAGAAGAAGTTAGTGTCATAGTGATCACCCTGAAGGAAAGCTGAGAAATTAAGGACGATTATTATTTAATGTATAAACAACTTTAATAAGTTAGATTTAGCTAATTAACTGTACTTCACTGCCCTTTAAACTACAGATTGTTTGACTATAGAGCTCCCAAAGCGTCTGGAGCAATGAGGCTTTCAGGTGTAGCAGATGTAGCTGACGATCACCAACAATAAACAGCAGCCTGTCATCAGATTTGTGGTTAGAAAGTGGAACTGCTCTGCGTGTCTGAAAGGGGCTAATCATGCTTGTTGTATTGGATTTTTTTTTTTTTTGATTGTTTGTTTTGTTTTTTTTTTACGGCACTGCGAACCATTCCTCACCAGACACTAGATCATGTATTACGATGTCATCTCACAACCAAAGTATATCACAGGAAGCTGCAGAGTGCACGAATGTATCTGCGAGCTGCAGGTCGCGGGTCGGACACGCTGTTGGCACGAAGACGCCACCTGCCGCTGTTTGTAGCACCCTGCTGTAGCTCACCGCGGGCGGACGGTATCCGTCACGCTCGCCGCACAACTGTCTTAATGACCACGAACGACAAACTGACAGGGGCGGACCTAAGCCGACTCGATCCGCGTCTCGAGGCTGTAGTAGCGCAGGCGATGTGCTGCTGGCTCATAATAGCATGCAGATGACCAATGCACAGCCACACACGTGCTCACTGAAGACCAATCACGTTTTCTTTCCAATAAAAAGACTTAAGTCACTTTTTTTGGTTTGATTTTTTTTTTTTTTTACTCTTGAGTTTATATCCTTTATTAATATTATTATTGTTATTGTGAGTGTGGGATCTGACTGATGACGGTAGGAAGACGACGTTTATTTATAACAGGCTAGTTCTGTTTGTTTCATTAAACTGATCATTGATGGTTACATTCAGGTAAATTAAATGCAAAGATGCTGACGATGAAGGGAGATAGAAATTAAAAATTGTTTGCTCGATGCTGCTTTTATTATTATTAATATTATTATTATTTGTGATGGCGGTGGTCTTACCTCCTGTTTCTGTAGGTTAGGATGGGGGAGGAAAGGACCTGTTCACGTACGTAGTCGAATGTATGGACAGACGGTGCAGTTGAGATGTCAACAGACATGAAATGTGAATAAAAGCCAAGTGAATTTCAAAATAAATCTCTGTGTTTCTCTTCTTTCCTTCTTCATCTCGTAAACTAGGCCTGAAAACAGCAGACTGCAGGAGCGTTTACAGTGTTAAAGTCAGCCTAAACACATCTTACAAGAAAAAAGGTGAATAAATAAGGTGCGAGTCCGTTGGGTCGACAGTTTCAGCATCCTTAATTGCATCTCCGGGAGCATTTTATCTCCCAAGCAAGGCTTGGGTAGGGAAAAATTGGGCTGTTAAGTATTTAGCTGTAAGTTCTTGTCAAGTGTGCAGTTTCCACTTGAGGACGTAAACGGCTAATGCTGTACTCATCAGCTCCTGCAGCTGTAAATACAGCTCACGCTCAGCCGGAGAGAGATACCGATGCCCTGAAACGTCCGGAGCGCAAACACAAACATTACCGAGGCTCACTGTGGTTTTAGGCGTCATATTTCCGCTGCACAATCTGGAATCGGACTCCCACTGAAACATCATTAGGTCCAGGCTCACCATATCTCAGCACACAGGGGACTGTTTTGGAGATCAATGGCAGACAGACCATGTAATGATGCTCCTGCGTCATCATCCTGCCATACATGGATCCAACACTTAGCTTAACAGGACATTG